>NC_137825.1:57687349-57952349 GCF_963921795.1 Nannobrachium achirus
AATCTGAAATAGTTGATACTTAGTAAACTTGACCATTCACTCTGTACTTGGTCTGCTGTTTTTTACCTCTACACCAAACCTATTTGCCAAAAATATCTGATCTACAAGCTCTCAACCCTCACTGTGTGAATTTAGTGCCGTGAATAGAGTTGTGCTATTATGCAATGCATAATAATTCAAAATTCAGTATACAGTTATCGTATTATCAAATGTGACTATACAAGGCAGAATAAACTAAAACATATATATTTCCTGATAAGAAGGTGAATTCACATCAAGTAAATCAAAGAGATTTTATTTTTTTACCTTCATGTGCAGAGGAGACGCTGAAATAAGAGACACTGTTTGTGTCTGAGTTGATCTGAGGGAGTTGTCTCTTCCTCAAACTCTACTGCTACTACAAAAAAAGAAAGAATCTGTCTATCTGGTCTACCCAGTATTTAAAGTGTCATGTTACATTTGCTTGTTGAGACATGCGTCTTTAAAGGATTATGTATTGTTGTCAAACAACAATAACAACTATATATATATATATATATTAATGCTGTCCAAGTTAACGCGTTATTAACTAATTAACGCATCAACCTATTAACGGCATTAATTATTTTAACGCTTAACGCAAAAACATTTTTTTTTTTTTTTTTTTACCCTTTGAGGCTACCGTAGCTCTCTACGCATCCCAGAGTCATGTCAACAACACGCAGTGTGTGAGAAGAGCCCACTGGCCACTGTCTCAGAGCTGAGCTCAGTCAGCAAGTGTGTGTGCGACAGTCTGCGACTGAGTTTGTGTGTGTCTGGGCACCTCTATGCTGGGCACACACTGGAAGCCTTTAGGATGCAACCCTTCTTATTATAACTCTATGATGCAACCTTTCCCCTGCTTCATAGCTGTTAGCAAGTTCGCTAACAGCTAACTGTTAGCCTCTAGATAGCCAGGGCTACAGTCTGTAGTAGGCTACTGTATGTTAGCGGCAGCCCCCAGCTGAACACTGTAGGAACGAAATGGTGTGTGTGTGTGTGTGTGTGTGTGTGTGTGTGTGTGTGTGTGTGTGTGTGTGTGTGTGTGTGTGTGTGTGTGTGTGTGTGTGTGTGTGTGTGTGTGTGTGTGTGTGTGTGTGTGTGTGTGTGTGTGTGTGTGTGTGTGTGTGTGTGTGTGTGTGTGTGTGTGTGTGATTTGTGGGTGACCATAGCTGAGTGGTTAGGGAGCCTGCCTGGGGAACCAGTTCCCCTGGTTGTCCCCGGTTCGATTCCCGGTCAGGCAGCAATGTGTCAATGCGTCCCTGAGCAAGACCTTAACCCATAATTGCTCCCCGAGCGCCGTATATGGCTGCTCACTGCTCCTAGTTGTTATAGGATGGGTAAAATGCAGAGAACAAATTTCACGTATGTGCAAATGTACTGTGATAAACAGTCCCGAAGGCGTGGGGCCATATTATTTATTCAGCATTTGAGCCACAGGCCACCATTTGATTAGATTTAACCTCCCAGACCCCAAAAATAAGAGTTAAAGATCTATAAGGGTCCATTTGGTTTACATTTAGCTGCAGTGGTGAGAAAAGTACTCACATATTTTACTCAAGTAAAATTACCAATACGCATCTATTTATTTGTCTATTTAAGTATTAAAGGTAGTTACAGTCAAATACCCAAAATAGCAGATCTACAAGCTGTAGCCAACTATACCATTTCCCAGGAATAAAGGCCTCCTGAAAATAGCAGATCTACAAATCATAGGCCGACCAGTACACTACACTACACTACACTACACTACACTACACTACAAAACAACACAACACAAACAAACACCAAAGTGTTGAGCCGCCCTGCTGAAATGGAATAAAACTGACTTTGCCAACTTCTGTAAAGAAGCATATTAGAGCCACAGCATGTGCGTTCACCACTGCTGCTGCTGCTGAATTCATTTCTCTTTAATACCATTAGAGACCCATTTCTGTCTCTGCTCTTCAATCAATCAATCAATCAATCAATCAATCAATCAATCAATTCTATTTTCAATGTTCACATTCAGTGTGTGACACACTCAAAAATCAGCAGTGGGAGGCATACATAATCTTCGGTTCCTTTCTACTCCTACATACTTAGTGAGAAAATGAAAATAAAAACATCAATGTGTTCAGTTTACAGTGGCGAAGTGTGCTATTATTTTCTATAGCAATCGGCCAAATGGTGGCGCTGTAGGAAGCCTTCGAAAGTGCGATCTTTGAACAGGTATAGCTCATGCTGTGTTATACATACAGCCATGAAACCTGTATACACTTATGCGTCTCCTCATGCTGAACAACTTTTACCCTCTAACTTTTGACCTCTGACCTTTAGGTCTCCCACAATTCGGAATTATATGAAAAACAGTAAAAATCTATCTCCTCCTGGAATTTTTGCGTTAAGCGTACAAAACTTTTTTCACATGAAATTTGAACCTATATCTACACAGGCTATGTGGTGAGAAGTTTGTACGTTAAATAATGATTTTTTAATAATTCATTGTATATTGCGGTTTTATGCAAATTATTCTTCGGCCTCTAAATCATACATGCAAAGTTACACATTCATGGCATTTGGCAAAGATGTAGAGGGTTAGTCAAAGTATCACTGAAACCAATTTTATTCCAATCGGCCAAAGGGGGGCGCTATACGAAGCATTTGAAAATTCAAACTTCAAACAGGCATAAGTCATGACTCGTTTCGTTTGAAGACATGCAACTTGTTACACGCGTGCTTTGACTCAAGCGGAAGACATCTGTGTCGTTGTTAAGTAAGCTCCGCCCTTCGATTTTCCGCCATTTTGAGCAGTTTGTAAAACGCGTAAACCCACTTTTATTCTGGAATTGTCGCGTCACGTGCACAACACTTTTTTTACGTGAACTTTGGACCGATATCTAAAGATCTGTCAGATCGGATTTCTTTAAAATTGAAACATGCTTTTTTAATAATTCAATCAATATTGCATTTTTATGCAAATTATTCTTCTTCCTCTAAAACATACATGCAAAGTCACATTTTCATGACAAAATAGTGTAGAGGGTTAGTTCAAATATCACTGAAACCAATCTTACCCCAAATGGCCAAAGGGGGGCGCTATATAATTTTGAGCGTTTTGTAAAACGCTTAAACCCGTTTTTATTCTAGGATTTTTTTTGCAATTTGCATGAAACATTCTACACGCAAGCTAAGGACCTTTATCTAACATGCCTATGAAGTGCACACAAAAAATAAAATAAAATAATAATAATAAATATAGCTGCAAGCAGCAATAAAGTGGCCAAAGCCAAAAACACCTCAAATCATGAACACAGCCTGGGATGTGCGTGAAATCTTGCAAGCACATCCCAATATGTCAAGGAACAGATACCAACCTTCTCACATTGGCCTGTCATAGCGCCACCAGCGGGTCAACTTTTGCATAACACATTTTTGGAACAAAATGGAGCAATCTTTGACGTCAGTAACGTCAAAGAGAGCACTGCCTGCGATCTTGACATTTTGTGCTTTTATAGCCATTGTTTTCTGGCTTGAAGCGAGCCCACAATTGTTTCGAAGGAACAATATTTTTCTAGTTCTCCTTGCTCTTCTTTGAGGATTGCTTTAATGGGGAAATGAAAGGGGAAGTTACAACTTACAACCACAAAAAGCCAAACAAGCAGCCTAAGCCCTAAGAAACCAACCTAAGACGCTTCTCCACTGGCCCAACACCACACCACACCACTCCACACCACACCACACCACCCACTTGTGCCAGGTTTTCCACTACAAGGACCTGGGTAGAGTGGTGTGAAAGTGGTACTAAACGTGGTAGTAAAAAGTATCCAATCCAGAGTAGGTCTGAGCTAGGCCAAACAGGGCCAAAAACTTCATAATGACTGATCACTCACTGACTTTTCATTTAGACCATCACCAGGATATAGTTATAATACATGATAATAGATTATATTGTGTTATTATAACCACTATTATAATCTATTATAGTGTATTATAATTATCATAGTCATACATTAATACTTTAAAGTGTGTTATAATCACAGTTATAATCCATTATATAGTGTATTATAATTTAGGATAGTTGTAATACAAATGTATATTGTATTATAATCACAGTTAGAAAGGTAGATTTGTTTCTTACCGATAGGGGTACTTTTGTGTTATGGAAAATGTAGATATTTTACATGGTGTGGTGTGGTGTGGTGTGGTGTGGTGTGGTGTGGTGTGGTGTGGTGTAGTGTGGTGTGGTGCTAAAGCTGCAGTCGAAAAGGGGCTCTATTGGCCTAAGTGCTGTAAAGTCAGTCAGTCTGCCTGTCTTCCTCTCATGTCAGTAGTCTAGCCAAACACAACAAAAAATCCTGACTGTCCATGATCCTGAATTCTACAGTCCAAATTTGTAACAGGTGGCAGCAGTGACAATGATAAGGTCATAATCCAGGCATATCTGTTATAGCTACAGTGTGCAGTGTACACAGTGTACAGTAGCCTATACATCAGTGGTTCTCAACCTGTGGGTCATAGGACCCCCAGGGGGGTCGCCAAATTATTTTGGGGGGGTCTCCAGATGATTTAACTTAACACTTTGAGTGCCAGCCCCCCCTGCCCCCCGTCCCTTACCAGTGCCACCATTAGGTCCCATTCATTTCTGCCCCAATTCCAGGGAATAAATTGGAAATGATCCGATATTCACATCGGAACAAAAATGGGAGGTTTGGTAAAAGAGGATTTTTTTTTTTACCAAAAAATTTTTGGAGTGATTTCGGTGAGCGGTTTTGGAGATAGGTGCTCGAGAGTGCGCACTGCGCAAACCAGTCAATAACCTCAGAAATCTAGATTCTGAGATATTTGAGTTCAAAGAAAAAAAACTTTAGGAAGCCATAGCAACAAATTGGTAAATGGTAACGGAACACAAGTACCCTTGACAGAAAGAATGACATGCCTACTTTCATTATGTGCAAAAAAAGTTAAAAAAATATTGTACCATCGTCTAGTTTCAAGGGGGCAAAGTGAAAAAGTATGAAATGACTCAGAAGGTAGAAATTGCCTTACATTTTGATAGAACTATGCACTGTGAATTCACTGTGTTTTTACCTGGTCTAGAAGGTCAGGAAGACAAAAAGTCAGAAAAGCGATGTCAACCTTTTATTTTATGGCAACATCGAACCCTAACCCTGGTGAGTACCTCACACATCCAGCATGAACATATTTATGTTCAACAATATTTACAAATATTTCCAAAAAAAAAGAAATCACAAATATGACTTCACAAAAATAAAATATAACTGGATAAAAGTAAAATAAAATAAATGTGCAGCAAGTAAAGAATAAATAAAATAATATAAAAGTCAGTACTGTACTGTACTGTATTCTCAAAAAAAGGCATTCAACAAGCCAACATTCAGGAGTCAAAGGCACCACAAATAAAGGTCAAAGATGGTACTGTTCACCGTGTGTGTGTGTGTGTGTGTGTGTGTGTGTGTGTGTGTGTGTGTGTGTGTGTGTGTGTGTGTGTGTGTGTGTGTGTGTGTGTGTGTGTGTGTGTGTGCGCGTGTGTGTACCTCAGGTGCCTCAAAATGGCCTGGTACCTGTTCCTTGCCATTGTTCTGGGAAAGTACGGCATGGCAATGTTTTTTTGACCACTGCATGGCAATCTCCGGCTTGTGAACGATAGCTGTGAGGAAGAGAAGTCCCAGAAAGTTCTTCAGCTCCCCTAGAGTGACATTGGTCCAGGCAGCGAACCTACAGTGTGTATGACCTATGCCTGACTCCTCCGCTCTCGCTATCTCCGCCATCATACTGTCCTCTGCGTTGTCATTGGTCTGGTTGCAGATCGGGCTCCCATCCTTCCTCCATCCAGTCAGACTCCACGGGCCCTGTATATGATAGAAATAAATACAAAATACTAAATGAACGTGCTTCTGTATAATTTGTATGTTCTTTAGCAAAGGCTGTCGCACAAAAGTAGTGAAAACAGCAGATCTACAAGCGAGGCGTTGTGTGCTTGTAGATCGGCTGTTTTCACTAGTCTAAATAATTTCAAATGTATATATGTATATATACGTGGCCACTGAATTCTATAGGCTCTGCTTTGATACAAATTTGATACAGATTTGAGATCGATTTGATAGATTATTATGTCACACACACACACACACACACACACACACACACACACACACACACACACACACACTGATTGTATTACTAAACTATCTATCTAGGTATACACACACAATAAAAAACTAAACTATAAAGAAATGTATTCTAACTGGAAAAAGTTGGAGGAACTTCATACACCTACTACAAACCATGGATTGACATCTAGACCTACTGCACATACAGTATGAAACAGAGCTGATACCTTTATGTACTATGAGGAAAATAATGCTGCCATTTGTACCCTGTATATATATAAAACTAGACCAGGTCAACCTGGTTGTGCCAGACCCCGGTTCTGCCAACCCTCTGGGCCTATAAATTTAATGGTACATTTATAGGCTGTCTGTCCCTTTATAGGCTGTCTGTCCCTCCCTCATGTCATCATCATTTGTGACATTGTGATGACATGAAGGCTTTGTCTGTCGGTCTATCCCTCCCTCATGTCATCATCATGTCATCATCATGACCATCTATGGAGAAAAACCGGACAGACCGACATTTGCTTATGTAGGCCTACCCATTTCATGGGTCTGGCAATGACAATGCGACATAGCTCTGTTTGAACAATGCTGTACCCCCTCCAACTGTATATTTTCAACTGTTTTTTGCCAGACCCATGAAATGGGTAGGCCTACATAAGCAAATGTCGGTCTGTCTGTCCTGGTTTTCTATATAAAGGGTATATATGATGATGACATGATGATGACATGCCTACAAAAGGCATGATGTCATAAATGATGATGACAGACAGGGGGTCTGGCACAACCAGGTTGACCTGGTCTAGTTTTATTGTATGTGTGATACTTGCTTTGGCAATGTAAACGTATGTTTTCTCATGCCAATAACGCTCCTTTGAATTGAATTGTATATTACCAAATGCACCCTACGTGGAAAAAAAACAATAGCAGGTCAGGCTTATTGACATCGGTTATTGATTGATTGAAGAATGTATTACAAGCTTGCATTAGAGTAGACCTACAGATTCATGGCTCATTTCCACAGGAACACACTTTATGCATCATACAGTGGTGTGTTCTAGACTTTTTTTGAGGGCATACGATCAGCTACTATTCGTTTGGCCAGGGCAGACGCTATAGTACATAATCCCTATCAAATACGCTACTTTGAAAGGTTCACGAGGGCAGACGCCGTTCATATTTTATTGTTCCTCCATCACGGAGGTATAGAGGCCGGCGGGCGAGGTGTGGAGGGTAGTCCCCGGTGAGTCCCCAGAACACAGCACTGATCTCATATAACATTGAAAGACAGACAGACGTATAGAACATATTGAAACGTAAAAAGCATAGCTTTATAATGCTTACCCGGTTCGCTGATCGCAGCACACACACACCGCAGCGACCGGGTCGTCCTCCTTGGCTAAGTCCACGCACGGCCTCATTTGGGTGTATTAGCGCCCGCTGCAACTCCGCTCTCCGGGGCCATACCTATCGGTGCAGCCGGTGGGCGCCGTAAGATGATACACTGCTCCAAACAGCCTGCCTCCGGTCCGGATCACCGCCGTAGCTCCTCCGTCCACTGTGGATGGCTGGCGACGTTCCTTGGCTCCCCCGACACAGCAGCAAAAACACAGAATTCTCTTCAAATCGCCGGCATCAGCGTTCAACGGCATCACCGTTCATCCTCACGCGTCGCCTCAGTCAAGTCCCAAACGCAGCCGCGCAGCAACAAACGAAAGTCCAACTGGTGCTTCGGGTTTTGATTATGGTCGGTGGCGGCGCTGGGCAGCAGCAGGCTGCGGGCTTGGTGGTGTCCACGGCCACGGGGCATGGTTCGGCTGCCTGCTTGGTCTCCATGTGCGGCCATGACTTGCTCTCTGATCAGCGGAGGTAAAACCTCTACCTTCCGATCTCTCTCTCTATCTCTATCTCTCTAAATAATACTACATCTAATGATTTTATAACTAATTCTAGCTCATTCTCTCAATATATCTCTCTCTCCCTCTGATTGCTGTGTCCGGACGGTAAAAGTCACTGAACTCGTCTTTGAGACCCTTGTTTCTGGGGGGAACCGGCCAATCAGCATGCTTGAATTTGGTCACATAAGCGTGTGATGTCATGCAGGGGCGTCAATTGGGTATGGCAGGGGTATGCAGCTGCCATACCTTGACAGGGGGAAATAATAAAAATGTACTTTTCATCGTGCCTGTTGCTAAGGTATGGCAACATGACTGGTGTCTTCACCAGACACCAGTCATGTTGCCATACCTTAGCTTGTTCTGAACTGACGCCACTGAATTGTCATGCATGACGACCGTCCCATCGTCCAAAAGGGCTGTATCTTGGTTACCGCATAGATCCAACACTGTACTACTGTAATATGAAAAAAAAGCATCTGGCGTCATATGACGCCAATATTATTTTCTGGCATCATTGCCAAGGTCGTGTCGGACGTCATATGACGCCCTGGCACTGAAAGTGTTAATGTGAAACATTGTTTTCTCACTCAACAGTAAACAAACCAACATGACGTTTAAGTGTATAGATAGAGGGTATATGCACATTTCTAAAGTGACAATTTAAGGACTTTTTAATACCTCAAAAAAATTGCAAATTAAACACTGGCCAAATTGTCAAATATGAGAGGCAGAAATTGTGAAAATAGCCGATCTACATGCTCACAACGCCTCACAATAGAACCGTGTTATACAAAATGTAATGCCTTAACTCTTAGTGCTCGACAGGGTGGGGGTGGGGGGGGGGTCCCCAGTTAAAATATGATTATTTTGGGGATCGCGGCCTGAAAAGGTTGAGAACCACTGGCCTACATTACCAATTGCTCCTGTCACATAGGCCTATACTGTAGCAGAGATGAAATGCACGTGATGTTATGGCTATGCATATAATATAAAAAAACTAAAAACAATAAACACAGCAGACAAGACGACGCTGCTTATTGCACAGACAGCTTAAAATGGTTCTTATATTACATTTAGAAGTTCTTCTTTCTGGACTTTTTCTTGGAGAACTCCAAGATTATGTCCTCGAAACCAACTATGACTCCACAGCCCATGTATCTCTTTGTAGGCATCCAGACGTTTGTTCAGTCCTGAGAGCAAATTGTCAAAACATTTTACTACCACTGTCTGAGAACCACCTCCTTGTCATAATTATGCGGCGAGTCTGTGTCACCGTGACAGCTTTGATGTCAAACTGCCCTCGTAAAGAGGCAACAACGTGTGCAGGGATTGCAATAAGGTCGGTCCATATCTCTTCTGTCTTCTGTAGGGCTTTACTTGTAGGCTGGAATCGCTTTATCACAGCCGCTTCCTTCCCTCTTCTCTTTTCTTCTCCTCTTAGCAGCGCCACTATTGGGCTTTTGTTTGTTGTCCATTTTGCTTCCTTCTTTGATTTTAGCGCGTTCACTCACTAGTCACCTGCCTGGCTCTCCACTGGCAGCTGGGCAGCACCTGACACAGCCCACCCATCTTGAACAAACAGCCAATATACTGTATATTGCTGCTGCAGCTCAGTGTGCGCTCACTGCGCTGCCAGGCAGGGAGCGGCCAAGCGCTGGTGGCACATTGTACTACACAATCGCAGCAGCGTTCTCAACAATAAAACACACAAAATCAGGGGGTTGGGGGCTTCATCTTATTTATTTCATTCGGATTAGATAACAACTAAATGGCTGGGGATTTTATTTTTTTATTTTTTTGCACCACCCTGGAGGCCCCCCTGATGCCAAGGGCCCCTGGGCACGTGCCCAAGGTGCCCATATTGAAGATCCAGCCGTGGTGCAAAGTTTGGCATGGATAGGGGCAACGGTGGCGGAGATATGAGTAGGGCAAAAGTGTGACGTGACGTGACAGACAGACAGACAGACAGACTGACCGACCGACCGACCGACCGACCGACAGACAGACAGACAGCCGGTGGAGGTTTTGATAGTAACTGCTACCTGACGGTCACAACTACATGGCTCCATCTTCTAAACCGTTGGAGCTACACTACTAGTTTTTGGCTACAACTATTGAACCAGATGAGCTACAAATGTTGACCCTGAGCAAGATTCTTAACCCTTTACTGCTCTCAAAAACAGAAATGTATGATGTATGGAATGCCCTTCCACAGGTCTTGAGAGCTGCAGCCTCTCTGGACATTCTTAAGAACCACTTAAAAACACTACAGTTTAAACAAGCATTTGTGGAATGTCTTAAATGTAGTTGTTGTTAGGCTAGTGAGCCCACCTGGGAGCCTAAGGTTCGAAGTGGCCCTGAGCAAGATATGTAACCCCTAACTGCTCCCAAAAAATGTAAAGAAATGTAATGTATTAGATTTTGTTGTCGTTTTTAATATTCTGAATGCTTCAGGCTGTGTCTTTAGTTCCGTTGTATGTAGAGCACTTTATCTCTGAGAGAAAAGTGCCATACAAATGAAATGTACATACATACTTACTTCACCACACAACACATTCATAAAAGTTGTTGAACAAGCGTAGCAGATTCCTTATGAAGGTGAACTCTGAACTGGTTTGTCCACCGACCATTCCATGCTCCAGCAATGGGTGGTGTCACATGTTGCCCCTAGAGAAAATACCTTTGGACATGTGAAGGTATAGCTTTTCGGTAGTCAGATGGAGAAGGCAGTCATCTCATGTTCAGACTAGATATATGACAGCAATTGCAATCAGATCCAAGGCTCTCATCAGGTCCTGTGCGTTCTTAAAATGTTCATCTGTGATCACACTCTGCACTGGCTCAGCCATCAACTGCAGGGCACGCACATTCGGAAGGAACTTCTTTCCCATTCAACATCTTGGCAAAAACATTTGGCAGGTCACCAGAAAGACCACTTTCAGCTAATAGTAAACCTATACTGTATACAAATTATCAAGGCATGCGTAGCAGGAAAAAGTTACACATTAATGAATTGTGGTTATAATCTGTAGCATACACAATTCCCATGAAATAGTTAATATTCATTCATTTGGAATCAAAAACATTGAACATGCCACAAGGACATATGCTACAGTTTCACTATAATAAAGATTGTTGCAAGCAGATTTGATTTGATGCTCAAGAAGCATATAATACCAAGGTACAGTAAAAAAAGATGAAAAAAAAACATTTTCAGATACACGCCACCTTTGAAATATGCACGATAAGATGTTGAGATACACCCAGTCATGAAGAAATAACCATTCTAAGATGTTTCTAGTGGTCAAAAAAACATTAAATAGACACCACGTTTGCATTTGTAGTTCATCTGGTTCAATAGTTATAGCCAAAACAGTTTTGAGATGGTGGCCATAATGGATTTGTCCGCTATGACAACCCCGAAGAGTTGCTGGGCACCCTTCCTAAATCATAAGAGCATGCCCTGTGTTACATCTTGGTGCGTTTGCTGCACAATAATAAGTAGACCGTTTTTAGTGTTTCTTAGGGAGTGTACGTTTAAAATCCACTAGAGGGGGCTGGTTGACAGATTTTATCTTTTAAAAAAATGTCATTGCCCCCCCCCCCCACCCTTCAGATTGTTTTTGGGGACCCCCCCTGCGTGACTTGAGGAAAATGCATGGCCCCCCCTCCCCAATAAACTATATATATATATATATATATATATACACACACACACACACACACACACACACACACACACACACACAAACAGTACTAGGAGACAATAAAATGAATGCTGACCTATTAATATAGCACCCTATTTGACAATTGATTGATTGATTGAGGGTACAGAACAGTACAGTTCATTGATACAAGATCAACTAAAAGGACCACCAGAACGCTTTTGGGATTAAATGTGGGTCTCTTTGTACTCAACTAATACAGAAAGGGTCACATTCTCATACATAATTCGGTAGTCAGTGCGAAATTATGGAGGGAAGAAGTTGCAACATTCTTGCATATAGGATACGTTTGCCCCACTTTGTCAACCGCAACAAGGAATCGCTTAATAGTCCACGTCTGTCCACGGGACATGTATGTATCCAAGCTGCTTAATAATGCATCCTCCATCTCCCTGTGTTTCTTAATTCTTCAAGTTCAACCACAATGTAACCAGGCGGTAGCCTAGCCCTATTTACCTCGGAAACGGGCGATCAAAAAATAAAACGAGCGGCGGCCAGCAGACTCGCAAAATCTTGCAATAAACCAAACAGCAACTACTTTAGCAAGATAACGTCTCTCTCTCTCTCTCTCTCTCTCTCTCTCTCTCTCTCTCTCTCTCTCTCTCTCTCTCTCTCGCTCTCTCTGTGTGTGTCTGCGCTCCGCGCATGAAGCGTCTCCATTTGGACATGTTTTGGCACACACAGAGCGAGAGAGATGGAGAGAGAAAGCGAGTGAGACAGACGAGACCCACAAAGACCCATATTATATTATGCCTATTAGCCTACTGGTATATAGAAGGATTCCTTTTATCTGACTGAGCAACTCCTCACATATAGGCCTACACTATATGCGCGATAGAGGGTAAACTGTAGCTATCGAAACCACGGTTTTTGGGGGGATTGGGAATGTCACCTTACAGGATTACGTTTTGTTCTGGTTTAAGTTCATCATGGCTCGGTCAATTATGAAGCGATTAAAACAAATAAAACGTCACCTCATTCCTTGAAAAGCCTCACTTCCATGACCAATGACTATTGTGTCCCTATTACATCTAAAGATTTAAACGTTGGCTGAACTGCCAGTGCGCCATGCTGTGCGCTCCCAAAATGAACAAACTGATAGTGCGCACAGCGCACTGCCACCCTGGCAATGCCGATACGAAATTAATAGGGCATTCATATTATTCAAGTCATTATACAGCCTACCAAAAGCTGTATGGTTTAAAGTAGGCCTAATTAATATAGCCCTGTAAAGCCCTGTGTTGGTTCTGTCTGTTCGCTTCACAATCACTTTTGTAGAATGCAACACAAACTCAAATTTCTCTTTTGTGTCATTTCCTGACAGTCGCTCTAAGGAAACTCTTACATTTAAATGCATTAAACTCTCTTTTCTGATCGCTGATCTTCTCTCAACTTTGGCCATTTTCCTCCTCCCCAGCGGAGCACTGCGCCGTCAGCGCTCGTTCGAATGCGTTCATTCCTTGTGGTGAGATTTACAGAAGCGGAATATACCAAGTCAATCAGGGGGAACTTGATAAATATAGGGGAGGAAACACGTATGAAAAATAACAAAAGAAAACATTTTTTAATACAAAATTCAACAAATGAAAGTTGCATGGACCCCCCTCCAGCCAAAATAAAAAAGTCATGGTCCCCCCTGACAATCAAATTATTATTTGAGAACCCCCCCCCTTCATGGACTATACCAACCTTAAGTATTAGACGAACACTCCCTTAGCTGTTTTGTCATAAAATATAGAAATTAGAAATGTCGCAAACTTACATTATTATTCGGAACATTTTGAGCACCTCAGAAAACGTGTAGCTCTAAACAGTTTAGAAGACAGAGCCATGTTGGAAGTTGTGGTCATTTTTAAAAGGCGCGGTCATTTTCGGGTATTTCGTCCTGGATAGAGAATTTCTCACAGTTCTTAAGTTGTTCCTTGGGGTCATATTAGCCAAGAACAGTTGAGATATTCTCTCCTAAATGAAGTGCATACATATCTTAGCCAGGTCCTCTACTAATTGTCATTTCTTTCAACATTAGAGCTGGCCTTAACCAGAGGACAAGGCCTTCCAAAAATAGGCATAACTCATCAATGTCCCTCTCCACGGAAGTCTTTAGTAAAAGGCAAAAGACTTATTCGTCATGAAGAGAGACCCGAGTAATTCTGCCCTCTGGACGCTGTGGCCTGCAAAGGCACTAGCTGGGCCAGTCGACCACTTAGCGGTCTTGGCACATTGTGTAGGCAATTTAACATTGCTCTAGGCATATCATTCAGAGCAGCATTAGCAATATTGTGTAAATAATGGGGGGGGGGGGGGGGGGGGCTTAATGTAAATAACAGGGGGCTTACATAATTAGTAATACACCTATTGCATCTATTTATTTGTCTAGGTATTAAAGGTAGTTACAGTCAAATACCCAAAATAGCAGATCTACAAGCTGTAGCCAACTATACCATTTCCCAGGAACAAAGGCCTCCTGAAAATAGCAGATCTACAAATCATAGGCCGACCACTACACTACACTACACTACACTACACTACAAAACAACACAAACAAACAACAAAGTGTTGAGCCGCCCTGCTGAAATGGAAAAAACAGACTTTGCCAACTTCTGTAAAGCAGCATATTAGAGCCACAGCATGTGCATTCACCGCTGCTGCTGCTGCTGAATTCATTTCTCTTTAACATGATCTCGGGGGAGAGCGCGAACGCAGTCCCCACACTACCATAAATTATGCAGTCGAGATTCCCACATTTGGGGAATTCGCTCGGGTCAGCAAAGCACGGTGTGCAATGGCTAAGCCTCGCCGAGGTTGAGCCACCTTCATGATCATGGTGTCTCCCCTGCCAGGTAAGTATGAGTTGGAAGTGCTAGTCGTGGAGAAAGGCACTCAGGTGCGTAGCAGTCGCCCTGCCGGGACTGACACCCGACAGTGCCCTCCACGTTAGCATTAGAATGGCCTCTGTGTGGTACCCAACGGCCCCTCGTTAAGCACCCATACAAGATGAAGATGGCAGTGCTGAGTCTGTGAGTTTGCCCATCCTAAAACTTTGAGACACTTAGAAGACTGCTGTTAACACATGTCCCCATGCCACTGTTCACATTGTCATTTCTTTCAACATTAGAGCTGGCCTTGCCCAGAGGACAAGGCCTTCCAAAAATAGGCATAACTCATCAATGTCCCTCTCCACGGAAGTCTTTAGTAAAAGGCGAAAGGATTATTCGTCATGAAGAGAGACCCGATTAATTCTGCCCTCTAGACGCTGCGGCCTGCAAAGGCACTAGCTGGGCCAGTCGACAACTTAGCGGTCTTGGCACATTTTTGTGTAGGCAATTTAACATTGCTCTATGCATATCATTCAGAGCAGCATTGGCAAAACTGTGTAAATATTATGGGGGGTGGGCTTAATGTAAATAACAGGGGGCTTACATAATTAGTAATGCACCTATTGCATCTATTTATTTGTCTATTTAAGTATTAAAGGTAGTTACAGTCAAATACAGAAAATAGCAGATCTACAAGCTGTAGCCATCTATACCATTTCCCAGGAACAAAGGCCTCCTGAATATAGCAGATCTACACATCATAGGCCGACCACTACACTACACTACACTACACTACACTACAAAACAACACAAACAAACAACAAAGTGTTGAGCCGCCCTGCTGAAATGGAAAAAACAGACTTTGCCAACTTCTGTAAAGCAGCATATTAGAGCCACAGCATGTGCATTCACCGCTGCTGCTGCTGCTGAATTCATTTCTCTTTAACATGATCTCGGGGGAGAGCGCGAACGCAGTCCCCACACTACCATAAATTATGCAGTCGAGATTCCCACATTTGGGGAATTCGTTCGGGTCAGCAAAGCACGGTGTGCAATGGCTAAGCCTCGCCGAGGGTGAACCACTTTCACTTTTTCACTTTTTAGACATTTTATTTGGATTTAGTCAAAGGATCACAGGCATTTAACTATATACATACAATATATTCAATATATTCAATATATCATTACATTTTCACATAATCTTAGATCATTTTTCACAAACAGTCAGATTTTTTTCTTTACAATAAGTTAATTCACTCTATAAATAGGTAATTACGTTTACAACAGCATCCTTACAGTAACTCCTTCAGGGTGTCATGTGCAAAACCATTCCCCACTTTCCAAAAAATCTTTACCTCTGATCTGTTATATTTAATTCTGTCTTTTAGGATATAGTCCCGTACTGTGAACACGGCCAGTTTTGCTACCGACTGCGGTGAAAAGCTAAAACTTTTAAAAACAAGTACATTCCTACATTTCCATATCGCTTCTTTTGTGCAGTTTATCACAACCCACCATCTCACCCATCTTTCCATGTTATTACAGTGTAATTCACCATGCAACATGTCATCAACAGTGGGGTCTCTATAAAGATCTGTCAACCATGGCCTCATGACTCTCCACACCCTCTGTGTGTGTGGACACGACCACAAAAGATGCTTTACATCTTCATCAACATTGCAATGTTCTCTTGGACAAGTACTGCTCCTAGAGCATCTCCTACCATGTAAGAAGGCCCTAGTGGGAAGGCATTTGTGTACCGCGCTCCAGGCCACATCCTTGTGGACATTTAAAAGGTATTGGCAGTTTGCATTTTTCCACACTTGCATGCATTCAGTTTCAATTAATACATCTACTGGTACCAGTCTTGTCGCTTGCGGTAACAGGCTCTTTTCAACACTCTCCCTGTTGACTTTCCCTCCCGGGGTTGTTGCCCCCCAGCTTGCAGACTTAAACAGTTGGATTGCCTTCTCATAGATATCAGGTCTAGTCTCTGCATATGGGCTGTTTAGGGGTAGTCTTTTCCCGAATCGAGCAGCGATTGTTTGACCCGCCCAGAATTTTGCGAAGTATGACCACAAACATGTATTAGTTAAAACCGAGTTCACTATGGGAGTTAAAAACAAAGCTTCCAGCTTGGTACCTAGCTCTGGTACGGCTTTCCCACCCTTTTCTGTGGGGCGATACATTATCTCCCTTTTGACTCTCTCCTGTTCCCAGCCAGCACGCCAACATGGGTCCCGCATGGGTATGAGTTGGGCTTCCCTACATGGGCCCCATCTGGGAATGTCCGCGGTTTCCACAAGGGTCCCTCGTGGGTTAGCCCACGTGGGCTCAACGTGGGTTCTACATGGGCCCTGGGTTGGCCCCACCTCGGCAAATTTATATGGGACCCAGGTGGGAACCACGTGGGCAAGCCCACTTCCAACCCATGCCCAGTTAGCCCACATGTAGACCATGCGGGAACCACGTGGGCCAACCCACTTCCATCCCATGCCCAGTTAGCCCACATGTAGCCCACACGGGAAACACCTGGGCCAGCCCACTTCCATCCCATGCCCACTTATCCCACATGTAGCCCATGCGGGAACCACGTGGGCCAGCCCACGTCCATCCCATGCCCAGTTAGCCCATGCAGGAACCTCGTGCCCCAGCCCACTTCCATCCCATGCCCAGTTAGCCCACATGTAGCCCATGCGGGAACCACGTGGGCCAGCCCACGTCCATCCCATGCCCAGTTAGCCCACATGTAGCCCACGCGGGAACCATCTGGGCCAGCCCACTTCCATCCCATGCCCACTTATCCCACATGTAGCCCATGCGGGAACCACGTGGGCCAGCCCACGTCCATCCCATGCCCAGTTAGCCCATGCAGGAACCTCGTGCCCCAGCCCACTTCCATCCCATGCCCAGTTAGCCCACATGTAGCCCATGCGGGAACCACGTGGGCCAGCCCACGTCCATCCCATGCCCAGTTAGCCCACATGTAGCCCACGCGGGAACCACCTGGGCCAGCCCACTTCCATCCCATGCCCAGTTAGCCCACATGTAGCCCATGCGGGAACCACGTGGGCCAACCCACTTCCATCCCATGCCCAGTTAGCCCACATTTAGCCCATGTGGGAACCACTTGGGCCAGCCCACCTCCATCCCATGCCCAGTTATCCCACATGTAGCCCACGTGGGAACCACTTGGGCCAGCCCACTTCAATCCCATGCCCAGTTAGCCCACGTGTAGCCCATGTGGGAACCATGTGGGAAAGCCCACTTCCAACCCATGCCCAGGTATCCCACATGTATCCCATGTGGGACCCATGTAATTTGCCCACATCAAGCCCATGCCCACGTGGTACCCAAGTAGCCCAACTCGTACCCATGCGGGACCCATGTGGGCGTGCTGGCTGGGTTGAGAGCCCCATAAAAAAGTAAACATAGCCCTTCTCAGCGGAGTCAGAAAATCTTTTGGCACCGGAAGGGTGGCAGCCAAATATGTCAGGGAAGCATAAATTTCAGCTTTAATCACCAAAACTTTTCCTGTAATCGTTAGTTCTCGGTCTTCCCACCTTAACAATTTCCCTTTTATTTTTGGTAGTCTGGACTCCCAGTTGACCCTCACCATTTCTTTTCCGATCTCTATTCCCAGCACTTTGAGTCTTTCTTTCTGTTCTTTCAATCCTAGCTCTAACTTGTTTTCTTTCCAATTAAGATAAAGGCATTCACTCTTTGTTCTATTAAGCTTGGCCCCTGATGCTCTAGAAAAACAGTCGCTCCATCCAAGGGCCTTGACCAGTGAGGTGTTATCCGTACATAAAATTGTCATATCATCCATATAAAGAGTCAGTTTGGCCTCCCTGCCATTGCTGCCTGGTACCAAAAGCCCTCGGATGGAGTGATCCTGCCTTATAGCGCAGGCCAGAGGTTCCATGGCCAGGATAAACAGGACAACGGACAGAGGGCAACCCTGTCTGACCCCTGACTGCACCTGGAATGTGTCAGTGCTGTTCCCATTTATAATCACCCTGCTCACACATTCCTTATGAAGGACATCGATCCAGGCCCTTATCTTTGGCCCAAAACCAAAGGCCACCATCACTTTTTTTAGATAGGCGTGGTTAATTCGGTCGAAAGCCTTTTCTAGATCAAGACCAGCTATACAGAGGGGGTCCTTACGGTCAACTGCATAGAGAAAGGAATCTCTCACCAGGGCAAGGCTATCATTCATGGACCGCCCCGGTATCACACAGGTCTGCTCATCTCCCACAACCTTTCCTGCTACCCCCTGTAGCCTGAAAAAGAGGGCCTTGGCTAATATTTTACGGTCTACCCCCAACAACGTTAGTGGTCTCCAATTTTTTATGTCATTTTTTTCACCTTTTTTAAATAGCAAGGAGATTATGCCTTCTCTCAGTGATGGCGGTAACTTGCCATTGCGGAGGCTTTCATTAAAGACTTCTAACATATTACTTTTTATTTCTTCCCAAAACGTAATGTAAAATTCTTTTGGAAGGCCATCTGCACCGGGTGCTTTGTTGTCCTGCATACTTTTTGTTGCCTTTAGCAATTCATTTATAGTCAGATCTCTTTCCAGATCCCAGTTAAAATCTGTAACTTTGTTATTTACCTTTGACAGGAGCCTCTCCAAGGAAACACTGTCTAGGTCTTCACCTTTGTAGAGGCTGGCATAAAACTTCTGTACAACCGTAAGTATTTCTTTTGTTTCATTTTTTTCGTTGCCGTTCTCATCTTTAATAGCTTCCATGATGTTCTTTGGTCTGGCTAATTTTCTAAAGAAATATCTTGTGCATTTTTCATTTTCCTCCAAGTGTTGTACACGGCTGCGAATGATTAACCCCCGGCTCGTCTCTGAGGACATTCTTAGCATTTCCCGTTTTAGAACGGCTATTTCTTCAGAGACATTAAAACCGGCATGTGCCATTGTAAAGAGTCTTTGCAACTTAGCTTGATCTTTTTTTGCTTTAAACCGTTTTGTTTTAGCAGATTTTTTGCCAACCTCTATAAAAAAGCGTTGAACCCGCCCCTTCACCTCCTCCCACCATTCACCAACAGTGTTAAAAAATATTTTCAGTGAAGACCATTGTACCAATTTTTCTTTAAGTCTATTTACAATTTTGTTGTCCTGCAGCAGAGAGGTATTGAGCTTCCAAGAGCCCTTTCCCTTCTCCGTTTTCCCTTTCAGAACCACTGTGCAGTCAATTTTTGCGTGGTCTGAGAAACACGCCGGTGTTACAGATGAACGTTCGACCGTCAACCTTCTCGTAGTGAATAAAAAGTCTATTCTGGAGTGGGTTCGGCCGTTTGTCCATGTATATCCAGGCTGTCTAGGATTCATGGCACGGAAGGTGTCCTTCAGTTTAAAATCCTTTAAAATGTTTTTCAACGTCAGTGTACTGGAGTCCAATCTGACAGTGCTAGCTGACAGCCTGTCCTTTGCGTCAACGAGGCAGTTGAAGTCCCCCCCTAAAACCACTTCACTGCCACATACAAGAAGAGGCTGTATGGCCTTCAGAGTCTGAAGGCGGTTTTGAAGGTCAGCTGGGCAATAAACATTAATGACTCTTAAACTTTCGTTGTTTAGCCCAATGTCCACACACAAAACCCTCCCATGGATGACGTGTTGAACCCGCTTAATGTTAAAGCCCCACCCTCTAAACAGCACGGCCACCCCTGATAACCTGCCGAGGGTGAACCACCTTCTTGATCATGGTGTCTCCCCTGCCAGTAAGTATGAGTTGGAAGCGCTAGTCGTGGAGAAAGGCACTCAGGTGCGTAGCAGTCGCCCTGCCGGGACTGACACCCGACAGTGCCCTCCACGTTAGCATTAGAATGGCCTCTGTGTGGTACCCAACGGCCCCTCGTTAAGCACCCATACAAAATGAAGATGGCAGTGCTGAGTCTGTGAGTTTGCCCATCCTAAAACTTTGAGACACTTAGAAGACTGCTGTTAACACATGCTCCCATGCCACTGTTCACATTGTCATTTCTTTCAACATTAGATCTGGCCTTGCCCAGAGCACAAGGCCTTCCAAAAATAGGCATAACTCATCAATGTCCCTCTCCACGGAAGTCTTTAGTAAAAGGCGAAAGGCTTATTCGTCATGAAGAGAGACCCGAGTAATTCTGCCCTCTAGACGCTGCGGCCTGCAAAGGCACTAGCTGGGCCAGTCAACCACTTAGCGGTCTTGGCACATTGTGTAGGCAATTTAACATTGCTCTATGCATATCATTCAGAGCAGCATTGGCAAAATTGTGTAAATAATAGGGGGGGGGGCTTAATGTAAATAACAGGGGGCTTACATAATTAGTAATGCACCTAATGCATCTATTCATTTGTCTATTTAAGTATTAAAGGTAGTTACAGTCAAATACCCAAAATAGCAGATCTACAAGCTGTAGCCAACTATACCATTTCCCAGGAACAAAGGCCTCCTGAAAATAGCAGATCTACAAATCATAGGCCGACCAGTACACTACACTACAAAACAACACAAACAAACAACAAAGTGTTGAGCCGCCCGCCTGAAATGGAATAAAACTGACTTTGCCAACTTCTGTAAAGCAGCATATTAGAGCCACATCATGTGCATTCTGTAAAGCAGCATATTAGAGCCACAGCATGGGCATTCACCGCTGCTGCTGCTGAATTCATTTCTCTTTAACATGATCTCGGGGGAGAGCGCGAACGCAGTCCCCACACTACCATAAATTATGCAGTCGAGATTCCCACATTTGGGGAATTCGCTCGGGTCAGCAAAGCACGGTGTGCAATGGCTAAGCCTCGCCGAGGGTGAACCACCTTCTTGATCATGGTGTCTCCCCTGCCAGGTAAGTATGAGTTGGAAGCGCTAGTCGTGGAGAAAGGAACTCAGGTGCGTAGCAGTCGCCCTGCCGGGACTGACACCCGACAGTGCCCTCCACGTTAGCATTAGAATGGCCTCTGTGTGGTACCCAACGGCCCCTCGTTAAGCACCCATACAAAATGAAGATGGCAGTGCTGAGTCTGTGAGTTTGCCCATCCTAAAACTTTGAGACACTTAGAAGACTGCTGTTAACACATGCTCCCATGCCACTGTTCACATTGTCATTTCTTTCAACATTAGATCTGGCCTTGCCCAGAGGACAAGGCCTTCCAAAAATAGGCATAACTCATCAATGTCCCTCTCCACGGAAGTCTTTAGTAAAAGGCGAAAGGCTTATTCGTCATGAAGAGAGACCCGAGTAATTCTGCCCTCTAGACGCTGCGGCCTGCAAAGGCACTAGCTGGGCCAGTCGACAACTTAGCGGTCTTGGCACATTGTGTAGGCAATTTAACATTGCTCTATGCATATCATTCAGAGCAGCATTGGCAAAATTGTGTAAATAATAGGGGGGGGGGGGCTTAATGTAAATAACAGGGGGCTTACATAATTAGTAATGCACCTAATGCATCTATTCATTTGTCTATTTAAGTATTAAAGGTAGTTACAGTCAAATACCCAAAATAGCAGATCTACAAGCTGTAGCCAACTATACCATTTCCCAGGAACAAAGGCCTCCTGAAAATAGCAGATCTACAAATCATAGGCCGACCAGTACACTACACTACAAAACAACACAAACAAACAACAAAGTGTTGAGCCGCCCGCCTGAAATGGAATAAAACTGACTTTGCCAACTTCTGTAAAGCAGCATATTAGAGCCACATCATGTGCATTCTGTAAAGCAGCATATTAGAGCCACAGCATGGGCATTCACCGCTGCTGCTGCTGAATTCATTTCTCTTTAACATGATCTCGGGGGAGAGCGCGAACGCAGTCCCCACACTACCATAAATTATGCAGTCGAGATTCCCACATTTGGGGAATTCACTCGGGTCAGCAAAGCACGGTGTGCAATGGCTAAGCCTCGCCGAGGGTGAACCACCTTCTTGATCATGGTGTCTCCCCTGCCAGGTAAGTATGAGTTGGAAGCGCTAGTCGTGGAGAAAGGAACTCAGGTGCGTAGCAGTCGCCCTGCCGGGACTGACACCCGACAGTGCCCTCCACGTTAGCATTAGAATGGCCTCTGTGTGGTACCCAACGGCCCCTCGTTAAGCACCCATACAAAATGAAGATGGCAGTGCTGAGTCTGTGAGTTTGCCCATCCTAAAACTTTGAGACACTTAGAAGACTGCTGTTAACACATGCTCCCATGCCACTGTTCACATTGTCATTTCTTTCAACATTAGATCTGGCCTTGCCCAGAGGACAAGGCCTTCCAAAAATAGGCATAACTCATCAATGTCCCTCTCCACGGAAGTCTTTAGTAAAAGGCGAAAGGCTTATTCGTCATGAAGAGAGACCCGAGTAATTCTGCCCTCTAGACGCTGCGGCCTGCAAAGGCACTAGCTGGGCCAGTCGACAACTTAGCGGTCTTGGCACATTGTGTAGGCAATTTAACATTGCTCTATGCATATCATTCAGAGCAGCATTGGCAAAATTGTGTAAATAATAGGGGGGGGGGGGCTTAATGTAAATAACAGGGGGCTTACATAATTAGTAATGCACCTAATGCATCTATTCATTTGTCTATTTAAGTATTAAAGGTAGTTACAGTCAAATACCCAAAATAGCAGATCTACAAGCTGTAGCCAACTATACCATTTCCCAGGAACAAAGGCCTCCTGAAAATAGCAGATCTACAAATCATAGGCCGACCAGTACACTACACTACAAAACAACACAAACAAACAACAAAGTGTTGAGCCGCCCGCCTGAAATGGAATAAAACTGACTTTGCCAACTTCTGTAAAGCAGCATATTAGAGCCACATCATGTGCATTCTGTAAAGCAGCATATTAGAGCCACAGCATGGGCATTCACCGCTGCTGCTGCTGAATTCATTTCTCTTTAACATGATCTCGGGGGAGAGCGCGAACGCAGTCCCCACACTACCATAAATTATGCAGTCGAGATTCCCACATTTGGGGAATTCGCTCGGGTCAGCAAAGCACGGTGTGCAATGGCTAAGCCTCGCCGAGGGTGAACCACCTTCTTGATCATGGTGTCTCCCCTGCCAGGTAAGTATGAGTTGGAAGCGCTAGTCGTGGAGAAAGGCACTCAGGTGCGTAGCAGTCGCCCTGCCGGGACTGACACCCGACAGTGCCCTCCACATTAGCATTAGAATGGCCTCTGTGTGGTACCCAACGGCCCCTCGTTAAGCACCCATACAAAATGAAGATGGCAGTGCTGAGTCTGTGAGTTTGCCCATCCTAAAACTTTGAGACACTTAGAAGACTGCTGTTAACACATGCTCCCATGCCACTGTTCACATTGTCATTTCTTTCAACATTAGATCTGGCCTTGCCCAGAGGACAAGGCCTTCCAAAAATAGGCATAACTCATCAATGTCCCTCTCCACGGAAGTCTTTAGTAAAAGGCGAAAGGCTTATTCGTCATGAAGAGAGACCCGAGTAATTCTGCCCTCTAGACGCTGCAGCCTGCAAAGGCACTAGCTGGGCCAGTCGACAACTTAGCGGTCTTGGCACATTGTGTAGGCAATTTAACATTGCTCTATGCATATCCTTCAGAGCAGCATTGGCAAAATTGTGTAAATAATAGGGGGGGGGGCTTAATGTAAATAACAGGGGGCTTACATAATTAGTAATGCACCTAATGCATCTATTCATTTGTCTATTTAAGTATTAAAGGTAGTTACAGTCAAATACCCAAAATAGCAGATCTACAAGCTGTAGCCAACTATACCATTTCGCAGGAACAAAGGCCTCCTGAAAATAGCAGATCTACAAATCATAGGCCGACCAGTACACTACACTACAAAACAACACAAACAAACAACAAAGTGTTGAGCCGCCCGCCTGAAATGGAATAAAACTGACTTTGCCAACTTCTGTAAAGCAGCATATTAGAGCCACATCATGTGCATTCTGTAAAGCAGCATATTAGAGCCACAGCATGGGCATTCACCGCTGCTGCTGCTGCTGCTGAATTCATTTCTCTTTAACATGATCTCGGGGGAGAGCGCGAACGCAGTCCCCACACTACCATAAATTATGCAGTCGAGATTCCCACATTTGGGGAATTCGCTCGGGTCAGCAAAGCACGGTGTGCAATGGCTAAGCCTCGCCGAAGGTGAACCACCTACTTGATCATGGTGTCTCCCCTGCCAGGTAAGTATGAGTTGGAAGCGCTAGTCGTGGAGAAAGGCACTCAGGTGCGTAGCAGTCGCCCTGCCGGGACTGACACCCGACAGTGCCCTCCACGTTAGCATTAGAATGGCCTCTGTGTGGTACCCAACGGCCCCTCGTTAAGCACCCATACAAAATGAAGATGGCAGTGTAGCGGGGCAGCTAAGGAGAACAATACTTCAGTTGTGGAAAGAAGCACCAAAATTTGACAGAGTGTACCTCTTGGGTCATTCTTTAGAAAAATCACATTAGACACTTCATTTTCAAAATGGCCGCCAGTTTTAAAGATGGCCGCCTTTTCGGATATGTTTTACAGTACGCCAGCCAGTTAATATTGAATTTTCATAATATTAGAGTTGTTTTGTAGGTTTTAAAACATCCTGAGTTCATTTATTACACTTTTAAAGCAGCCAGAATAACCTTTCTGACTTTTGGTGGGGTCTTTCCTCACCTGGGACCCCCCAGAAAGACCCCTGAGCCTATTTCAGTAATCGCTCTGCTCCTGCTCCAGAACAATGTTAAATTAGATCTGAATAAATATGCTCTGAAATCAAAAATGACTAGCAGCAAATAACAGGGGTCTTCCATGGGGGTCTGGGACCCCTGGGGGGTCCTCAGAGCTACTACAGGGGGCCTGCCAAATCTCGATGAGATCTTTTTTTTTTTTTCATTTGAAACTTTGAATGTTTTTATGTATCCTGGTTTTATGTATTGTACTTTGATAGTATTCTCAGTATTATTTATAATGTGTTTGTGTTAAACAGTTATGGTTGACAGCTGTTACTGCAGGGATTGCAATAGTGAAGGAATTGCAACTATTCACTTTGGGCACGCAGAACAACATTTCCTTTTTTGCACACACACACACACACACACACACACACACACACACACACACACACACACACACACACACACACACACACACACACACACACCTCTTTGTTATTGTCACCCCAAAACCCTCACCTTATCCTCTTATAGAGCCCATGGTCAATTACGCCCAAAGAGATTCACTACAATACAGTGATTTCAGACATGCAGGATATATTCGTCTTCATCAACATCATCTTCAATGTCCAACAAAATAGTGTTGACACAGTCTCCACCATAGCATAGAGCAGGGTTCCCCAATCAGTTTTACCCAAGGGCAGAATTATGTCTAGGGTACCAAGCCGAGGGCCACAACATTGCAGGGTGCGATGGCTGTGATCCTGCTACTCCAGCGACATTTCAAATATACTAGCGTTGTTGCTGCTCTTATGCCACCATTATTATAATTATAATGACAAATGCACTCCTTAAAGTTGAAACAAAATAAGTTAAGAACCAATTAACCAGTCTGCTTGAAAAGTATGCATCTGTACTGTATAACAGTAGCTAGTTGACAGTGCAGAGACATACAGTAATTGCCTTCCTTTGATCAATTAACGAGGGGCTGTCAACTACTTAATGGCATCAGCTGGACACAGACACACACGCACCTTCATTGAATATGATTGAAAATGATTAAGGATTACTGTGATTAAGGTAAGCTTACGTTTCATATCGCACTCACCATACCTGTAACTTTCACTGGTCCCCCAAAATATTTTTTTCTTTTTTTTACTGGGGTTGGTGGGGACCGGACAGAACACCGGGCCGCAAATGCCCGGCGGGCCGCCTATTGGGGAACCCAATAGGCGTACGGGAGGCAAGGACTTGATAAGGAATCTTCACGTGTTTGCACTTCCTCAAAATCATGTCCCTTGATGAAGGTATCGTATCATGATGCCTACTTTGTCATACCTGACAAATTGCCCTGAGCTTCCACCAATTGAAGAAAATAGATGAAATTCAGAGAGTGGAGGGTATGTTCCAGTCAGGCTTCTTGCCCTCCCTGCTCCAAAGGCAGTACTTGAGCTCATCAAATGTGGCTGCAAAGCAGGTTACAAGGGACGGTGCAGATGCTCAAACAATAACCTGCCTTGCACTCCTCCCTCCCTGCAAATGCTATAGTGGAAACTGCCAACACTATTAGGGAGGACATGTATAGTAGTGAATTTCTTTGGGTACAATTGACCGTGAGCTCTTTAAGAGGATAGGGTGCGTGTTTTGGGGTGATGATAACAAAGAGGTGTGTGTGTGTTGTGTTGTCAGTGTGAGTGTAGAGCAATAAATGGACATGTTAGTCTGCGCGCCCAAAGTGAGAAGTTGCAATGCCTTAATTCTTGCAATCCCTGCAGTAACAGCTGTGAACCTGTCTGTCTAACACAAAACAATTATAAATAATACTGAGAATACTAATAAAAACTGTTTCAAATGTAAAAAAAAGAAAAGTCCCCATCAAGATTCGGCAGGCCCCCTGTAGTAACTCTGAGGACCCCTGGGTCCCAGACGCCCCGTGGATGACCCCTGGTATTTTCTACTACTCATTTTTGCTTTCAGAGCCCAGTTACAACAACTTTTATGCTTCAGTTATGATCTAATTTAACATTGCTCTTGAGCAGGAGCAGAGCGATTACTGAAATAGGCTCAGGGGTCTGTTTGGGGGGTCCCAGGTGAGGAAAGACCCCAACCAAAAGTCAGAAAGGATATTCTGGCTGCTTTAAAAGTGTAATAAATGAACTCAGGATGTTTTAAACATACAAAACAACTCTAATATTATGAAAATCGGACATTAACTGGCTGGCGTACTGTTCAGAGGCAGCCATCTTGGAAACATGGCAGCCATTTTGATTTTTCAGTGTCTAACGTGTTTTATCATAGGAACAACGCCTAAGGAGTACTTGTGAAAAGTTTTAGGTTTCTTTCCACTTGTGAAGTATTTTAGTACAAAAATGCATTTATCTGCACCGCTTAGTGCTGAGTCTGTGAGTTTGCCCATCCTAAAACTTTGAGACACTTAGAAGACTGCTGTTAACACATGCTCCCATGCCACTGTTCACATTGTCATTTCTTTCAACATTAGATCTGGCCTTGCCCAGAGGACAAGGCCTTCCAAAAATAGGCATAACTCATCAATGTCCCTCTCCACGGAAGTCTTTAGTAAAAGGCGAAAGGCTTATTCGTCATGAAGAGAGACCCGAGTAATTCTGCCCTCTAGACGCTGCGGCCTGCAAAGGCACTAGCTGGGCCAGTCGACAACTTAGCGGTCTTGGCACATTGTGTAGGCAATTTAACATTGCTCTATGCATATCATTCAGAGCAGCATTGGCAAAATTGTGTAAATAATAGGGGGGGGGGGCTTAATGTAAATAACAGGGGGCTTACATAATTAGTAATGCACCTAATGCATCTATTCATTTGTCTATTTAAGTATTAAAGGTAGTTACAGTCAAATACCCAAAATAGCAGATCTACAAGCTGTAGCCAACTATACCATTTCCCAGGAACAAAGGCCTCCTGAAAATAGCAGATCTACAAATCATAGGCCGACCAGTACACTACACTACAAAACAACACAAACAAACAACAAAGTGTTGAGCCGCCCGCCTGAAATGGAATAAAACTGACTTTGCCAACTTCTGTAAAGCAGCATATTAGAGCCACATCATGTGCATTCTGTAAAGCAGCATATTAGAGCCACAGCATGGGCATTCACCACTGCTGCTGCTGAATTCATTTCTCTTTAACATGATCTCGGGGGAGAGCGCGAACGCAGTCCCCACACTACCATAAATTATGCAGTCGAGATTCCCACATTTGGGGAATTCGCTCGGGTCAGCAAAGCACGGTGTGCAATGGCTAAGCCTCGCCGAGGGTGAACCACCTTCTTGATCATGGTGTCTCCCCTGCCAGGTAAGTATGAGTTGGAAGCGCTAGTCGTGGAGAAAGGCACTCAGGTGCGTAGCAGTCGCCCTGCCGGGACTGACACCCGACAGTGCCCTCCACGTTAGCATTAGAATGGCCTCTGTGTGGTACCCAACGGCCCCTCGTTAAGCACCCATACAAAATGAAGATGGCAGTGCTGAGTCTGTGAGTTTGCCCATCCTAAAACTTTGAGACACTTAGAAGACTGCTGTTAACACATGCTCCCATGCCACTGTTCACATTGTCATTTCTTTCAACATTAGATCTGGCCTTGCCCAGAGGACAAGGCCTTCCAAAAATAGGCATAACTCATCAATGTCCCTCTCCACGGAAGTCTTTAGTAAAAGGCGAAAGGCTTATTCGTCATGAAGAGAGACCCGAGTAATTCTGCCCTCTAGACGCTGCGGCCTGCAAAGGCACTAGCTGGGCCAGTCGACAACTTAGCGGTCTTGGCACATTGTGTAGGCAATTTAACATTGCTCTATGCATATCATTCAGAGCAGCATTGGCAAAATTGTGTAAATAATAGGGGGGGGGGGGGCTTAATGTAAATAACAGGGGGCTTACATAATTAGTAATGCATCTATTCATTTGTCTATTTAAGTATTAAAGGTAGTTACAGTCAAATACCCAAAATAGCAGATCTACAAGCTGTAGCCAACTATACCATTTCCCAGGAACAAAGGCCTCCTGAAAATAGCAGATCTACAAATCATAGGCCGACCAGTACACTACACTACAAAACAACACAAACAAACAACAAAGTGTTGAGCCGCCCGCCTGAAATGGAATAAAACTGACTTTGCCAACTTCTGTAAAGCAGCATATTAGAGCCACATCATGTGCATTCTGTAAAGCAGCATATTAGAGCCACAGCATGGGCATTCACCGCTGCTGCTGCTGAATTCATTTCTCTTTAACATGATCTCGGGGGAGAGCGCGAACGCAGTCCCCACACTACCATAAATTATGCAGTCGAGATTCCCACATTTGGGGAATTCGCTCGGGTCAGCAAAGCACGGTGTGCAATGGCTAAGCCTCGCCGAGGGTGAACCACTTTTCACTTTTCACTTTTTAGTCATTTTATTTGATTCTGTCAATTTTTACAACATACAGTAGTCTCAACATCTTTGTCACAAAAATACAGTTATAAGGCAAGTGCATAAATAAGATACATTTTGTTTTCTCTCTGACGCTTTAAAACAAGCAAATACAAAAACAAATACGTGTTCACTATCCTACAGGCATGCAATCAAAACAGAATCAATCACTACAATTACAAAAATATTTCGTGCCTCGTCAACCCTTTTTTTTTTTTTTTTTTTTTTTTTTTTTTTACCGTTTCAACCCTGTAAGAGACAATAATATTGGCATTTAAAAATTCAAGGCTCTTAGGCACTTAACAGGTCATTTCACATGTGTCATGGGTGAACTTCATATTCCATTTTGCAGGCAGTTAATCATAAGAAAGGTTATAACATGTTCTCAACACATTACAAACTACCACCACACCATTTTTTTCTTTTCTTTTTTCTTTTTTTTCCCCTCCTTTAAATAAAAATTATTTCAACCATCTAATACCCAACAGGGTTGTCCCACTTTCCATTGTTCAATTGGACTCCCCTTCATCAAAGGGGTCTAGCTCCAAGCTATCGCTTTTATTAAACCAATTGTCACCTTCACACTTCAGGCGGGGCCTCTTCTTCTTATTCTTTCTTTTCTTTTTCTCTTCTGCTCTCTGACAGATGTTCCCTCCGTCCACCGCCCTCATTTGGGTGGCGTCGGAGAAGACATTGAGGTTCTGGGCATCCAAGAAAGTGGCAGAGGTAGAAGCAGGGGGGGGCCATACCTGAGCGCCAGCGTTGGTGGACTCTCCCGAGGAGGAGTGCTGGGGGCGCTTCTGGGATGCAGACTTTTGGTCCGTCAAGCCGCCCGAGAACAGGGACGAAAACTGGGAAGGTCCTACAGCTGCCTCGGGTCTGTGACTAGGCTGGTAGGTGTCGGGATGATCAGGGGTTGCTGGGAAGTTGACGAACAGTGCGTCCAAAGCCTCTCTGCAATCGCTGGCACAGATGGCGGTGGAATTTGCCAGTCGCTGTGGCAGGTCAAGCTGGGTCTCTTGGCTGCTGTCGACCTCTGTCGGCTGGTCGTCTGCTGGGGTGGCGCTCCAGTCCAGATGAACATCCTCTCCGGGTTGTCCATTCTCGTGGGGCTGGGGGGTTGATGCCTCTGTTGGTGGTGCTGGTCCGGTGCTGACTGTAGAGGAGTCACCCTGGGTGTCGTGGGCTGGCTCAGCTGGTTGATGGTTGGGAGCTACATCATCCTGCTGGGGTTGTTGTTCAGCATCTGGAGCAAGGTTGGGGTCTGGAACAGAGTTGGAGTCTGGAACGGGGTTGGGATCTGGAACTGTGTTGGTGTCTGGAACTGTGTTAGGGTCTCGAGCCGGGTCGGGGTTCTCTTCGAGGTCGTCTTCAGCGTCGGCCCACGGGTCATGATCTGGCTGCCTGGTCCGGTTGGCATATGACACAGGACAGCTCCTGAAGGTGTGGGCATCTGAACCGCAGAGGTTGCACCTTATTGGCTGGTCGCAGTCCCTGGTGGTGTGGCTGGACATTTTGCACCTTTTGCAATATGTGGCGTTGTTACATTCGGCCGCTAGGTGGCTCAGCGAGCCGCATTTTCTGCAGGTCTTGGGTTGGCCTTGGTAAAACACGCTGCCTCTTACCCGCCCCAGCTGGATGGTGGAGGGGAGATGTCGGTGCTGCCCCGTTGCCTGGTCTCGTCTCAGCTTCACATAGAAACGGCGTGCCCCGGTTCCAATTCCATCCTGGTCCCTCAACTCCATTCCTCTCTCCACCTTGCAATGGAAGGCCAGCCAAGTCGCTACGTCTGCGGTCGTCACGTTCTCTGAGTACATTATAATAGTAACAGTCTTTGCATCTCTCTCTGACAGGGGAATCAAAAGGATGTTCTCCAGGGGGTTCCTGGCAACGAGTCTCTGGTTGTCTTGGGTTTTCTGGCAGAATCTGTCCACACATTTCTCAAACAGGGCAAAGGTTGCAAAGACCACCTCAAAAATCTTCTTACCGGGCATGGCAAAGATATAGTCCATATGTTGAGCCATGAAGCCCAGCTCCTTCTGCAGAACATTCCTGGAAAATTGAATCCTGTCCATCTCCAGGTCCCCCAGGAGCTCGAACCGGACGGCATTACGCCTCCTTTCTGTGTTGGCAGAAGCCATTGGGAGTCACCCGAGGATTTATGCCAGCAAGCTGGCTCCCCGGCACTGTGATTGCAGCCAACCCCCACTAGGCTTTTACTTGTGCCCCATACACCGCTCGGCAACAAGTAAAGAACCACCCGACCGTACCGACCACACCAACCGTAACGACTGTCCAGACCGCACCGACCACTTCTTCCGCTCCAACGTCTTTTTCCCTGGTTCTCTCACTCCACCCTCCGCCGAGGGTGAACCACCTTCTTGATCATGGTGTCTCCCCTGCCAGGTAAGTATGAGTTGGAAGCGCTAGTCGTGGAGAAAGGCACTCAGGTGCGTAGCAGTCGCCCTGCCGGGACTGACACCCGACAGTGCCCTCCACGTTAGCATTAGAATGGCCTCTGTGTGGTACCCAACGGCCCCTCGTTAAGCACCCATACAAAATGAAGATGGCAGTGCTGAGTCTGTGAGTTTGCCCATCCTAAAACTTTGAGACACTTAGAAGACTGCTGTTAACACATGCTCCCATGCCACTGTTCACATTGTCATTTCTTTCAACATTAGATCTGGCCTTGCCCAGAGGACTAGGCCTTCCAAAAATAGGCATAACTCATCAATGTCCCTCTCCACGGAAGTCTTTAGTAAAAGGCGAAAGGCTTATTCGTCATGAAGAGAGACCCGAGTAATTCTGCCCTCTAGACGCTGCGGCCTGCAAAGGCACTAGCTGGGCCAGTCGACAACTTAGCGGTCTTGGCACATTGTGTAGGCAATTTAACATTGCTCTATGCATATCATTCAGAGCAGCATTGGCAAAATTGTGTAAATAATAGGGGGGGGGGGGGGGGGCTTAATGTAAATAACAGGGGGCTTACATAATTAGTAATGCACCTAATGCATCTATTCATTTGTCTATTTAAGTATTAAAGGTAGTTACAGTCAAATACCCAAAATAGCAGATCTACAAGCTGTAGCCAACTATACCATTTCCCAGGAACAAAGGCCTCCTGAAAATAGCAGATCTACAAATCATAGGCCGACCAGTACACTACACTACAAAACAACACAAACAAACAACAAAGTGTTGAGCCGCCCGCCTGAAATGGAATAAAACTGACTTTGCCAACTTCTGTAAAGCAGCATATTAGAGCCACATCATGTGCATTCTGTAAAGCAGCATATTAGAGCCACAGCATGGGCATTCACCGCTGCTGCTGCTGAATTCATTTCTCTTTAACATGATCTCGGGGGAGAGCGCGAACGCAGTCCCCACACTACCATAAATTATGCAGTCGAGATTCCCACATTTGGGGAATTCGCTCGGGTCAGCAAAGCACGGTGTGCAATGGCTAAGCCTCGCCGAGGGTGAACCACCTTCTTGATCATGGTGTCTCCCCTGCCAGGTAAGTATGAGTTGGAAGCGCTAGTCGTGGAGAAAGGCACTCAGGTGCGTAGCAGTCGCCCTGCCGGGACTGACACCCGACAGTGCCCTCCACGTTAGCATTAGAATGGCCTCTGTGTGGTACCCAACGGTCCCTCGTTAAGCACCCATACAAAATGAAGATGGCAGTGCTGAGTCTGTGAGTTTGCCCATCCTAAAACTTTGAGACACTTAGAAGACTGCTGTTAACACATGCTCCCATGCCACTGTTCACATTGTCATTTCTTTCAACATTAGATCTGGCCTTGCCCAGAGGACAAGGCCTTCCAAAAATAGGCATAACTCATCAATGTCCCTCTCCACGGAAGTCTTTAGTAAAAGGCGAAAGGCTTATTCGTCATGAAGAGAGACCCGAGTAATTCTGCCCTCTAGACGCTGCGGCCTGCAAAGGCACTAGCTGGGCCAGTCGACAACTTAGCGGTCTTGGCACATTGTGTAGGCAATTTAACATTGCTCTATGCATATCATTCAGAGCAGCATTGGCAAAATTGTGTAAATAATAGGGGGGGGGGGGGCTTAATGTAAATAACAGGGGGCTTACATAATTAGTAATGCACCTAATGCATCTATTCATTTGTCTATTTAAGTATTAAAGGTAGTTACAGTCAAATACCCAAAATAGCAGATCTACAAGCTGTAGCCAACTATACCATTTCCCAGGAACAAAGGCCTCCTGAAAATAGCAGATCTACAAATCATAGGCCGACCAGTACACTACACTACAAAACAACACAAACAAACAACAAAGTGTTGAGCCGCCCGCCTGAAATGGAATAAAACTGACTTTGCCAACTTCTGTAAAGCAGCATATTAGAGCCACATCATGTGCATTCTGTAAAGCAGCATATTAGAGCCACAGCATGGGCATTCACCGCTGCTGCTGCTGAATTCATTTCTCTTTAACATGATCTCGGGGGAGAGCGCGAACGCAGTCCCCACACTACCATAAATTATGCAGTCGAGATTCCCACATTTGGGGAATTCGCTCGGGTCAGCAAAGCACGGTGTGCAATGGCTAAGCCTCGCCGAGGGTGAACCACTTTCACTTTTTAGACATTTTATTTAGATTTAGTCAGAGTATTTACAGGCATTTTTCAAAAACATACATTTTCACGTTTCAATTAAATACACATTAGCTACCGTGAACTTAAATATTCATTAGATCATCCACATGCATCATACAGACAGTTATTACCAAGTTATAGATCAAAGTGCATTAAAGGATCAGCGTTCACAGTGACTCTTTCAACTTTGCATGTTCAAAACCATTTCCCAGTTTCCACAATTCTATAAATTCCACATTGTTATATCGTTTTCTTTCTTTGAGGATGTAATCTCGGACTAATGACATGGCAAGTTTTGCAACTGTTTCTGGTGGAATACTGAACTTTTTAAAGACAAGTACATTCCTGCATTTCCAAATGGCCTCTTTTATGCAGTTAACTACTGCCCACCATCTTGCCCATTTTTCAAATTCCTTTGAGTGCAGGTCACCATAGATGGCATCACTAACAGTGGGGTCCCTATAGAGGTCAGCCAGCCATGGCCTCAGGAACCCCCACACCCTCTGAGAGTGTGGACAGGACCAAAGTAAGTGGTTAACATTTTCATCACCATTACAGTTCTCTCTCGGACATTTACTGTTCCTGGAACAGCCCCTCCTATGTAAAAAGGCCCTTGTGGGGAGACAGTTGTGCACTGAACTCCAGGCCAAATCTTTATGCACATTTAAGAGAATTTTACAGTTAACATTTTTCCAAACCTGTACACATTCATTTTCAATTAACACTCCTACAGGCACTAATCTTGCCGTCTGTGGTGACAGGCTCTTCTCAACCAAAACCCTGTTCACTTTACCAACCACATTATTTTCAAACTTTGCAGCCTTAATCAATTTGTTTGCCTTCTCATACAGTTCGGGCCTTGTCTCAGCATGTGGCGTGTTCAGTGGGAGTCTTTTCCCAAATTTTCTTGTGACCGTATGACCCACCCAGAATTTGGCAAAATAGGACCATAGGCTGGTGTTATTGTCTATTAACACTGCGTTAATCATTGGCGTTAAAAACAAGGCCTCCAGCTTGGTGCCTAGATCAGGCACAGCTTTCCCGCCCTTTTCTGTGGGTCTATACATAATTTCTCTTTTGACCCTCTCCTGTTGTGAGCCCCATAAAAAAGTAAACATAGCCCTTCTCAGCGGCGTCAGAAACTCTTTTGTCACCGGAAGGGTGGCAGCCAAATATGTGAGGGAAGCATAAATTTCAGCTTTAATCACCAAAACTTTTCCTGTAATCGTTAGCTCTCGTTCTTCCCACCTTAACAATTTCCCTTTTATTTTTGGTAGTCTGGACTCCCAGTTGACCCTCACCATTTCTTTTCCGATCTCTATTCCCAGCACTTTGAGTCTTTCCTTCTGTTCTTTCAAACCTAGCTCTAACTTGTTTTCTTTCCAATTAAGATACAGGCATTCGCTCTTGGTTCTATTAAGCTTGGCCCCTGATGCTCTAGAAAAACAGTCACTCCATCCAAGGGCCTTGACCAGTGAGTTGTTATCCGTACATAAAATTGTCATATCATCCATGTAAAGAGTCATTTTGGCCTCCCTGCCTCTGCTGCCAGGTACCAAAAGCCCTCGGATGGAGCGGTCCTGCCGAATGGCACAGGCCAGAGGCTCCATGGCCAAGATAAAAAGCACCACAGACAGTGGGCAACCCTGCCTCACTCCTGATTGCACCTTAAAGGTTTCTGTGCTGTTGCCGTTGATTAATACTCTACTTACACAGTCGTTATAAAGTAGGTCTACCCATGCTCTAATTTTTGAGCCAAAACCAAAAGCCAGCAATACCGCTTTTAAATATTTGTGGTTAATCCTGTCAAAAGCTTTCTCTAGGTCTAACCCGGCGATACAAAGGGGAACTCGTCTATCATTTGCATATAAAAAGGAGTCCCTTACCAGGGCAAGACTGTCTCCCATAGACCGCCCTGGTACCACGCAGGTCTGCTCCTCTCCCACCAAATTTTCAGTCACCCCTTGCATTCTGAAAAAAAGCACCTTTGCAAGTATTTTTCTGTCCACACCTAGCAGTGTCAGTGGTCTCCAGTTTTTTATGTCTTTTTTCTCGCCTTTTTTAAATAGCAAGGAAATAGTTCCTTCTCGTAAAGATGGTGGTAGTTTACCCAAGCGGAGGCTCTCATTATACATTTTTAAAAGGGGGCCCTTTATTTCTGCCCAAAAGGTCGTATAGAACTCCTTAGGCAGACCATCTGCTCCCGGTGCCTTATTATCCTGCATGCTATTCACAGCTTTAGTTATTTCATTAACAGTTAAATCACATTCCAATTCATCATTAACATCTCTCACATGCTTGTTTACTTTTAACAGGAGTCTGTCTAAAGAAGTGTCGTCTAATTCCTCATCTTTATAAAGGTCCGAATAGAAGTCATGAACACAGGTAAGTATTTCTTGAGTTTTACTTTTTTCATTACCGTCCTTATCTTTTATAACTTCCATTATGTTTCTAGGACGGGCTAACTTTCTGAAGAAGTACCTGGTACACTTTTCATTTTCTTCAATATGTTGAACTCGACTACGTGTCAATAAGCCCCGACTAGCCTCCATGGACAGTCGTAACATTTCACGTTTTAGTTTAGCTATTTCTTCTGAGACCTCAAAGCCTGAGTGTGCCATTGTATAAAATCGTTGTAATTGTGCCTGCTGTTTTTTAAACTTAAACCGTTTGTTTTTTGCAGTTCTTTTACCCACCTCCATGAAATACATTTTAACTCTCCCCTTCACGTCCTCCCACCATTCCCCCAAAGTGTGAAAAATACACTGAAGAGAGGTCCACTGATCAAGTTTCTCCTTCAATTTACTGACCACCTTTTTATCTTGAAGCAGAGAAGTGTTAAGCTTCCAACCCCCTTTTCCTTTCTCAGTTTTATCTTTCAGAACAACCGAACAGTCTATTTTACAATGGTCTGAAAAGAAGACAGGTGTCAGTGAAGCCCTTTCGACCTGCAGGCCCTTTGAGGTGAGTAGAAAGTCAATTCTAGAATGGGTTCTACCATTAGTCCAGGTATAACCCGGCTGCCTGGGGTTTTTGGCACGAAAAGTGTCCGTCAAGGTGAAATCTTTTATAATATTTTTAAGCGTCTCTGAGCTAGAGTCCAGCCTAACTGTACTGGTGGTCATCCTGTCCTTGGTATCCACCAGACAATTAAAATCACCCCCCAAGACCACCTCACTACCACACACCAAAAGTGACTGTAAGGCCCGTAGGGTCTCTAGGCGGTCCTGTAAGACTGACGGACAGTACACATTGATCACTCTCAGCCTTGCATTGTTCAGAACCACATCAACACATAAGACCCGACCTTGAATGACATGTTGAACTCTCTGTATATGGAAACCCCACCCCTTAAACAATACAGCCGAGGGTGAACCACCTTCTTGATCATGGTGTCTCCCCTGCCAGGTAAGTATGAGTTGGAAGCGCTAGTCGTGGAGAAAGGCACTCAGGTGCGTAGCAGTCGCCCTGCCGGGACTGACACCCGACAGTGCCCTCCACGTTAGCATTAGAATGGCCTCTGTGTGGTACCCAACGGCCCCTCGTTAAGCACCCATACAAAATGAAGATGGCAGTGCTGAGTCTGTGAGTTTGCCCATCCTAAAACTTTGAGACACTTAGAAGACTGCTGTTAACACATGCTCCCATGCCACTGTTCACATTGTCATTTCTTTCAACATTAGATCTGGCCTTGCCCAGAGGACAAGGCCTTCCAAAAATAGGCATAACTCATCAATGTCCCTCTCCACGGAAGTCTTTAGTAAAAGGCGAAAGGCTTATTCGTCATGAAGAGAGACCCGAGTAATTCTGCCCTCTAGACGCTGCGGCCTGCAAAGGCACTAGCTGGGCCAGTCGACAACTTAGCGGTCTTGGCACATTGTGTAGGCAATTTAACATTGCTCTATGCATATCATTCAGAGCAGCATTGGCACAATTGTGTAAATAATAGGGGGGGGGGGGGGCTTAATGTAAATAACAGGGGGCTTACATAATTAGTAATGCATCTATTCATTTGTCTATTTAAGTATTAAAGGTAGTTACAGTCAAATACCCAAAATAGCAGATCTACAAGCTGTAGCCAACTATACCATTTCCCAGGAACAAAGGCCTCCTGAAAATAGCAGATCTACAAATCATAGGCCGACCAGTACACTACACTACAAAACAACACAAACAAACAACAAAGTGTTGAGCCGCCCGCCTGAAATGGAATAAAACTGACTTTGCCAACTTCTGTAAAGCAGCATATTAGAGCCACATCATGTGCATTCTGTAAAGCAGCATATTAGAGCCACAGCATGGGCATTCACCGCTGCTGCTGCTGAATTCATTTCTCTTTAACCCTTAAGTGCTGTTCGGGTCATTTTGACCCGTTTTACATTTTCATTTGAAAAAAAAAGGTAGAAGTTAAAAATGTTTCCACCTGAAACTCACTGGCCTTAAAGATTCTTCTGAGATGAACATGTAAAAAAAATATTTTTGCACTACACCCATGCTACACCCCCCTCATATTTTTTGAACCTTAAGTGCTGTTCGGGTCATTTTGACCCGGAAGCACAGAAATACACAGTATTATGCCAAAACACAGACACACAGTCACCCCCACTTCTAACATCCCCCTTCCGAAGCCCCATTCCGAACCCTCCCCCCCTTCCTATAAGCATGAGCAATATTGCCCAGTATTAAATGAAGTCGTTTTTTTTACATGGATTTCAGCTAAATCAGTAAAAACGCCTAGCTCTTTCAGTGTTTAATGTGATATAGCAAAGCAGAAATGCAAACATTTACCAAATATATCATATGAATTGTTTGGTATTGAGTCAAAGTCAATGTATCATGATGATTTGTTAAGTTAAAATTTATATTAGTGTTGTTTTTTTTAAACCAAATATCCACCGGGTCAAAATGACCCGAACAGAACGAAGGTGTAGTGAATCTGAACAGAACTTAAGGGTTAACATGATCTCGGGGGAGAGCGCGAACGCAGTCCCCACACTACCATAAATTATGCAGTCGAGATTCCCACATTTGGGGAATTCGCTCGGGTCAGCAAAGCACGGTGTGCAATGGCTAAGCCTCGCCGAGGGTGAACCACCTTCTTGATCATGGTGTCTCCCCTGCCAGGTAAGTATGAGTTGGAAGCGCTAGTCGTGGAGAAAGGCACTCAGGTGCGTAGCAGTCACCCTGCCGGGACTGACACCCGACAGTGCCCTCCACGTTAGCATTAGAATGGCCTCTGTGTGGTACCCAACGGCCCCTCGTTAAGCACCCATACAAAATGAAGATGGCAGTGCTGAGTCTGTGAGTTTGCCCATCCTAAAACTTTGAGACACTTAGAAGACTGCTGTTAACACATGCTCCCATGCCACTGTTCACATTGTCATTTCTTTCAACATTAGATCTGGCCTTGCCCAGAGGACAAGGCCTTCCAAAAATAGGCATAACTCATCAATGTCCCTCTCCACGGAAGTCTTTAGTAAAAGGCGAAAGGCTTATTCGTCATGAAGAGAGACCCGAGTAATTCTGCCCTCTAGACGCTGCGGCCTGCAAAGGCACTAGCTGGGCCAGTCGACAACTTAGCGGTCTTGGCACATTGTGTAGGCAATTTAACATTGCTCTATGCATATCATTCAGAGCAGCATTGGCAAAATTGTGTAAATAATAGGGGGGGGGGGGCTTAATGTAAATAACAGGGGGCTTACATAATTAGTAATGCACCTAATGCATCTATTCATTTGTCTATTTAAGTATTAAAGGTAGTTACAGTCAAATACCCAAAATAGCAGATCTACAAGCTGTAGCCAACTATACCATTTCCCAGGAACAAAGGCCTCCTGAAAATAGCAGATCTACAAATCATAGGCCGACCAGTACACTACACTACAAAACAACACAAACAAACAACAAAGTGTTGAGCCGCCCGCCTGAAATGGAATAAAACTGACTTTGCCAACTTCTGTAAAGCAGCATATTAGAGCCACATCATGTGCATTCTGTAAAGCAGCATATTAGAGCCACAGCATGGGCATTCACCGCTGCTGCTGCTGAATTCATTTCTCTTTAACATGATCTCGGGGGAGAGCGCGAACGCAGTCCCCACACTACCATAAATTATGCAGTCGAGATTCCCACATTTGGGGAATTCGCTCGGGTCAGCAAAGCACGGTGTGCAATGGCTAAGCCTCGCCGAGGGTGAACCACCTTCTTGATCATGGTGTCTCCCCTGCCAGGTAAGTATGAGTTGGAAGCGCTAGTCGTGGAGAAAGGCACTCAGGTGCGTAGCAGTCGCCCTGCCGGGACTGACACCCGACAGTGCCCTCCACGTTAGCATTAGAATGGCCTCTGTGTGGTACCCAACGGCCCCTCGTTAAGCACCCATACAAAATGAAGATGGCAGTGCTGAGTCTGTGAGTTTGCCCATCCTAAAACTTTGAGACACTTAGAAGACTGCTGTTAACACATGCTCCCATGCCACTGTTCACATTGTCATTTCTTTCAACATTAGATCTGGCCTTGCCCAGAGGACAAGGCCTTCCAAAAATAGGCATAACTCATCAATGTCCCTCTCCACGGAAGTCTTTAGTAAAAGGCGAAAGGCTTATTCGTCATGAAGAGAGACCCGAGTAATTCTGCCCTCTAGACGCTGCGGCCTGCAAAGGCACTAGCTGGGCCAGTCGACAACTTAGCGGTCTTGGCACATTGTGTAGGCAATTTAACATTGCTCTATGCATATCATTCAGAGCAGCATTGGCAAAATTGTGTAAATAATAGGGGGGGGGGGGGGGCTTAATGTAAATAACAGGGGGCTTACATAATTAGTAATGCACCTAATGCATCTATTCATTTGTCTATTTAAGTATTAAAGGTAGTTACAGTCAAATACCCAAAATAGCAGATCTACAAGCTGTAGCCAACTATACCATTTCCCAGGAACAAAGGCCTCCTGAAAATAGCAGATCTACAAATCATAGGCCGACCAGTACACTACACTACAAAACAACACAAACAAACAACAAAGTGTTGAGCCGCCCGCCTGAAATGGAATAAAACTGACTTTGCCAACTTCTGTAAAGCAGCATATTAGAGCCACATCATGTGCATTCTGTAAAGCAGCATATTAGAGCCACAGCATGGGCATTCACCGCTGCTGCTGCTGAATTCATTTCTCTTTAACATGATCTCGGGGGAGAGCGCGAACGCAGTCCCCACACTACCATAAATTATGCAGTCGAGATTCCCACATTTGGGGAATTCGCTCGGGTCAGCAAAGCACGGTGTGCAATGGCTAAGCCTCGCCGAGGGTGAACCACCTTCTTGATCATGGTGTCTCCCCTGCCAGGTAAGTATGAGTTGGAAGCGCTAGTCGTGGAGAAAGGCACTCAGGTGCGTAGCAGTCGCCCTGCCGGGACTGACACCCGACAGTGCCCTCCACGTTAGCATTAGAATGGCCTCTGTGTGGTACCCAACGGCCCCTCGTTAAGCACCCATACAAAATGAAGATGGCAGTGCTGAGTCTGTGAGTTTGCCCATCCTAAAACTTTGAGACACTTAGAAGACTGCTGTTAACACATGCTCCCATGCCACTGTTCACATTGTCATTTCTTTCAACATTAGATCTGGCCTTGCCCAGAGGACAAGGCCTTCCAAAAATAGGCATAACTCATCAATGTCCCTCTCCACGGAAGTCTTTAGTAAAAGGCGAAAGGCTTATTCGTCATGAAGAGAGACCCGAGTAATTCTGCCCTCTAGACGCTGCGGCCTGCAAAGGCACTAGCTGGGCCAGTCGACAACTTAGCGGTCTTGGCACATTGTGTAGGCAATTTAACATTGCTCTATGCATATCATTCAGAGCAGCATTGGCAAAATTGTGTAAATAATAGGGGGGGGGGGGGGGGGCTTAATGTAAATAACAGGGGGCTTACATAATTAGTAATGCACCTAATGCATCTATTCATTTGTCTATTTAAGTATTAAAGGTAGTTACAGTCAAATACCCAAAATAGCAGATCTACAAGCTGTAGCCAACTATACCATTTCCCAGGAACAAAGGCCTCCTGAAAATAGCAGATCTACAAATCATAGGCCGACCAGTACACTACACTACAAAACAACACAAACAAACAACAAAGTGTTGAGCCGCCCGCCTGAAATGGAATAAAACTGACTTTGCCAACTTCTGTAAAGCAGCATATTAGAGCCACATCATGTGCATTCTGTAAAGCAGCATATTAGAGCCACAGCATGGGCATTCACCGCTGCTGCTGCTGAATTCATTTCTCTTTAACATGATCTCGGGGGAGAGCGCGAACGCAGTCCCCACACTACCATAAATTATGCAGTCGAGATTCCCACATTTGGGGAATTCGCTCGGGTCAGCAAAGCACGGTGTGCAATGGCTAAGCCTCGCCGAGGGTGAACCACCTTCTTGATCATGGTGTCTCCCCTGCCAGGTAAGTATGAGTTGGAAGCGCTAGTCGTGGAGAAAGGCACTCAGGTGCGTAGCAGTCGCCCTGCCGGGACTGACACCCGACAGTGCCCTCCACGTTAGCATTAGAATGGCCTCTGTGTGGTACCCAACGGCCCCTCGTTAAGCACCCATACAAAATGAAGATGGCAGTGCTGAGTCTGTGAGTTTGCCCATCCTAAAACTTTGAGACACTTAGAAGACTGCTGTTAACACATGCTCCCATGCCACTGTTCACATTGTCATTTCTTTCAACATTAGATCTGGCCTTGCCCAGAGGACAAGGCCTTCCAAAAATAGGCATAACTCATCAATGTCCCTCTCCACGGAAGTCTTTAGTAAAAGGCGAAAGGCTTATTCGTCATGAAGAGAGACCCGAGTAATTCTGCCCTCTAGACGCTGCGGCCTGCAAAGGCACTAGCTGGGCCAGTCGACAACTTAGCGGTCTTGGCACATTGTGTAGGCAATTTAACATTGCTCTATGCATATCATTCAGAGCAGCATTGGCAAAATTGTGTAAATAATAGGGGGGGGGGGGGCTTAATGTAAATAACAGGGGGCTTACATAATTAGTAATGCACCTAATGCATCTATTCATTTGTCTATTTAAGTATTAAAGGTAGTTACAGTCAAATACCCAAAATAGCAGATCTACAAGCTGTAGCCAACTATACCATTTCCCAGGAACAAAGGCCTCCTGAAAATAGCAGATCTACAAATCATAGGCCGACCAGTACACTACACTACAAAACAACACAAACAAACAACAAAGTGTTGAGCCGCCCGCCTGAAATGGAATAAAACTGACTTTGCCAACTTCTGTAAAGCAGCATATTAGAGCCACATCATGTGCATTCTGTAAAGCAGCATATTAGAGCCACAGCATGGGCATTCACCGCTGCTGCTGCTGAATTCATTTCTCTTTAACATGATCTCGGGGGAGAGCGCGAACGCAGTCCCCACACTACCATAAATTATGCAGTCGAGATTCCCACATTTGGGGAATTCGCTCGGGTCAGCAAAGCACGGTGTGCAATGGCTAAGCCTCGCCGAGGGTGAACCACCTTCTTGATCATGGTGTCTCCCCTGCCAGGTAAGTATGAGTTGGAAGCGCTAGTCGTGGAGAAAGGCACTCAGGTGCGTAGCAGTCGCCCTGCCGGGACTGACACCCGACAGTGCCCTCCACGTTAGCATTAGAATGGCCTCTGTGTGGTACCCAACGGCCCCTCGTTAAGCACCCATACAAAATGAAGATGGCAGTGCTGAGTCTGTGAGTTTGCCCATCCTAAAACTTTGAGACACTTAGAAGACTGCTGTTAACACATGCTCCCATGCCACTGTTCACATTGTCACTTCTTTCAACATTAGATCTGGCCTTGCCCAGAGGACAAGGCCTTCCAAAAATAGGCATAACTCATCAATGTCCCTCTCCACGGAAGTCTTTAGTAAAAGGCGAAAGGCTTATTCGTCATGAAGAGAGACCCGAGTAATTCTGCCCTCTAGACGCTGCGGCCTGCAAAGGCACTAGCTGGGCCAGTCGACAACTTAGCGGTCTTGGCACATTGTGTAGGCAATTTAACATTGCTCTATGCATATCATTCAGAGCAGCATTGGCAAAATTGTGTAAATAATAGGGGGGGGGGGGGGGCTTAATGTAAATAACAGGGGGCTTACATAATTAGTAATGCACCTAATGCATCTATTCATTTGCCTATTTAAGTATTAAAGGTAGTTACAGTCAAATACCCAAAATAGCAGATCTACAAGCTGTAGCCAACTATACCATTTCCCAGGAACAAAGGCCTCCTGAAAATAGCAGATCTACAAATCATAGGCCGACCAGTACACTACACTACAAAACAACACAAACAAACAACAAAGTGTTGAGCCGCCCGCCTGAAATGGAATAAAACTGACTTTGCCAACTTCTGTAAAGCAGCATATTAGAGCCACATCATGTGCATTCTGTAAAGCAGCATATTAGAGCCACAGCATGGGCATTCACCGCTGCTGCTGCTGAATTCATTTCTCTTTAACATGATCTCGGGGGAGAGCGCGAACGCAGTCCCCACACTACCATAAATTATGCAGTCGAGATTCCCACATTTGGGGAATTCGCTCGGGTCAGCAAAGCACGGTGTGCAATGGCTAAGCCTCGCCGAGGGTGAACCACCTTCTTGATCATGGTGTCTCCCCTGCCAGGTAAGTATGAGTTGGAAGCGCTAGTCGTGGAGAAAGGCACTCAGGTGCGTAGCAGTCGCCCTGCCGGGACTGACACCCGACAGTGCCCTCCACGTTAGCATTAGAATGGCCTCTGTGTGGTACCCAACGGCCCCTCGTTAAGCACCCATACAAAATGAAGATGGCAGTGCTGAGTCTGTGAGTTTGCCCATCCTAAAACTTTGAGACACTTAGAAGACTGCTGTTAACACATGCTCCCATGCCACTGTTCACATTGTCATTTCTTTCAACATTAGATCTGGCCTTGCCCAGAGGACAAGGCCTTCCAAAAATAGGCATAACTCATCAATGTCCCTCTCCACGGAAGTCTTTAGTAAAAGGCGAAAGGCTTATTCGTCATGAAGAGAGACCCGAGTAATTCTGCCCTCTAGACGCTGCGGCCTGCAAAGGCACTAGCTGGGCCAGTCGACAACTTAGCGGTCTTGGCACATTGTGTAGGCAATTTAACATTGCTCTATGCATATCATTCAGAGCAGCATTGGCAAAATTGTGTAAATAATAGGGGGGGGGGGGCTTAATGTAAATAACAGGGGGCTTACATAATTAGTAATGCACCTAATGCATCTATTCATTTGTCTATTTAAGTATTAAAGGTAGTTACAGTCAAATACCCAAAATAGCAGATCTACAAGCTGTAGCCAACTATACCATTTCCCAGGAACAAAGGCCTCCTGAAAATAGCAGATCTACAAATCATAGGCCGACCAGTACACTACACTACAAAACAACACAAACAAACAACAAAGTGTTGAGCCGCCCGCCTGAAATGGAATAAAACTGACTTTGCCAACTTCTGTAAAGCAGCATATTAGAGCCACATCATGTGCATTCTGTAAAGCAGCATATTAGAGCCACAGCATGGGCATTCACCGCTGCTGCTGCTGAATTCATTTCTCTTTAACATGATCTCGGGGGAGAGCGCGAACGCAGTCCCCACACTACCATAAATTATGCAGTCGAGATTCCCACATTTGGGGAATTCGCTCGGGTCAGCAAAGCACGGTGTGCAATGGCTAAGCCTCGCCGAGGGTGAACCACCTTCTTGATCATGGTGTCTCCCCTGCCAGGTAAGTATGAGTTGGAAGCGCTAGTCGTGGAGAAAGGCACTCAGGTGCGTAGCAGTCGCCCTGCCGGGACTGACACCCGACAGTGCCCTCCACGTTAGCATTAGAATGGCCTCTGTGTGGTACCCAACGGCCCCTCGTTAAGCACCCATACAAAATGAAGATGGCAGTGCTGAGTCTGTGAGTTTGCCCATCCTAAAACTTTGAGACACTTAGAAGACTGCTGTTAACACATGCTCCCATGCCACTGTTCACATTGTCATTTCTTTCAACATTAGATCTGGCCTTGCCCAGAGGACAAGGCCTTCCAAAAATAGGCATAACTCATCAATGTCCCTCTCCACGGAAGTCTTTAGTAAAAGGCGAAAGGCTTATTCGTCATGAAGAGAGACCCGAGTAATTCTGCCCTCTAGACGCTGCGGCCTGCAAAGGCACTAGCTGGGCCAGTCGACAACTTAGCGGTCTTGGCACATTGTGTAGGCAATTTAACATTGCTCTATGCATATCATTCAGAGCAGCATTGGCAAAATTGTGTAAATAATAGGGGGGGGGGGGGGGGCTTAATGTAAATAACAGGGGGCTTACATAATTAGTAATGCACCTAATGCATCTATTCATTTGTCTATTTAAGTATTAAAGGTAGTTACAGTCAAATACCCAAAATAGCAGATCTACAAGCTGTAGCCAACTATACCATTTCCCAGGAACAAAGGCCTCCTGAAAATAGCAGATCTACAAATCATAGGCCGACCAGTACACTACACTACAAAACAACACAAACAAACAACAAAGTGTTAAGCCGCCCGCCTGAAATGGAATAAAACTGACTTTGCCAACTTCTGTAAAGCAGCATATTAGAGCCACATCATGTGCATTCTGTAAAGCAGCATATTAGAGCCACAGCATGGGCATTCACCGCTGCTGCTGCTGCTGAATTCATTTCTCTTTAACATGATCTCGGGGGAGAGCGCGAACGCAGTCCCCACACTACCATAAATTATGCAGTCGAGATTCCCACATTTGGGGAATTCGCTCGGGTCAGCAAAGCACGGTGTGCAATGGCTAAGCCTCGCCGAGGGTGAACCACCTTCTTGATCATGGTGTCTCCCCTGCCAGGTAAGTATGAGTTGGAAGCGCTAGTCGTGGAGAAAGGCACTCAGGTGCGTAGCAGTCGCCCTGCCGGGACTGACACCCGACAGTGCCCTCCACGTTAGCATTAGAATGGCCTCTGTGTGGTACCCAACGGCCCCTCGTTAAGCACCCATACAAAATGAAGATGGCAGTGCTGAGTCTGTGAGTTTGCCCATCCTAAAACTTTGAGACACTTAGAAGACTGCTGTTAACACATGCTCCCATGCCACTGTTCACATTGTCATTTCTTTCAACATTAGATCTGGCCTTGCCCAGAGGACAAGGCCTTCCAAAAATAGGCATAACTCATCAATGTCCCTCTCCACGGAAGTCTTTAGTCAAAGGCGAAAGGCTTATTCGTCATGAAGAGAGACCCGAGTAATTCTGCCCTCTAGACGCTGCGGCCTGCAAAGGCACTAGCTGGGCCAGTCGACAACTTAGCGGTCTTGGCACATTGTGTAGGCAATTTAACATTGCTCTATGCATATCATTCAGAGCAGCATTGGCAAAATTGTGTAAATAATAGGGGGGGGGGGGGGCTTAATGTAAATAACAGGGGGCTTACATAATTAGTAATGCACCTAATGCATCTATTCATTTGTCTATTTAAGTATTAAAGGTAGTTACAGTCAAATACCCAAAATAGCAGATCTACAAGCTGTAGCCAACTATACCATTTCCCAGGAACAAAGGCCTCCTGAAAATAGCAGATCTACAAATCATAGGCCGACCAGTACACTACACTACAAAACAACACAAACAAACAACAAAGTGTTGAGCCGCCCGCCTGAAATGGAATAAAACTGACTTTGCCAACTTCTGTAAAGCAGCATATTAGAGCCACATCATGTGCATTCTGTAAAGCAGCATATTAGAGCCACAGCATGGGCATTCACCGCTGCTGCTGCTGAATTCATTTCTCTTTAACATGATCTCGGGGGAGAGCGCGAACGCAGTCCCCACACTACCATAAATTATGCAGTCGAGATTCCCACATTTGGGGAATTCGCTCGGGTCAGCAAAGCACGGTGTGCAATGGCTAAGCCTCGCCGAGGGTGAACCACCTTCTTGATCATGGTGTCTCCCCTGCCAGGTAAGTATGAGTTGGAAGCGCTAGTCGTGGAGAAAGGCACTCAGGTGCGTAGCAGTCGCCCTGCCGGGACTGACACCCGACAGTGCCCTCCACGTTAGCATTAGAATGGCCTCTGTGTGGTACCCAACGGCCCCTCGTTAAGCACCCATACAAAATGAAGATGGCAGTGCTGAGTCTGTGAGTTTGCCCATCCTAAAACTTTGAGACACTTAGAAGACTGCTGTTAACACATGCTCCCATGCCACTGTTCACATTGTCATTTCTTTCAACATTAGATCTGGCCTTGCCCAGAGGACAAGGCCTTCCAAAAATAGGCATAACTCATCAATGTCCCTCTCCACGGAAGTCTTTAGTAAAAGGCGAAAGGCTTATTCGTCATGAAGAGAGACCCGAGTAATTCTGCCCTCTAGACGCTGCGGCCTGCAAAGGCACTAGCTGGGCCAGTCGACAACTTAGCGGTCTTGGCACATTGTGTAGGCAATTTAACATTGCTCTATGCATATCATTCAGAGCAGCATTGGCAAAATTGTGTAAATAATAGGGGGGGGGGGGGGCTTAATGTAAATAACAGGGGGCTTACATAATTAGTAATGCACCTAATGCATCTATTCATTTGTCTATTTAAGTATTAAAGGTAGTTACAGTCAAATACCCAAAATAGCAGATCTACAAGCTGTAGCCAACTATACCATTTCCCAGGAACAAAGGCCTCCTGAAAATAGCAGATCTACAAATCATAGGCCGACCAGTACACTACACTACAAAACAACACAAACAAACAACAAAGTGTTGAGCCGCCCGCCTGAAATGGAATAAAACTGACTTTGCCAACTTCTGTAAAGCAGCATATTAGAGCCACATCATGTGCATTCTGTAAAGCAGCATATTAGAGCCACAGCATGGGCATTCACCGCTGCTGCTGCTGAATTCATTTCTCTTTAACATGATCTCGGGGGAGAGCGCGAACGCAGTCCCCACACTACCATAAATTATGCAGTCGAGATTCCCACATTTGGGGAATTCGCTCGGGTCAGCAAAGCACGGTGTGCAATGGCTAAGCCTCGCCGAGGGTGAACCACCTTCTTGATCATGGTGTCTCCCCTGCCAGGTAAGTATGAGTTGGAAGCGCTAGTCGTGGAGAAAGGCACTCAGGTGCGTAGCAGTCGCCCTGCCGGGACTGACACCCGACAGTGCCCTCCACGTTAGCATTAGAATGGCCTCTGTGTGGTACCCAACGGCCCCTCGTTAAGCACCCATACAAAATGAAGATGGCAGTGCTGAGTCTGTGAGTTTGCCCATCCTAAAACTTTGAGACACTTAGAAGACTGCTGTTAACACATGCTCCCATGCCACTGTTCACATTGTCATTTCTTTCAACATTAGATCTGGCCTTGCCCAGAGGACAAGGCCTTCCAAAAATAGGCATAACTCATCAATGTCCCTCTCCACGGAAGTCTTTAGTAAAAGGCGAAAGGCTTATTCGTCATGAAGAGAGACCCGAGTAATTCTGCCCTCTAGACGCTGCGGCCTGCAAAGGCACTAGCTGGGCCAGTCGACAACTTAGCGGTCTTGGCACATTGTGTAGGCAATTTAACATTGCTCTATGCATATCATTCAGAGCAGCATTGGCAAAATTGTGTAAATAATAGGGGGGGGGGGGGCTTAATGTAAATAACAGGGGGCTTACATAATTAGTAATGCACCTAATGCATCTATTCATTTGTCTATTTAAGTATTAAAGGTAGTTACAGTCAAATACCCAAAATAGCAGATCTACAAGCTGTAGCCAACTATACCATTTCCCAGGAACAAAGGCCTCCTGAAAATAGCAGATCTACAAATCATAGGCCGACCAGTACACTACACTACAAAACAACACAAACAAACAACAAAGTGTTGAGCCGCCCGCCTGAAATGGAATAAAACTGACTTTGCCAACTTCTGTAAAGCAGCATATTAGAGCCACATCATGTGCATTCTGTAAAGCAGCATATTAGAGCCACAGCATGGGCATTCACCGCTGCTGCTGCTGAATTCATTTCTCTTTAACATGATCTCGGGGGAGAGCGCGAACGCAGTCCCCACACTACCATAAATTATGCAGTCGAGATTCCCACATTTGGGGAATTCGCTCGGGTCAGCAAAGCACGGTGTGCAATGGCTAAGCCTCGCCGAGGGTGAACCACTTTCACTTTTTCACTTTTTAGTCATTTTATTTAGATTTTGTCAATATATTACAGGCACTTAAAATAGCACATTCATATTACAGTCACGACATGTTTGTTGCACAATTACAGAAATACATCATTAATCAATTATGGTCACACCTTTTTTTTTTTTTTTTTTTTTTTTACAGTACATCTTTTAAACAGTCAGATACCAAACCAGGTCGTCCCACTTTCCATAATTCTTTTACTTCTGTATCATTAAATGTTGACTTGTCTCTCAGGATATAGTCCCGGGCAATATTAATAGAACACTTTGCCACTGACTCCGGGGACATACTGTACTTTTTAAAAACAAGAATATTTCTAGCTTTCCATATGGCATCTTTCGTGCAGTTAATCACTGTCCACCATCTTTCCCAATTGTCATGGTTATTACTGTGTAGTTCACCGTACATTATGTCATTGACTGTAGGGGCCCTATACAGGTCAGTCAGCCAATAGCTCAGGAAGCCCCACACCCTCTGACTATGTGGGCAAAACCAAAATAAGTGCTTAGCTATTTCATCTGCGTTACAGGTAGCCCTTGGGCATTTACTGCTTCTGGAGCATCTCCTTCCGTGTAAAAAGGCCCTGGTTGGGAGGCAGTTGTGGACTGCGCTCCAGGCCACGTCTTTATGGACATTTAGCATAAAAGGAGTGTTAACATTCTTCCAGACCTGCAAAACCTCTGTTTCAATCAAAATACCGACGGGTACCAACCTAGTTGTCTGGGGCGACAAGCTCTTTTCCACACTCACCCTGCTCACGCTGCCAACTGCAGTTCCCCCCAATTCAGAGGACCTAAACAATGCCATAGCCCTTTCGTATATGTCGGGTCTTGTTTCGGCATGTGGGATGTTCAGTGAGAGCCTAATCCCAAATTTCCCAGCAATGATTCGGCCCACCCAAAACATGGCAAAAAAAGACCATAAACCAGAATTACTTGCATTTAAGACAGAGTTCACAATCGGTGATAAAAACAGTGCTTCTAGTTTGATGCCCAAATCTGGGACTGCTTTCCCACCTTTGTCAAGAGGTCTATACATGATCTCTCTCTTAACCCTCTCCTGCTGAGAGCTCCATAAAAACTGAAAAACTGAACGCATCAGAGGGGTGAGGAAGGATCTGGGCACAGGCAAGGTGGCAGCCAGGTATGTCAATGAGGCATAAATCTCTGCTTTTATAATTAAAACTTTTCCTGTAATTGACAGGTCTCGTTCCTCCCATCTTTGGATTTTCCCTTGGATCTTTGGGAGCCTTGATTCCCAATTAACCTTAACCATGTCCTTTCCAATTTCAATTCCCAGCACCTTAATTCTATCTTTCTTTTCAGTTAGCCCCAGCTCTAGTTTTTCTTCCCTCCAGTTAGTGTATAAGCATTCACTTTTGGCTCTGTTGAGCTTGGCCCCTGAGGCTCTGGAGAAGCAATCACTCCATCCGAGGGCCTTGACCACTGAGTTGTTGTCTGTGGACAGTATGGTCATGTCGTCCATGTACAGTGTCAATTTTGCCTCCCTCCCTCTGCTGCCTGGTACCACAAGCCCTCGGATGGAGCGGTCCTGCCGAATGGCACAGGCCAGTGGCTCCATGGCCAGGATAAAAAGCACCACAGACAGTGGGCAACCCTGCCTAACTCCTGATTGCACCTTAAAGGTTTCTGTGCTGTTGCCGTTAATTACTACTCTGCTTACACAGTCGTTATAAAGTAGGTCTACCCATGCTCTAATTTTTGAACCAAAACCAAAAGCAACCAATACCGCTTTTAAATATTTGTGGTTAATCCTGTCAAAGGCTTTTTCAAGGTCTAACCCTGCAATACAAAGGGGAACTCGTCTATCAGTAGCATATAAAAAGGAGTCCCTTACCAGGGCAAGACTGTCTCCCATAGACCGCCCTGGTACAACGCAGGTCTGCTCCTCTCCCACCACATTTTCAGTCACCCTTTGCATTCTGAAAAAGAGCACTTTAGCAAGAATTTTTCTGTCCACACCTAACAGTGTCAGTGGTCTCCAGTTTTTAATATCTTTTTTATCACCTTTTTTAAATAACAAAGAAATAGTACCTTCTCTTAAAGATGGTGGTAGTTTACCCAGGCGGAGGCTTTCATTATACATTTTTAAAAGGGGGCCCTTTATTTCTGTCCAAAAGGTTGTATAAAACTCCTTAGGTAGACCATCAGCTCCTGGTGCCTTGTTATTCTGCATGCTATCTACTGCTTTTGTTATTTCATCAACCGTTAAATCACATTCCAATTCATCATTAAAATCTCTCACATTCTTATTTACTTTTAACAGGAGACTCTCTAATGAAGCATCGTCTAATTCTTCATCTTTATAAAGGTCCGAATAGAAGTCGTGGACACAGGTAAGTATTTCTCCACTTTTACTTTTTTCATTACCGTCATTATCTTTTATAACTTCCATTATGTTTCTAGGACGGGCCAACTTTCTGAAGAAGTACCTGGTACACTTTTCGTTTTCTTCAATATGTTGGACTCTGCTTCGTGTCAATAAGCCCCGACTAGCCTCCATGGACAGACGTAGCATTTCTCTTTTTAGTCTAGCTATGTCTTCTGAGACTTCAAAGCCTGAGTGTGCCATTGTATATAGCCTTTGTAATTGTGCCTGCTGCTTTTTAAACTTAAAACGTTTGTTTTTTGCAATTCTTTTACCCACCTCCATGAAATATATTTTAACTCTCCCCTTCACGTCCTCCCACCATTCTCCCAAGGAGTCGAAAAGAAACTGAAGAGAAGTCCACTGATTAAGTTTCTCCTTCAATTTACTGACCACCTTTTTATCCTGAAGCAGAGAAGTGTTTAGCTTCCATACCCCTTTCCCTTTCTCCGTTTGCTCTTTCAAAACCACCGAACAGTCTATTTTACAATGGTCTGAAAAGAAGACAGGTGTCAGTGAAGACCTTTCGACCAGCAGGCCTTTTGAGGTGAGTAGAAAATCTATTCTAGAATGGGTTCTACCATTAGTCCAGGTATAACCTGGCTGCCTTGGATTTTTGGCACGAAAAGTGTCCGTCAAGGTGAAATCTTTTATAATATTTTTAAGCGTCTCTGAGCTAGAGTCCAGCCTAACTGTACTGGTGGTCATCCTGTCCTTGGTATCCACCAGACAATTAAAATCACCCCCCAAGACCACCTCACTACCACACACCAAAAGTGGCTGTAAGGCCCGTAGGGTCTCTAGGCGGTCCTGTAAGACTGACGGACAGTACACATTGATCACTCTCAGCCTTGCATTGTTCAGAACCACATCAACACATAAGACCCGACCTTGAATGACGTGTTGAACTCTCTGTATATGGAAACCCCACCCCTTAAACAATACAGCCACCCCAGACGACCTGTTGTTGTTGTCGCCTGACCACACAGACTTTCCGTGTGTCCACCTTTCTTCAAAAACCCTGTAGTTGTCCTTGTAGGGGATGTTACACTCTTGTAGGAGGTAAATGTCATTTCCCTCAGTGTTCAAGAAGTCAAAGGCTGTTAAACATTTAACAGGGTCATTCAAACCTCTAGTGTTGAGTGAGGCGATTGAAGTATTGGCCATAGTTTATACAAAAAGGGGGGGGGGGTCAAAAACACTAATTAGGGGGAGCAGGTCGGGGTGGGGCAGGCCTCTGTTCCATTTTGTGTTTTTTCCTTCGCTTCTTGTTTTTTTGCCACTCCCCCTCCGCCACCTTCATTTGAGTGGCGGTGGAGAAGGCACTCAGGCTCTGGGCATCCAGAAAGGAAGCAGAGGTGGAGCTAGGAGAAGGCCATACCTGGGTGTCCAGGACGACGGAGTCTTCCGTTGAGCTGTCAGGAAGCTGGGGCGTGGTCAGGGGAGAGTCCACCCCTTCCTCTGGTCTGCTGATGTTGGCGCAGGCGCTGGCGATTTTTGGCATGTCAGCCATCAGCGTGTCGAGGAGGTCCCTGCAGTCGCTGGCGCTGACGGCGGTGGAGTTCGCCAGTCGCTGCGGCAGGTCCAGCTGGGTGTCGTTGCTGATGTCTTCCTCCTCCATGTCGTCCTCGTCTCCAGCAGGGGTGTCGCTCCAGTCCAGGATGCCACTCAGCGCAGGTAGGTCGTCCTCCACGGGGTGCTCGGTGGTCGGCTCCGCCGCTGGTGTTGAGGTGCCGGCTCCTGCCGACAGGGCGTGGTCCTCCCCTAATGTTAAGGGTCTTGGGCTGGCTGTGGGGGGCTGGTTTAGGTCGTTCTCTGGAGGAATCGGGACGTTGTCTGGGACCGGAGCTGGAACCGGAGCTGGAACCGGGTTGGGCTCTGTAACTGGGTCAGGGTTTAGACCTGGGTTGAGGTCTGGAAACTGCTCGGAAAGCGTAGCCAGGTCGGGTTCTGGAGCCGTGGCGGGGTCCTCCTCAGGGTCAGCCCACGGGTCTGCATCTGTCTGCCCTGCGGTTCTGTTGGCGTAGGACCTTGGGCAGGTCCTGTAGGTGTGGGTGGAGGCCCCGCAGAGGTTACACCTCACAGGCTGGTCACAGTCCCGGGTGGAATGACTGGCTGTTGCACAGTTCTTGCAGTACGTGCTATTGCAGGCTGCAGCAAGGTGACCCAGTGAACCACATTTCCTACAGGTCTTTGGCTGGCCTTGGTAGAACACATTCCCTCTTATCCTCCCCAGTTGGATGGTGGAGGGCAGGTGTTGCAGCAGCCCATGTCTCGTGTCCCGCCTCAGCTTCACGTAGTACCGGTGTGCACCGGTCCTGATGCCGTCCTCATCCCTTAGCTCCATGCCTCTCTGCACAGTGCATCTCATCGACAGCCATGTCAGTACATCTTGCAAAGACACATTTTCAGAATACATGATGACAGTCACCGACTTCCCGTCTCTCTCAGAGAGTGGAACGATACTGATGTTCTCAAGCCTGGGGTTGTTCACCCTTTTCTTATTGAATCGATCCACGCACTTCTCAAAGAAATCGAACGTGGCAAAGATAACTTCGAACACCTTTTTACCTGGTAGAGCAAAAAGGTAGTCCAGCTGCTGTGGCGTGAATCCAAGTTCCTCTTGTAAGACGTTCCTCGAGAACTGTCGACGATCCATCTCCAGATCTCCCTGGAGCTCAAAGCGCACTGCATTGCGCCTTCTCTGGGGTTGTGCAGAAGCCATCCTCGTGGTTGTCACCAGGGGATTTTGCCAGATGTCTGGCTCCCCCGCACTGCATCTGCAGCCAACAACCGCTAGGCTTTACTTGCGCCCCATACACCGCTTGACAGCAAGTAAAGTATCGCCCAACCGAACCAACCGAACCGACCGAACTGCCCGTACAGAATGCTCCGACCTCTCCGACCTCTCCGACCTCTCCGAAATCTCTGTCCTCTCCGACCTCTACCGAGGGTGAACCACCTTCTTGATCATGGTGTCTCCCCTGCCAGGTAAGTATGAGTTGGAAGCGCTAGTCGTGGAGAAAGGCACTCAGGTGCGTAGCAGTCGCCCTGCCGGGACTGACACCCGACAGTGCCCTCCACGTTAGCATTAGAATGGCCTCTGTGTGGTACCCAACGGCCCCTCGTTAAGCACCCATACAAAATGAAGATGGCAGTGCTGAGTCTGTGAGTTTGCCCATCCTAAAACTTTGAGACACTTAGAAGACTGCTGTTAACACATGCTCCCATGCCACTGTTCACATTGTCATTTCTTTCAACATTAGATCTGGCCTTGCCCAGAGGACAAGGCCTTCCAAAAATAGGCATAACTCATCAATGTCCCTCTCCACGGAAGTCTTTAGTAAAAGGCGAAAGGCTTATTCGTCATGAAGAGAGACCCGAGTAATTCTGCCCTCTAGACGCTGCGGCCTGCAAAGGCACTAGCTGGGCCAGTCGACAACTTAGCGGTCTTGGCACATTGTGTAGGCAATTTAACATTGCTCTATGCATATCATTCAGAGCAGCATTGGCAAAATTGTGTAAATAATAGGGGGGGGGGGGGCTTAATGTAAATAACAGGGGGCTTACATAATTAGTAATGCACCTAATGCATCTATTCATTTGTCTATTTAAGTATTAAAGGTAGTTACAGTCAAATACCCAAAATAGCAGATCTACAAGCTGTAGCCAACTATACCATTTCCCAGGAACAAAGGCCTCCTGAAAATAGCAGATCTACAAATCATAGGCCGACCAGTACACTACACTACAAAACAACACAAACAAACAACAAAGTGTTGAGCCGCCCGCCTGAAATGGAATAAAACTGACTTTGCCAACTTCTGTAAAGCAGCATATTAGAGCCACATCATGTGCATTCTGTAAAGCAGCATATTAGAGCCACAGCATGGGCATTCACCGCTGCTGCTGCTGAATTCATTTCTCTTTAACATGATCTCGGGGGAGAGCGCGAACGCAGTCCCCACACTACCATAAATTATGCAGTCGAGATTCCCACATTTGGGGAATTCGCTCGGGTCAGCAAAGCACGGTGTGCAATGGCTAAGCCTCGCCGAGGGTGAACCACCTTCTTGATCATGGTGTCTCCCCTGCCAGGTAAGTATGAGTTGGAAGCGCTAGTCGTGGAGAAAGGCACTCAGGTGCGTAGCAGTCGCCCTGCCGGGACTGACACCCGACAGTGCCCTCCACGTTAGCATTAGAATGGCCTCTGTGTGGTACCCAACGGCCCCTCGTTAAGCACCCATACAAAATGAAGATGGCAGTGCTGAGTCTGTGAGTTTGCCCATCCTAAAACTTTGAGACACTTAGAAGACTGCTGTTAACACATGCTCCCATGCCACTGTTCACATTGTCATTTCTTTCAACATTAGATCTGGCCTTGCCCAGAGGACAAGGCCTTTCAAAAATAGGCATAACTCATCAATGTCCCTCTCCACGGAAGTCTTTAGTAAAAGGCGAAAGGCTTATTCGTCATGAAGAGAGACCCGAGTAATTCTGCCCTCTAGACGCTGCGGCCTGCAAAGGCACTAGCTGGGCCAGTCGACAACTTAGCGGTCTTGGCACATTGTGTAGGCAATTTAACATTGCTCTATGCATATCATTCAGAGCAGCATTGGCAAAATTGTGTAAATAATAGGGGGGGGGGGGCTTAATGTAAATAACAGGGGGCTTACATAATTAGTAATGCACCTAATGCATCTATTCATTTGTCTATTTAAGTATTAAAGGTAGTTACAGTCAAATACCCAAAATAGCAGATCTACAAGCTGTAGCCAACTATACCATTTCCCAGGAACAAAGGCCTCCTGAAAATAGCAGATCTACAAATCATAGGCCGACCAGTACACTACACTACAAAACAACACAAACAAACAACAAAGTGTTGAGCCGCCCGCCTGAAATGGAATAAAACTGACTTTGCCAACTTCTGTAAAGCAGCATATTAGAGCCACATCATGTGCATTCTGTAAAGCAGCATATTAGAGCCACAGCATGGGCATTCACCGCTGCTGCTGCTGAATTCATTTCTCTTTAACATGATCTCGGGGGAGAGCGCGAACGCAGTCCCCACACTACCATAAATTATGCAGTCGAGATTCCCACATTTGGGGAATTCGCTCGGGTCAGCAAAGCACGGTGTGCAATGGCTAAGCCTCGCCGAGGGTGAACCACCTTCTTGATCATGGTGTCTCCCCTGCCAGGTAAGTATGAGTTGGAAGCGCTAGTCGTGGAGAAAGGCACTCAGGTGCGTAGCAGTCGCCCTGCCGGGACTGACACCCGACAGTGCCCTCCACGTTAGCATTAGAATGGCCTCTGTGTGGTACCCAACGGCCCCTCGTTAAGCACCCATACAAAATGAAGATGGCAGTGCTGAGTCTGTGAGTTTGCCCATCCTAAAACTTTGAGACACTTAGAAGACTGCTGTTAACACATGCTCCCATGCCACTGTTCACATTGTCATTTCTTTCAACATTAGATCTGGCCTTGCCCAGAGGACAAGGCCTTCCAAAAATAGGCATAACTCATCAATGTCCCTCTCCACGGAAGTCTTTAGTAAAAGGCGAAAGGCTTATTCGTCATGAAGAGAGACCCGAGTAATTCTGCCCTCTAGACGCTGCGGCCTGCAAAGGCACTAGCTGGGCCAGTCGACAACTTAGCGGTCTTGGCACATTGTGTAGGCAATTTAACATTGCTCTATGCATATCATTCAGAGCAGCATTGGCAAAATTGTGTAAATAATAGGGGGGGGGGGGGCTTAATGTAAATAACAGGGGGCTTACATAATTAGTAATGCACCTAATGCATCTATTCATTTGTCTATTTAAGTATTAAAGGTAGTTACAGTCAAATACCCAAAATAGCAGATCTACAAGCTGTAGCCAACTATACCATTTCCCAGGAACAAAGGCCTCCTGAAAATAGCAGATCTACAAATCATAGGCCGACCAGTACACTACACTACAAAACAACACAAACAAACAACAAAGTGTTGAGCCGCCCGCCTGAAATGGAATAAAACTGACTTTGCCAACTTCTGTAAAGCAGCATATTAGAGCCACATCATGTGCATTCTGTAAAGCAGCATATTAGAGCCACAGCATGGGCATTCACCGCTGCTGCTGCTGAATTCATTTCTCTTTAACATGATCTCGGGGGAGAGCGCGAACGCAGTCCCCACACTACCATAAATTATGCAGTCGAGATTCCCACATTTGGGGAATTCGCTCGGGTCAGCAAAGCACGGTGTGCAATGGCTAAGCCTCGCCGAGGGTGAACCACCTTCTTGATCATGGTGTCTCCCCTGCCAGGTAAGTATGAGTTGGAAGCGCTAGTCGTGGAGAAAGGCACTCAGGTGCGTAGCAGTCGCCCTGCCGGGACTGACACCCGACAGTGCCCTCCACGTTAGCATTAGAATGGCCTCTGTGTGGTACCCAACGGCCCCTCGTTAAGCACCCATACAAAATGAAGATGGCAGTGCTGAGTCTGTGAGTTTGCCCATCCTAAAACTTTGAGACACTTAGAAGACTGCTGTTAACACATGCTCCCATGCCACTGTTCACATTGTCATTTCTTTCAACATTAGATCTGGCCTTGCCCAGAGGACAAGGCCTTCCAAAAATAGGCATAACTCATCAATGTCCCTCTCCACGGAAGTCTTTAGTAAAAGGCGAAAGGCTTATTCGTCATGAAGAGAGACCCGAGTAATTCTGCCCTCTAGACGCTGCGGCCTGCAAAGGCACTAGCTGGGCCAGTCGACAACTTAGCGGTCTTGGCACATTGTGTAGGCAATTTAACATTGCTCTATGCATATCATTCAGAGCAGCATTGGCAAAATTGTGTAAATAATAGGGGGGGGGGGGGCTTAATGTAAATAACAGGGGGCTTACATAATTAGTAATGCACCTAATGCATCTATTCATTTGTCTATTTAAGTATTAAAGGTAGTTACAGTCAAATACCCAAAATAGCAGATCTACAAGCTGTAGCCAACTATACCATTTCCCAGGAACAAAGGCCTCCTGAAAATAGCAGATCTACAAATCATAGGCCGACCAGTACACTACACTACAAAACAACACAAACAAACAACAAAGTGTTGAGCCGCCCGCCTGAAATGGAATAAAACTGACTTTGCCAACTTCTGTAAAGCAGCATATTAGAGCCACATCATGTGCATTCTGTAAAGCAACATATTAGAGCCACAGCATGGGCATTCACCGCTGCTGCTGCTGAATTCATTTCTCTTTAACATGATCTCGGGGGAGAGCGCGAACGCAGTCCCCACACTACCATAAATTATGCAGTCGAGATTCCCACATTTGGGGAATTCGCTCGGGTCAGCAAAGCACGGTGTGCAATGGCTAAGCCTCGCCGAGGGTGAACCACCTTCTTGATCATGGTGTCTCCCCTGCCAGGTAAGTATGAGTTGGAAGCGCTAGTCGTGGAGAAAGGCACTCAGGTGCGTAGCAGTCGCCCTGCCGGGACTGACACCCGACAGTGCCCTCCACGTTAGCATTAGAATGGCCTCTGTGTGGTACCCAACGGCCCCTCGTTAAGCACCCATACAAAATGAAGATGGCAGTGCTGAGTCTGTGAGTTTGCCCATCCTAAAACTTTGAGACACTTAGAAGACTGCTGTTAACACATGCTCCCATGCCACTGTTCACATTGTCATTTCTTTCAACATTAGATCTGGCCTTGCCCAGAGGACAAGGCCTTCCAAAAATAGGCATAACTCATCAATGTCCCTCTCCACGGAAGTCTTTAGTAAAAGGCGAAAGGCTTATTCGTCATGAAGAGAGACCCGAGTAATTCTGCCCTCTAGACGCTGCGGCCTGCAAAGGCACTAGCTGGGCCAGTCGACAACTTAGCGGTCTTGGCACATTGTGTAGGCAATTTAACATTGCTCTATGCATATCATTCAGAGCAGCATTGGCAAAATTGTGTAAATAATAGGGGGGGGGGGGCTTAATGTAAATAACAGGGGGCTTACATAATTAGTAATGCACCTAATGCATCTATTCATTTGTCTATTTAAGTATTAAAGGTAGTTACAGTCAAATACCCAAAATAGCAGATCTACAAGCTGTAGCCAACTATACCATTTCCCAGGAACAAAGGCCTCCTGAAAATAGCAGATCTACAAATCATAGGCCGACCAGTACACTACACTACAAAACAACACAAACAAACAACAAAGTGTTGAGCCGCCCGCCTGAAATGGAATAAAACTGACTTTGCCAACTTCTGTAAAGCAGCATATTAGAGCCACATCATGTGCATTCTGTAAAGCAGCATATTAGAGCCACAGCATGGGCATTCACCGCTGCTGCTGCTGAATTCATTTCTCTTTAACATGATCTCGGGGGAGAGCGCGAACGCAGTCCCCACACTACCATAAATTATGCAGTCGAGATTCCCACATTTGGGGAATTCGCTCGGGTCAGCAAAGCACGGTGTGCAATGGCTAAGCCTCGCCGAGGGTGAACCACCTTCTTGATCATGGTGTCTCCCCTGCCAGGTAAGTATGAGTTGGAAGCGCTAGTCGTGGAGAAAGGCACTCAGGTGCGTAGCAGTCGCCCTGCCGGGACTGACACCCGACAGTGCCCTCCACGTTAGCATTAGAATGGCCTCTGTGTGGTACCCAACGGCCCCTCGTTAAGCACCCATACAAAATGAAGATGGCAGTGCTGAGTCTGTGAGTTTGCCCATCCTAAAACTTTGAGACACTTAGAAGACTGCTGTTAACACATGCTCCCATGCCACTGTTCACATTGTCATTTCTTTCAACATTAGATCTGGCCTTGCCCAGAGGACAAGGCCTTCCAAAAATAGGCATAACTCATCAATGTCCCTCTCCACGGAAGTCTTTAGTAAAAGGCGAAAGGCTTATTCGTCATGAAGAGAGACCCGAGTAATTCTGCCCTCTAGACGCTGCGGCCTGCAAAGGCACTAGCTGGGCCAGTCGACAACTTAGCGGTCTTGGCACATTGTGTAGGCAATTTAACATTGCTCTATGCATATCATTCAGAGCAGCATTGGCAAAATTGTGTAAATAATAGGGGGGGGGGGGGGCTTAATGTAAATAACAGGGGGCTTACATAATTAGTAATGCACCTAATGCATCTATTCATTTGTCTATTTAAGTATTAAAGGTAGTTACAGTCAAATACCCAAAATAGCAGATCTACAAGCTGTAGCCAACTATACCATTTCCCAGGAACAAAGGCCTCCTGAAAATAGCAGATCTACAAATCATAGGCCGACCAGTACACTACACTACAAAACAACACAAACAAACAACAAAGTGTTGAGCCGCCCGCCTGAAATGGAATAAAACTGACTTTGCCAACTTCTGTAAAGCAGCATATTAGAGCCACATCATGTGCATTCTGTAAAGCAGCATATTAGAGCCACAGCATGGGCATTCACCACTGCTGCTGCTGAATTCATTTCTCTTTAACATGATCTCGGGGGAGAGCGCGAACGCAGTCCCCACACTACCATAAATTATGCAGTCGAGATTCCCACATTTGGGGAATTCGCTCGGGTCAGCAAAGCACGGTGTGCAATGGCTAAGCCTCGCCGAGGGTGAACCACCTTCTTGATCATGGTGTCTCCCCTGCCAGGTAAGTATGAGTTGGAAGCGCTAGTCGTGGAGAAAGGCACTCAGGTGCGTAGCAGTCGCCCTGCCGGGACTGACACCCGACAGTGCCCTCCACGTTAGCATTAGAATGGCCTCTGTGTGGTACCCAACGGCCCCTCGTTAAGCACCCATACAAAATGAAGATGGCAGTGCTGAGTCTGTGAGTTTGCCCATCCTAAAACTTTGAGACACTTAGAAGACTGCTGTTAACACATGCTCCCATGCCACTGTTCACATTGTCATTTCTTTCAACATTAGATCTGGCCTTGCCCAGAGGACAAGGCCTTCCAAAAATAGGCATAACTCATCAATGTCCCTCTCCACGGAAGTCTTTAGTAAAAGGCGAAAGGCTTATTCGTCATGAAGAGAGACCCGAGTAATTCTGCCCTCTAGACGCTGCGGCCTGCAAAGGCACTAGCTGGGCCAGTCGACAACTTAGCGGTCTTGGCACATTGTGTAGGCAATTTAACATTGCTCTATGCATATCATTCAGAGCAGCATTGGCAAAATTGTGTAAATAATAGGGGGGGGGGGGGGCTTAATGTAAATAACAGGGGGCTTACATAATTAGTAATGCACCTAATGCATCTATTCATTTGTCTATTTAAGTATTAAAGGTAGTTACAGTCAAATACCCAAAATAGCAGATCTACAAGCTGTAGCCAACTATACCATTTCCCAGGAACAAAGGCCTCCTGAAAATAGCAGATCTACAAATCATAGGCCGACCAGTACACTACACTACAAAACAACACAAACAAACAACAAAGTGTTGAGCCGCCCGCCTGAAATGGAATAAAACTGACTTTGCCAACTTCTGTAAAGCAGCATATTAGAGCCACATCATGTGCATTCTGTAAAGCAGCATATTAGAGCCACAGCATGGGCATTCACCGCTGCTGCTGCTGCTGAATTCATTTCTCTTTAACATGATCTCGGGGGAGAGCGCGAACGCAGTCCCCACACTACCATAAATTATGCAGTCGAGATTCCCACATTTGGGGAATTCGCTCGGGTCAGCAAAGCACGGTGTGCAATGGCTAAGCCTCGCCGAGGGTGAACCACCTTCTTGATCATGGTGTCTCCCCTGCCAGGTAAGTATGAGTTGGAAGCGCTAGTCGTGGAGAAAGGCACTCAGGTGCGTAGCAGTCGCCCTGCCGGGACTGACACCCGACAGTGCCCTCCACGTTAGCATTAGAATGGCCTCTGTGTGGTACCCAACGGCCCCTCGTTAAGCACCCATACAAAATGAAGATGGCAGTGCTGAGTCTGTGAGTTTGCCCATCCTAAAACTTTGAGACACTTAGAAGACTGCTGTTAACACATGCTCCCATGCCACTGTTCACATTGTCATTTCTTTCAACATTAGATCTGGCCTTGCCCAGAGGACAAGGCCTTCCAAAAATAGGCATAACTCATCAATGTCCCTCTCCACGGAAGTCTTTAGTAAAAGGCGAAAGGCTTATTCGTCATGAAGAGAGACCCGAGTAATTCTGCCCTCTAGACGCTGCGGCCTGCAAAGGCACTAGCTGGGCCAGTCGACAACTTAGCGGTCTTGGCACATTGTGTAGGCAATTTAACATTGCTCTATGCATATCATTCAGAGCAGCATTGGCAAAATTGTGTAAATAATAGGGGGGGGGGGGCTTAATGTAAATAACAGCGGGCTTACATAATTAGTAATGCACCTAATGCATCTATTCATTTGTCTATTTAAGTATTAAAGGTAGTTACAGTCAAATACCCAAAATAGCAGATCTACAAGCTGTAGCCAACTATACCATTTCCCAGGAACAAAGGCCTCCTGAAAATAGCAGATCTACAAATCATAGGCCGACCAGTACACTACACTACAAAACAACACAAACAAACAACAAAGTGTTGAGCCGCCCGCCTGAAATGGAATAAAACTGACTTTGCCAACTTCTGTAAAGCAGCATATTAGAGCCACATCATGTGCATTCTGTAAAGCAGCATATTAGAGCCACAGCATGGGCATTCACCGCTGCTGCTGCTGAATTCATTTCTCTTTAACATGATCTCGGGGGAGAGCGCGAACGCAGTCCCCACACTACCATAAATTATGCAGTCGAGATTCCCACATTTGGGGAATTCGCTCGGGTCAGCAAAGCACGGTGTGCAATGGCTAAGCCTCGCCGAGGGTGAACCACCTTCTTGATCATGGTGTCTCCCCTGCCAGGTAAGTATGAGTTGGAAGCGCTAGTCGTGGAGAAAGGCACTCAGGTGCGTAGCAGTCGCCCTGCCGGGACTGACACCCGACAGTGCCCTCCACGTTAGCATTAGAATGGCCTCTGTGTGGTACCCAACGGCCCCTCGTTAAGCACCCATACAAAATGAAGATGGCAGTGCTGAGTCTGTGAGTTTGCCCATCCTAAAACTTTGAGACACTTAGAAGACTGCTGTTAACACATGCTCCCATGCCACTGTTCACATTGTCATTTCTTTCAACATTAGATCTGGCCTTGCCCAGAGGACAAGGCCTTCCAAAAATAGGCATAACTCATCAATGTCCCTCTCCACGGAAGTCTTTAGTAAAAGGCGAAAGGCTTATTCGTCATGAAGAGAGACCCGAGTAATTCTGCCCTCTAGACGCTGCGGCCTGCAAAGGCACTAGCTGGGCCAGTCGACAACTTAGCGGTCTTGGCACATTGTGTAGGCAATTTAACATTGCTCTATGCATATCATTCAGAGCAGCATTGGCAAAATTGTGTAAATAATAGGGGGGGGGGGGGCTTAATGTAAATAACAGGGGGCTTACATAATTAGTAATGCACCTAATGCATCTATTCATTTGTCTATTTAAGTATTAAAGGTAGTTACAGTCAAATACCCAAAATAGCAGATCTACAAGCTGTAGCCAACTATACCATTTCCCAGGAACAAAGGCCTCCTGAAAATAGCAGATCTACAAATCATAGGCCGACCAGTACACTACACTACAAAACAACACAAACAAACAACAAAGTGTTGAGCCGCCCGCCTGAAATGGAATAAAACTGACTTTGCCAACTTCTGTAAAGCAGCATATTAGAGCCACATCATGTGCATTCTGTAAAGCAGCATATTAGAGCCACAGCATGGGCATTCACCGCTGCTGCTGCTGAATTCATTTCTCTTTAACATGATCTCGGGGGAGAGCGCGAACGCAGTCCCCACACTACCATAAATTATGCAGTCGAGATTCCCACATTTGGGGAATTCGCTCGGGTCAGCAAAGCACGGTGTGCAATGGCTAAGCCTCGCCGAGGGTGAACCACCTTCTTGATCATGGTGTCTCCCCTGCCAGGTAAGTATGAGTTGGAAGCGCTAGTCGTGGAGAAAGGCACTCAGGTGCGTAGCAGTCGCCCTGCCGGGACTGACACCCGACAGTGCCCTCCACGTTAGCATTAGAATGGCCTCTGTGTGGTACCCAACGGCCCCTCGTTAAGCACCCATACAAAATGAAGATGGCAGTGCTGAGTCTGTGAGTTTGCCCATCCTAAAACTTTGAGACACTTAGAAGACTGCTGTTAACACATGCTCCCATGCCACTGTTCACATTGTCATTTCTTTCAACATTAGATCTGGCCTTGCCCAGAGGACAAGGCCTTCCAAAAATAGGCATAACTCATCAATGTCCCTCTCCACGGAAGTCTTTAGTAAAAGGCGAAAGGCTTATTCGTCATGAAGAGAGACCCGAGTAATTCTGCCCTCTAGACGCTGCGGCCTGCAAAGGCACTAGCTGGGCCAGTCGACAACTTAGCGGTCTTGGCACATTGTGTAGGCAATTTAACATTGCTCTATGCATATCATTCAGAGCAGCATTGGCAAAATTGTGTAAATAATAGGGGGGGGGGGGGGGCTTAATGTAAATAACAGGGGGCTTACATAATTAGTAATGCACCTAATGCATCTATTCATTTGTCTATTTAAGTATTAAAGGTAGTTACAGTCAAATACCCAAAATAGCAGATCTACAAGCTGTAGCCAACTATACCATTTCCCAGGAACAAAGGCCTCCTGAAAATAGCAGATCTACAAATCATAGGCCGACCAGTACACTACACTACAAAACAACACAAACAAACAACAAAGTGTTGAGCCGCCCGCCTGAAATGGAATAAAACTGACTTTGCCAACTTCTGTAAAGCAGCATATTAGAGCCACATCATGTGCATTCTGTAAAGCAGCATATTAGAGCCACAGCATGGGCATTCACCGCTGCTGCTGCTGAATTCATTTCTCTTTAACATGATCTCGGGGGAGAGCGCGAACGCAGTCCCCACACTACCATAAATTATGCAGTCGAGATTCCCACATTTGGGGAATTCGCTCGGGTCAGCAAAGCACGGTGTGCAATGGCTAAGCCTCGCCGAGGGTGAACCACCTTCTTGATCATGGTGTCTCCCCTGCCAGGTAAGTATGAGTTGGAAGCGCTAGTCGTGGAGAAAGGCACTCAGGTGCGTAGCAGTCGCCCTGCCGGGACTGACACCCGACAGTGCCCTCCACGTTAGCATTAGAATGGCCTCTGTGTGGTACCCAACGGCCCCTCGTTAAGCACCCATACAAAATGAAGATGGCAGTGCTGAGTCTGTGAGTTTGCCCATCCTAAAACTTTGAGACACTTAGAAGACTGCTGTTAACACATGCTCCCATGCCACTGTTCACATTGTCATTTCTTTCAACATTAGATCTGGCCTTGCCCAGAGGACAAGGCCTTCCAAAAATAGGCATAACTCATCAATGTCCCTCTCCACGGAAGTCTTTAGTAAAAGGCGAAAGGCTTATTCGTCATGAAGAGAGACCCGAGTAATTCTGCCCTCTAGACGCTGCGGCCTGCAAAGGCACTAGCTGGGCCAGTCGACAACTTAGCGGTCTTGGCACATTGTGTAGGCAATTTAACATTGCTCTATGCATATCATTCAGAGCAGCATTGGCAAAATTGTGTAAATAATAGGGGGGGGGGGGGGGCTTAATGTAAATAACAGGGGGCTTACATAATTAGTAATGCACCTAATGCATCTATTCATTTGTCTATTTAAGTATTAAAGGTAGTTACAGTCAAATACCCAAAATAGCAGATCTACAAGCTGTAGCCAACTATACCATTTCCCAGGAACAAAGGCCTCCTGAAAATAGCAGATCTACAAATCATAGGCCGACCAGTACACTACACTACAAAACAACACAAACAAACAACAAAGTGTTGAGCCGCCCGCCTGAAATGGAATAAAACTGACTTTGCCAACTTCTGTAAAGCAGCATATTAGAGCCACATCATGTGCATTCTGTAAAGCAGCATATTAGAGCCACAGCATGGGCATTCACCGCTGCTGCTGCTGAATTCATTTCTCTTTAACATGATCTCGGGGGAGAGCGCGAACGCAGTCCCCACACTACCATAAATTATGCAGTCGAGATTCCCACATTTGGGGAATTCGCTCGGGTCAGCAAAGCACGGTGTGCAATGGCTAAGCCTCGCCGAGGGTGAACCACCTTCTTGATCATGGTGTCTCCCCTGCCAGGTAAGTATGAGTTGGAAGCGCTAGTCGTGGAGAAAGGCACTCAGGTGCGTAGCAGTCGCCCTGCCGGGACTGACACCCGACAGTGCCCTCCACGTTAGCATTAGAATGGCCTCTGTGTGGTACCCAACGGCCCCTCGTTAAGCACCCATACAAAATGAAGATGGCAGTGCTGAGTCTGTGAGTTTGCCCATCCTAAAACTTTGAGACACTTAGAAGACTGCTGTTAACACATGCTCCCATGCCACTGTTCACATTGTCATTTCTTTCAACATTAGATCTGGCCTTGCCCAGAGGACAAGGCCTTCCAAAAATAGGCATAACTCATCAATGTCCCTCTCCACGGAAGTCTTTAGTAAAAGGCGAAAGGCTTATTCGTCATGAAGAGAGACCCGAGTAATTCTGCCCTCTAGACGCTGCGGCCTGCAAAGGCACTAGCTGGGCCAGTCGACAACTTAGCGGTCTTGGCACATTGTGTAGGCAATTTAACATTGCTCTATGCATATCATTCAGAGCAGCATTGGCAAAATTGTGTAAATAATAGGGGGGGGGGGGGGGCTTAATGTAAATAACAGGGGGCTTACATAATTAGTAATGCACCTAATGCATCTATTCATTTGTCTATTTAAGTATTAAAGGTAGTTACAGTCAAATACCCAAAATAGCAGATCTACAAGCTGTAGCCAACTATACCATTTCCCAGGAACAAAGGCCTCCTGAAAATAGCAGATCTACAAATCATAGGCCGACCAGTACACTACACTACAAAACAACACAAACAAACAACAAAGTGTTGAGCCGCCCGCCTGAAATGGAATAAAACTGACTTTGCCAACTTCTGTAAAGCAGCATATTAGAGCCACATCATGTGCATTCTGTAAAGCAACATATTAGAGCCACAGCATGGGCATTCACCGCTGCTGCTGCTGAATTCATTTCTCTTTAACATGATCTCGGGGGAGAGCGCGAACGCAGTCCCCACACTACCATAAATTATGCAGTCGAGATTCCCACATTTGGGGAATTCGCTCGGGTCAGCAAAGCACGGTGTGCAATGGCTAAGCCTCGCCGAGGGTGAACCACCTTCTTGATCATGGTGTCTCCCCTGCCAGGTAAGTATGAGTTGGAAGCGCTAGTCGTGGAGAAAGGCACTCAGGTGCGTAGCAGTCGCCCTGCCGGGACTGACACCCGACAGTGCCCTCCACGTTAGCATTAGAATGGCCTCTGTGTGGTACCCAACGGCCCCTCGTTAAGCACCCATACAAAATGAAGATGGCAGTGCTGAGTCTGTGAGTTTGCCCATCCTAAAACTTTGAGACACTTAGAAGACTGCTGTTAACACATGCTCCCATGCCACTGTTCACATTGTCATTTCTTTCAACATTAGATCTGGCCTTGCCCAGAGGACAAGGCCTTCCAAAAATAGGCATAACTCATCAATGTCCCTCTCCACGGAAGTCTTTAGTAAAAGGCGAAAGGCTTATTCGTCATGAAGAGAGACCCGAGTAATTCTGCCCTCTAGACGCTGCGGCCTGCAAAGGCACTAGCTGGGCCAGTCGACAACTTAGCGGTCTTGGCACATTGTGTAGGCAATTTAACATTGCTCTATGCATATCATTCAGAGCAGCATTGGCAAAATTGTGTAAATAATAGGGGGGGGGGGGGCTTAATGTAAATAACAGGGGGCTTACATAATTAGTAATGCACCTAATGCATCTATTCATTTGTCTATTTAAGTATTAAAGGTAGTTACAGTCAAATACCCAAAATAGCAGATCTACAAGCTGTAGCCAACTATACCATTTCCCAGGAACAAAGGCCTCCTGAAAATAGCAGATCTACAAATCATAGGCCGACCAGTACACTACACTACAAAACAACACAAACAAACAACAAAGTGTTGAGCCGCCCGCCTGAAATGGAATAAAACTGACTTTGCCAACTTCTGTAAAGCAGCATATTAGAGCCACATCATGTGCATTCTGTAAAGCAGCATATTAGAGCCACAGCATGGGCATTCACCGCTGCTGCTGCTGAATTCATTTCTCTTTAACATGATCTCGGGGGAGAGCGCGAACGCAGTCCCCACACTACCATAAATTATGCAGTCGAGATTCCCACATTTGGGGAATTCGCTCGGGTCAGCAAAGCACGGTGTGCAATGGCTAAGCCTCGCCGAGGGTGAACCACCTTCTTGATCATGGTGTCTCCCCTGCCAGGTAAGTATGAGTTGGAAGCGCTAGTCGTGGAGAAAGGCACTCAGGTGCGTAGCAGTCGCCCTGCCGGGACTGACACCCGACAGTGCCCTCCACGTTAGCATTAGAATGGCCTCTGTGTGGTACCCAACGGCCCCTCGTTAAGCACCCATACAAAATGAAGATGGCAGTGCTGAGTCTGTGAGTTTGCCCATCCTAAAACTTTGAGACACTTAGAAGACTGCTGTTAACACATGCTCCCATGCCACTGTTCACATTGTCATTTCTTTCAACATTAGATCTGGCCTTGCCCAGAGGACAAGGCCTTCCAAAAATAGGCATAACTCATCAATGTCCCTCTCCACGGAAGTCTTTAGTAAAAGGCGAAAGGCTTATTCGTCATGAAGAGAGACCCGAGTAATTCTGCCCTCTAGACGCTGCGGCCTGCAAAGGCACTAGCTGGGCCAGTCGACAACTTAGCGGTCTTGGCACATTGTGTAGGCAATTTAACATTGCTCTATGCATATCATTCAGAGCAGCATTGGCAAAATTGTGTAAATAATAGGGGGGGGGGGGGCTTAATGTAAATAACAGGGGGCTTACATAATTAGTAATGCACCTAATGCATCTATTCATTTGTCTATTTAAGTATTAAAGGTAGTTACAGTCAAATACCCAAAATAGCAGATCTACAAGCTGTAGCCAACTATACCATTTCCCAGGAACAAAGGCCTCCTGAAAATAGCAGATCTACAAATCATAGGCCGACCAGTACACTACACTACAAAACAACACAAACAAACAACAAAGTGTTGAGCCGCCCGCCTGAAATGGAATAAAACTGACTTTGCCAACTTCTGTAAAGCAGCATATTAGAGCCACATCATGTGCATTCTGTAAAGCAGCATATTAGAGCCACAGCATGGGCATTCACCGCTGCTGCTGCTGAATTCATTTCTCTTTAACATGATCTCGGGGGAGAGCGCGAACGCAGTCCCCACACTACCATAAATTATGCAGTCGAGATTCCCACATTTGGGGAATTCGCTCGGGTCAGCAAAGCACGGTGTGCAATGGCTAAGCCTCGCCGAGGGTGAACCACCTTCTTGATCATGGTGTCTCCCCTGCCAGGTAAGTATGAGTTGGAAGCGCTAGTCGTGGAGAAAGGCACTCAGGTGCGTAGCAGTCGCCCTGCCGGGACTGACACCCGACAGTGCCCTCCACGTTAGCATTAGAATGGCCTCTGTGTGGTACCCAACGGCCCCTCGTTAAGCACCCATACAAAATGAAGATGGCAGTGCTGAGTCTGTGAGTTTGCCCATCCTAAAACTTTGAGACACTTAGAAGACTGCTGTTAACACATGCTCCCATGCCACTGTTCACATTGTCATTTCTTTCAACATTAGATCTGGCCTTGCCCAGAGGACAAGGCCTTCCAAAAATAGGCATAACTCATCAATGTCCCTCTCCACGGAAGTCTTTAGTAAAAGGCGAAAGGCTTATTCGTCATGAAGAGAGACCCGAGTAATTCTGCCCTCTAGACGCTGCGGCCTGCAAAGGCACTAGCTGGGCCAGTCGACAACTTAGCGGTCTTGGCACATTGTGTAGGCAATTTAACATTGCTCTATGCATATCATTCAGAGCAGCATTGGCAAAATTGTGTAAATAATAGGGGGGGGGGCTTAATGTAAATAACAGGGGGCTTACATAATTAGTAATGCACCTAATGCATCTATTCATTTGTCTATTTAAGTATTAAAGGTAGTTACAGTCAAATACCCAAAATAGCAGATCTACAAGCTGTAGCCAACTATTCACGATATTCCTGGCCATTCTATGGAGGCTGCCATTTTCTTTTACAGAGGGTGTGTGCTTAAAAAAACATCTTTTCACTTCCTCCCAAGTAAGGAAGTGACACGTAATTGTCTGTTGCCAGATTTTGCCAAAGAAATAAGCCCAACAGAAGCAACTAGGATCTACTTTACATTTACAATTGAAAATATCAGATCAGCAAGCGCACACATTGTGAGCTTGTATATTTGCTATTTAAAAAAATATTGAGGGGAAAAAAAGAAATTTGAATATTTTTGAAAGATTTTAACAACATAAATCTGTGTGGAGGTCCCTGGCACCACATATTTTCAGATGGGGGTCTGCAACTGTGGACAAATATGTTACACTGGGGTCCTTGATATGAAAAAATTTGGGAACCACTGGTTTAAAAAATATTAGAAAGTAAGCCCAATAAACAACTACACAAATTGCTTATTATAAACAGACATGGCAACAACGGTTCATTCAGAGCCAAGAGCCCAGAGCGCCTCTACTGACACTTTAATGCAAGGACACAGGAAACCAAATGATGTTTTTTATTTTCTTTCAGGATGTGAACAGGAAGCCGGGGGCGGGGCCAGGAATAACGTGAATACCATTTCCCAGGAACAAAGGCCTCCTGAAAATAGCAGATCTACAAATCATAGGCCGACCAGTACACTACACTACAAAACAACACAAACAAACAACAAAGTGTTGAGCCGCCCGCCTGAAATGGAATAAAACTGACTTTGCCAACTTCTGTAAAGCAGCATATTAGAGCCACATCATGTGCATTCTGTAAAGCAGCATATTAGAGCCACAGCATGGGCATTCACCGCTGCTGCTGCTGAATTCATTTCTCTTTAACATGATCTCGGGGGAGAGCGCGAACGCAGTCCCCACACTACCATAAATTATGCAGTCGAGATTCCCACATTTGGGGAATTCGCTCGGGTCAGCAAAGCACGGTGTGCAATGGCTAAGCCTCGCCGAGGGTGAACCACCTTCTTGATCATGGTGTCTCCCCTGCCAGGTAAGTATGAGTTGGAAGCGCTAGTCGTGGAGAAAGGCACTCAGGTGCGTAGCAGTCGCCCTGCCGGGACTGACACCCGACAGTGCCCTCCACGTTAGCATTAGAATGGCCTCTGTGTGGTACCCAACGGCCCCTCGTTAAGCACCCATACAAAATGAAGATGGCAGTGCTGAGTCTGTGAGTTTGCCCATCCTAAAACTTTGAGACACTTAGAAGACTGCTGTTAACACATGCTCCCATGCCACTGTTCACATTGTCATTTCTTTCAACATTAGATCTGGCCTTGCCCAGAGGACAAGGCCTTCCAAAAATAGGCATAACTCATCAATGTCCCTCTCCACGGAAGTCTTTAGTAAAAGGCGAAAGGCTTATTCGTCATGAAGAGAGACCCGAGTAATTCTGCCCTCTAGACGCTGCGGCCTGCAAAGGCACTAGCTGGGCCAGTCGACAACTTAGCGGTCTTGGCACATTGTGTAGGCAATTTAACATTGCTCTATGCATATCATTCAGAGCAGCATTGGCAAAATTGTGTAAATAATAGGGGGGGGGGGGGCTTAATGTAAATAACAGGGGGCTTACATAATTAGTAATGCACCTAATGCATCTATTCATTTGTCTATTTAAGTATTAAAGGTAGTTACAGTCAAATACCCAAAATAGCAGATCTACAAGCTGTAGCCAACTATACCATTTCCCAGGAACAAAGGCCTCCTGAAAATAGCAGATCTACAAATCATAGGCCGACCAGTACACTACACTACAAAACAACACAAACAAACAACAAAGTGTTGAGCCGCCCGCCTGAAATGGAATAAAACTGACTTTGCCAACTTCTGTAAAGCAGCATATTAGAGCCACATCATGTGCATTCTGTAAAGCAGCATATTAGAGCCACAGCATGGGCATTCACCGCTGCTGCTGCTGAATTCATTTCTCTTTAACATGATCTCGGGGGAGAGCGCGAACGCAGTCCCCACACTACCATAAATTATGCAGTCGAGATTCCCACATTTGGGGAATTCGCTCGGGTCAGCAAAGCACGGTGTGCAATGGCTAAGCCTCGCCGAGGGTGAACCACCTTCTTGATCATGGTGTCTCCCCTGCCAGGTAAGTATGAGTTGGAAGCGCTAGTCGTGGAGAAAGGCACTCAGGTGCGTAGCAGTCGCCCTGCCGGGACTGACACCCGACAGTGCCCTCCACGTTAGCATTAGAATGGCCTCTGTGTGGTACCCAACGGCCCCTCGTTAAGCACCCATACAAAATGAAGATGGCAGTGCTGAGTCTGTGAGTTTGCCCATCCTAAAACTTTGAGACACTTAGAAGACTGCTGTTAACACATGCTCCCATGCCACTGTTCACATTGTCATTTCTTTCAACATTAGATCTGGCCTTGCCCAGAGGACAAGGCCTTCCAAAAATAGGCATAACTCATCAATGTCCCTCTCCACGGAAGTCTTTAGTAAAAGGCGAAAGGCTTATTCGTCATGAAGAGAGACCCGAGTAATTCTGCCCTCTAGACGCTGCGGCCTGCAAAGGCACTAGCTGGGCCAGTCGACAACTTAGCGGTCTTGGCACATTGTGTAGGCAATTTAACATTGCTCTATGCATATCATTCAGAGCAGCATTGGCAAAATTGTGTAAATAATAGGGGGGGGGGGGGCTTAATGTAAATAACAGGGGGCTTACATAATTAGTAATGCACCTAATGCATCTATTCATTTGTCTATTTAAGTATTAAAGGTAGTTACAGTCAAATACCCAAAATAGCAGATCTACAAGCTGTAGCCAACTATACCATTTCCCAGGAACAAAGGCCTCCTGAAAATAGCAGATCTACAAATCATAGGCCGACCAGTACACTACACTACAAAACAACACAAACAAACAACAAAGTGTTGAGCCGCCCGCCTGAAATGGAATAAAACTGACTTTGCCAACTTCTGTAAAGCAGCATATTAGAGCCACATCATGTGCATTCTGTAAAGCAACATATTAGAGCCACAGCATGGGCATTCACCGCTGCTGCTGCTGAATTCATTTCTCTTTAACATGATCTCGGGGGAGAGCGCGAACGCAGTCCCCACACTACCATAAATTATGCAGTCGAGATTCCCACATTTGGGGAATTCGCTCGGGTCAGCAAAGCACGGTGTGCAATGGCTAAGCCTCGCCGAGGGTGAACCACCTTCTTGATCATGGTGTCTCCCCTGCCAGGTAAGTATGAGTTGGAAGCGCTAGTCGTGGAGAAAGGCACTCAGGTGCGTAGCAGTCGCCCTGCCGGGACTGACACCCGACAGTGCCCTCCACGTTAGCATTAGAATGGCCTCTGTGTGGTACCCAACGGCCCCTCGTTAAGCACCCATACAAAATGAAGATGGCAGTGCTGAGTCTGTGAGTTTGCCCATCCTAAAACTTTGAGACACTTAGAAGACTGCTGTTAACACATGCTCCCATGCCACTGTTCACATTGTCATTTCTTTCAACATTAGATCTGGCCTTGCCCAGAGGACAAGGCCTTCCAAAAATAGGCATAACTCATCAATGTCCCTCTCCACGGAAGTCTTTAGTAAAAGGCGAAAGGCTTATTCGTCATGAAGAGAGACCCGAGTAATTCTGCCCTCTAGACGCTGCGGCCTGCAAAGGCACTAGCTGGGCCAGTCGACAACTTAGCGGTCTTGGCACATTGTGTAGGCAATTTAACATTGCTCTATGCATATCATTCAGAGCAGCATTGGCAAAATTGTGTAAATAATAGGGGGGGGGGGGGCTTAATGTAAATAACAGGGGGCTTACATAATTAGTAATGCACCTAATGCATCTATTCATTTGTCTATTTAAGTATTAAAGGTAGTTACAGTCAAATACCCAAAATAGCAGATCTACAAGCTGTAGCCAACTATACCATTTCCCAGGAACAAAGGCCTCCTGAAAATAGCAGATCTACAAATCATAGGCCGACCAGTACACTACACTACAAAACAACACAAACAAACAACAAAGTGTTGAGCCGCCCGCCTGAAATGGAATAAAACTGACTTTGCCAACTTCTGTAAAGCAGCATATTAGAGCCACATCATGTGCATTCTGTAAAGCAGCATATTAGAGCCACAGCATGGGCATTCACCGCTGCTGCTGCTGAATTCATTTCTCTTTAACATGATCTCGGGGGAGAGCGCGAACGCAGTCCCCACACTACCATAAATTATGCAGTCGAGATTCCCACATTTGGGGAATTCGCTCGGGTCAGCAAAGCACGGTGTGCAATGGCTAAGCCTCGCCGAGGGTGAACCACCTTCTTGATCATGGTGTCTCCCCTGCCAGGTAAGTATGAGTTGGAAGCGCTAGTCGTGGAGAAAGGCACTCAGGTGCGTAGCAGTCGCCCTGCCGGGACTGACACCCGACAGTGCCCTCCACGTTAGCATTAGAATGGCCTCTGTGTGGTACCCAACGGCCCCTCGTTAAGCACCCATACAAAATGAAGATGGCAGTGCTGAGTCTGTGAGTTTGCCCATCCTAAAACTTTGAGACACTTAGAAGACTGCTGTTAACACATGCTCCCATGCCACTGTTCACATTGTCATTTCTTTCAACATTAGATCTGGCCTTGCCCAGAGGACAAGGCCTTCCAAAAATAGGCATAACTCATCAATGTCCCTCTCCACGGAAGTCTTTAGTAAAAGGCGAAAGGCTTATTCGTCATGAAGAGAGACCCGAGTAATTCTGCCCTCTAGACGCTGCGGCCTGCAAAGGCACTAGCTGGGCCAGTCGACAACTTAGCGGTCTTGGCACATTGTGTAGGCAATTTAACATTGCTCTATGCATATCATTCAGAGCAGCATTGGCAAAATTGTGTAAATAATAGGGGGGGGGGGGGCTTAATGTAAATAACAGGGGGCTTACATAATTAGTAATGCACCTAATGCATCTATTCATTTGTCTATTTAAGTATTAAAGGTAGTTACAGTCAAATACCCAAAATAGCAGATCTACAAGCTGTAGCCAACTATACCATTTCCCAGGAACAAAGGCCTCCTGAAAATAGCAGATCTACAAATCATAGGCCGACCAGTACACTACACTACAAAACAACACAAACAAACAACAAAGTGTTGAGCCGCCCGCCTGAAATGGAATAAAACTGACTTTGCCAACTTCTGTAAAGCAGCATATTAGAGCCACATCATGTGCATTCTGTAAAGCAGCATATTAGAGCCACAGCATGGGCATTCACCGCTGCTGCTGCTGAATTCATTTCTCTTTAACATGATCTCGGGGGAGAGCGCGAACGCAGTCCCCACACTACCATAAATTATGCAGTCGAGATTCCCACATTTGGGGAATTCGCTCGGGTCAGCAAAGCACGGTGTGCAATGGCTAAGCCTCGCCGAGGGTGAACCACCTTCTTGATCATGGTGTCTCCCCTGCCAGGTAAGTATGAGTTGGAAGCGCTAGTCGTGGAGAAAGGCACTCAGGTGCGTAGCAGTCGCCCTGCCGGGACTGACACCCGACAGTGCCCTCCACGTTAGCATTAGAATGGCCTCTGTGTGGTACCCAACGGCCCCTCGTTAAGCACCCATACAAAATGAAGATGGCAGTGCTGAGTCTGTGAGTTTGCCCATCCTAAAACTTTGAGACACTTAGAAGACTGCTGTTAACACATGCTCCCATGCCACTGTTCACATTGTCATTTCTTTCAACATTAGATCTGGCCTTGCCCAGAGGACAAGGCCTTCCAAAAATAGGCATAACTCATCAATGTCCCTCTCCACGGAAGTCTTTAGTAAAAGGCGAAAGGCTTATTCGTCATGAAGAGAGACCCGAGTAATTCTGCCCTCTAGACGCTGCGGCCTGCAAAGGCACTAGCTGGGCCAGTCGACAACTTAGCGGTCTTGGCACATTGTGTAGGCAATTTAACATTGCTCTATGCATATCATTCAGAGCAGCATTGGCAAAATTGTGTAAATAATAGGGGGGGGGGGGGCTTAATGTAAATAACAGGGGGCTTACATAATTAGTAATGCACCTAATGCATCTATTCATTTGTCTATTTAAGTATTAAAGGTAGTTACAGTCAAATACCCAAAATAGCAGATCTACAAGCTGTAGCCAACTATACCATTTCCCAGGAACAAAGGCCTCCTGAAAATAGCAGATCTACAAATCATAGGCCGACCAGTACACTACACTACAAAACAACACAAACAAACAACAAAGTGTTGAGCCGCCCGCCTGAAATGGAATAAAACTGACTTTGCCAACTTCTGTAAAGCAGCATATTAGAGCCACATCATGTGCATTCTGTAAAGCAGCATATTAGAGCCACAGCATGGGCATTCACCGCTGCTGCTGCTGAATTCATTTCTCTTTAACATGATCTCGGGGGAGAGCGCGAACGCAGTCCCCACACTACCATAAATTATGCAGTCGAGATTCCCACATTTGGGGAATTCGCTCGGGTCAGCAAAGCACGGTGTGCAATGGCTAAGCCTCGCCGAGGGTGAACCACCTTCTTGATCATGGTGTCTCCCCTGCCAGGTAAGTATGAGTTGGAAGCGCTAGTCGTGGAGAAAGGCACTCAGGTGCGTAGCAGTCGCCCTGCCGGGACTGACACCCGACAGTGCCCTCCACGTTAGCATTAGAATGGCCTCTGTGTGGTACCCAACGGCCCCTCGTTAAGCACCCATACAAAATGAAGATGGCAGTGCTGAGTCTGTGAGTTTGCCCATCCTAAAACTTTGAGACACTTAGAAGACTGCTGTTAACACATGCTCCCATGCCACTGTTCACATTGTCATTTCTTTCAACATTAGATCTGGCCTTGCCCAGAGGACAAGGCCTTCCAAAAATAGGCATAACTCATCAATGTCCCTCTCCACGGAAGTCTTTAGTAAAAGGCGAAAGGCTTATTCGTCATGAAGAGAGACCCGAGTAATTCTGCCCTCTAGACGCTGCGGCCTGCAAAGGCACTAGCTGGGCCAGTCGACAACTTAGCGGTCTTGGCACATTGTGTAGGCAATTTAACATTGCTCTATGCATATCATTCAGAGCAGCATTGGCAAAATTGTGTAAATAATAGGGGGGGGGGGGGCTTAATGTAAATAACAGGGGGCTTACATAATTAGTAATGCACCTAATGCATCTATTCATTTGTCTATTTAAGTATTAAAGGTAGTTACAGTCAAATACCCAAAATAGCAGATCTACAAGCTGTAGCCAACTATACCATTTCCCAGGAACAAAGGCCTCCTGAAAATAGCAGATCTACAAATCATAGGCCGACCAGTACACTACACTACAAAACAACACAAACAAACAACAAAGTGTTGAGCCGCCCGCCTGAAATGGAATAAAACTGACTTTGCCAACTTCTGTAAAGCAGCATATTAGAGCCACATCATGTGCATTCTGTAAAGCAGCATATTAGAGCCACAGCATGGGCATTCACCGCTGCTGCTGCTGAATTCATTTCTCTTTAACATGATCTCGGGGGAGAGCGCGAACGCAGTCCCCACACTACCATAAATTATGCAGTCGAGATTCCCACATTTGGGGAATTCGCTCGGGTCAGCAAAGCACGGTGTGCAATGGCTAAGCCTCGCCGAGGGTGAACCACCTTCTTGATCATGGTGTCTCCCCTGCCAGGTAAGTATGAGTTGGAAGCGCTAGTCGTGGAGAAAGGCACTCAGGTGCGTAGCAGTCGCCCTGCCGGGACTGACACCCGACAGTGCCCTCCACGTTAGCATTAGAATGGCCTCTGTGTGGTACCCAACGGCCCCTCGTTAAGCACCCATACAAAATGAAGATGGCAGTGCTGAGTCTGTGAGTTTGCCCATCCTAAAACTTTGAGACACTTAGAAGACTGCTGTTAACACATGCTCCCATGCCACTGTTCACATTGTCATTTCTTTCAACATTAGATCTGGCCTTGCCCAGAGGACAAGGCCTTCCAAAAATAGGCATAACTCATCAATGTCCCTCTCCACGGAAGTCTTTAGTAAAAGGCGAAAGGCTTATTCGTCATGAAGAGAGACCCGAGTAATTCTGCCCTCTAGACGCTGCGGCCTGCAAAGGCACTAGCTGGGCCAGTCGACAACTTAGCGGTCTTGGCACATTGTGTAGGCAATTTAACATTGCTCTATGCATATCATTCAGAGCAGCATTGGCAAAATTGTGTAAATAATAGGGGGGGGGGGGGCTTAATGTAAATAACAGGGGGCTTACATAATTAGTAATGCACCTAATGCATCTATTCATTTGTCTATTTAAGTATTAAAGGTAGTTACAGTCAAATACCCAAAATAGCAGATCTACAAGCTGTAGCCAACTATACCATTTCCCAGGAACAAAGGCCTCCTGAAAATAGCAGATCTACAAATCATAGGCCGACCAGTACACTACACTACAAAACAACACAAACAAACAACAAAGTGTTGAGCCGCCCGCCTGAAATGGAATAAAACTGACTTTGCCAACTTCTGTAAAGCAGCATATTAGAGCCACATCATGTGCATTCTGTAAAGCAGCATATTAGAGCCACAGCATGGGCATTCACCGCTGCTGCTGCTGAATTCATTTCTCTTTAACATGATCTCGGGGGAGAGCGCGAACGCAGTCCCCACACTACCATAAATTATGCAGTCGAGATTCCCACATTTGGGGAATTCGCTCGGGTCAGCAAAGCACGGTGTGCAATGGCTAAGCCTCGCCGAGGGTGAACCACCTTCTTGATCATGGTGTCTCCCCTGCCAGGTAAGTATGAGTTGGAAGCGCTAGTCGTGGAGAAAGGCACTCAGGTGCGTAGCAGTCGCCCTGCCGGGACTGACACCCGACAGTGCCCTCCACGTTAGCATTAGAATGGCCTCTGTGTGGTACCCAACGGCCCCTCGTTAAGCACCCATACAAAATGAAGATGGCAGTGCTGAGTCTGTGAGTTTGCCCATCCTAAAACTTTGAGACACTTAGAAGACTGCTGTTAACACATGCTCCCATGCCACTGTTCACATTGTCATTTCTTTCAACATTAGATCTGGCCTTGCCCAGAGGACAAGGCCTTCCAAAAATAGGCATAACTCATCAATGTCCCTCTCCACGGAAGTCTTTAGTAAAAGGCGAAAGGCTTATTCGTCATGAAGAGAGACCCGAGTAATTCTGCCCTCTAGACGCTGCGGCCTGCAAAGGCACTAGCTGGGCCAGTCGACAACTTAGCGGTCTTGGCACATTGTGTAGGCAATTTAACATTGCTCTATGCATATCATTCAGAGCAGCATTGGCAAAATTGTGTAAATAATAGGGGGGGGGGGGGCTTAATGTAAATAACAGGGGGCTTACATAATTAGTAATGCACCTAATGCATCTATTCATTTGTCTATTTAAGTATTAAAGGTAGTTACAGTCAAATACCCAAAATAGCAGATCTACAAGCTGTAGCCAACTATACCATTTCCCAGGAACAAAGGCCTCCTGAAAATAGCAGATCTACAAATCATAGGCCGACCAGTACACTACACTACAAAACAACACAAACAAACAACAAAGTGTTGAGCCGCCCGCCTGAAATGGAATAAAACTGACTTTGCCAACTTCTGTAAAGCAGCATATTAGAGCCACATCATGTGCATTCTGTAAAGCAACATATTAGAGCCACAGCATGGGCATTCACCGCTGCTGCTGCTGAATTCATTTCTCTTTAACATGATCTCGGGGGAGAGCGCGAACGCAGTCCCCACACTACCATAAATTATGCAGTCGAGATTCCCACATTTGGGGAATTCGCTCGGGTCAGCAAAGCACGGTGTGCAATGGCTAAGCCTCGCCGAGGGTGAACCACCTTCTTGATCATGGTGTCTCCCCTGCCAGGTAAGTATGAGTTGGAAGCGCTAGTCGTGGAGAAAGGCACTCAGGTGCGTAGCAGTCGCCCTGCCGGGACTGACACCCGACAGTGCCCTCCACGTTAGCATTAGAATGGCCTCTGTGTGGTACCCAACGGCCCCTCGTTAAGCACCCATACAAAATGAAGATGGCAGTGCTGAGTCTGTGAGTTTGCCCATCCTAAAACTTTGAGACACTTAGAAGACTGCTGTTAACACATGCTCCCATGCCACTGTTCACATTGTCATTTCTTTCAACATTAGATCTGGCCTTGCCCAGAGGACAAGGCCTTCCAAAAATAGGCATAACTCATCAATGTCCCTCTCCACGGAAGTCTTTAGTAAAAGGCGAAAGGCTTATTCGTCATGAAGAGAGACCCGAGTAATTCTGCCCTCTAGACGCTGCGGCCTGCAAAGGCACTAGCTGGGCCAGTCGACAACTTAGCGGTCTTGGCACATTGTGTAGGCAATTTAACATTGCTCTATGCATATCATTCAGAGCAGCATTGGCAAAATTGTGTAAATAATAGGGGGGGGGGGGCTTAATGTAAATAACAGGGGGCTTACATAATTAGTAATGCACCTAATGCATCTATTCATTTGTCTATTTAAGTATTAAAGGTAGTTACAGTCAAATACCCAAAATAGCAGATCTACAAGCTGTAGCCAACTATACCATTTCCCAGGAACAAAGGCCTCCTGAAAATAGCAGATCTACAAATCATAGGCCGACCAGTACACTACACTACAAAACAACACAAACAAACAACAAAGTGTTGAGCCGCCCGCCTGAAATGGAATAAAACTGACTTTGCCAACTTCTGTAAAGCAGCATATTAGAGCCACATCATGTGCATTCTGTAAAGCAGCATATTAGAGCCACAGCATGGGCATTCACCGCTGCTGCTGCTGAATTCATTTCTCTTTAACATGATCTCGGGGGAGAGCGCGAACGCAGTCCCCACACTACCATAAATTATGCAGTCGAGATTCCCACATTTGGGGAATTCGCTCGGGTCAGCAAAGCACGGTGTGCAATGGCTAAGCCTCGCCGAGGGTGAACCACCTTCTTGATCATGGTGTCTCCCCTGCCAGGTAAGTATGAGTTGGAAGCGCTAGTCGTGGAGAAAGGCACTCAGGTGCGTAGCAGTCGCCCTGCCGGGACTGACACCCGACAGTGCCCTCCACGTTAGCATTAGAATGGCCTCTGTGTGGTACCCAACGGCCCCTCGTTAAGCACCCATACAAAATGAAGATGGCAGTGCTGAGTCTGTGAGTTTGCCCATCCTAAAACTTTGAGACACTTAGAAGACTGCTGTTAACACATGCTCCCATGCCACTGTTCACATTGTCATTTCTTTCAACATTAGATCTGGCCTTGCCCAGAGGACAAGGCCTTCCAAAAATAGGCATAACTCATCAATGTCCCTCTCCACGGAAGTCTTTAGTAAAAGGCGAAAGGCTTATTCGTCATGAAGAGAGACCCGAGTAATTCTGCCCTCTAGACGCTGCGGCCTGCAAAGGCACTAGCTGGGCCAGTCGACAACTTAGCGGTCTTGGCACATTGTGTAGGCAATTTAACATTGCTCTATGCATATCATTCAGAGCAGCATTGGCAAAATTGTGTAAATAATAGGGGGGGGGGGGGCTTAATGTAAATAACAGGGGGCTTACATAATTAGTAATGCACCTAATGCATCTATTCATTTGTCTATTTAAGTATTAAAGGTAGTTACAGTCAAATACCCAAAATAGCAGATCTACAAGCTGTAGCCAACTATACCATTTCCCAGGAACAAAGGCCTCCTGAAAATAGCAGATCTACAAATCATAGGCCGACCAGTACACTACACTACAAAACAACACAAACAAACAACAAAGTGTTGAGCCGCCCGCCTGAAATGGAATAAAACTGACTTTGCCAACTTCTGTAAAGCAGCATATTAGAGCCACATCATGTGCATTCTGTAAAGCAGCATATTAGAGCCACAGCATGGGCATTCACCGCTGCTGCTGCTGAATTCATTTCTCTTTAACATGATCTCGGGGGAGAGCGCGAACGCAGTCCCCACACTACCATAAATTATGCAGTCGAGATTCCCACATTTGGGGAATTCGCTCGGGTCAGCAAAGCACGGTGTGCAATGGCTAAGCCTCGCCGAGGGTGAACCACCTTCTTGATCATGGTGTCTCCCCTGCCAGGTAAGTATGAGTTGGAAGCGCTAGTCGTGGAGAAAGGCACTCAGGTGCGTAGCAGTCGCCCTGCCGGGACTGACACCCGACAGTGCCCTCCACGTTAGCATTAGAATGGCCTCTGTGTGGTACCCAACGGCCCCTCGTTAAGCACCCATACAAAATGAAGATGGCAGTGCTGAGTCTGTGAGTTTGCCCATCCTAAAACTTTGAGACACTTAGAAGACTGCTGTTAACACATGCTCCCATGCCACTGTTCACATTGTCATTTCTTTCAACATTAGATCTGGCCTTGCCCAGAGGACAAGGCCTTCCAAAAATAGGCATAACTCATCAATGTCCCTCTCCACGGAAGTCTTTAGTAAAAGGCGAAAGGCTTATTCGTCATGAAGAGAGACCCGAGTAATTCTGCCCTCTAGACGCTGCGGCCTGCAAAGGCACTAGCTGGGCCAGTCGACAACTTAGCGGTCTTGGCACATTGTGTAGGCAATTTAACATTGCTCTATGCATATCATTCAGAGCAGCATTGGCAAAATTGTGTAAATAATAGGGGGGGGGGGGGCTTAATGTAAATAACAGGGGGCTTACATAATTAGTAATGCACCTAATGCATCTATTCATTTGTCTATTTAAGTATTAAAGGTAGTTACAGTCAAATACCCAAAATAGCAGATCTACAAGCTGTAGCCAACTATACCATTTCCCAGGAACAAAGGCCTCCTGAAAATAGCAGATCTACAAATCATAGGCCGACCAGTACACTACACTACAAAACAACACAAACAAACAACAAAGTGTTGAGCCGCCCGCAGGGCGGCTCAACACTTTGTTGTTTGTTTGAAATAAAACCTATCTGTGATAGATATGTTGTCCCAAATCTCTTGCCATACCAGGAAGTCTGCACGTCATTTAATTCCCCCATGGATCATGGGAAACTGAGTCCCACTAGAGGGCAGCAACAATAGGAACAGCATGAAGATTAGAGATGGGATTTATGGCTCTCTGAAGTGAGCCGGATCTCTGGGATCCGTTCCTTTCAAAGAGCCGTTCAAAAGACTGGTTCATTCTAGTTACTGGTTACTTTGTAGATTTTGATTATGATTGCAAGTAACACATACAACCCTATAGGGCCTAGGCCTATACATTTATTTCTGACATATAGTTACCTGCCATTTGAAAATAGCTGATCTACAAGCTCGTAGATCGGCTATTTTCAAATTATTTTTCTACATTTTATTCATTGGAAAACCTGTGAAACATGACATTTTGCGTAATGAGTAGGCTACGGATCCTATCATTCATTTCAAAGAGCCGTTCAAAAGACTCGATTCGTTCACGAACGTCCCATCTGGCTGATGAGTTGATGTGCAACCTGCACAGTATTAATGAATGTGATCTTTCAGTCTCACTAAACGTCTTGGTAGAAAATTCATTGAATGCAAACTGCTCAAATGATTCATATGCTTACCTACTGGGGGTTCTGGAACAGAAGCTTTGTTTACACGCCTGGTTCTGGTTCAGACAGACAGATCTCTCCATATATGCATGGCATAAATGCACACAGAAACAAATGCCAAACGGGTCCTAAGACAACAGGTATATGGCGTTAGCATTAAAACTCCTTAACCAAGTCTTGTGGTGGGATTTTTATCTGAACCTCTGTGTCCTTGTGAGGGAGTTGTCTGTCCCCTAAAGCAAGGAGATAGTTGGAGAAGTCCTTTTCAGCAGTTTTTGTCCTCATGTTGATGTTTAGCTTGTGGTGCTTCATGAGAGGATAGAGTGGTGACATCTGGATGCATGCTGTAACTATCTAGGGCAGGGGTGGCAAACATATGTAGATGATTCAATCCGGCCCAAAGCTTGTAGAGCATTTAAAAAAAAAATCAAACCTCGGTTCGAAGTGAAGCGGTGAACTTTTATTCTATGTGTTCTAGAGTTATGAACTCTGTGATCTATTCATTCTTTATATATTCTGAATTCTACATTCTATATTCTGAATGAATATATAAAGAATGGAGGGCCAAATTATCATGTGAAGCTTGACCAATCCTCAAAGTATCCATTCATCTGACCGGGAGGGACACCGCACACATATTCTGGACGTACAGGACATATAAAGCCTATTCATTCTGAACTGAAATGACCATATATGGACATGGGACACACATTTTGCTTTTTGAAAAAGCCTATTCATTCTGGACTGATATTTTGCACGTACGGGACAGAAAAAACCTGTTCATTCTGGCCTGGAGTGACCATATATGGACATGAGGTAACATACATTGTGTTTTTGAAAAACCCTGTTCATTCTGGACTGACATCACCATATATGGTAATTAAACGGACATTCTGTTTTTGAAAAAGCCTATTCATTCTGGACTGATATTTTGCACGTACGGGACAGAAAAAACCTGTTCATTCTGGCCTGGAGTGACCATATATGGACATGAGGTAACATACCTTGTGTTTTTGAAAAACCCTGTTCATTCTGGACTGACATCACCATATATGGTAATTAAACGGACATTCTGTTTTTGAAAAATCCTGTTCATTCTGGACTGAAATGTCCATATATGGGTGTGATACACACAAAGCCATTCATTGGAAGCGGTTTTCATCGCTTCAAAAATACGTCTCTAGCCCATTCCTGTCAAGAGTTATGAATTTTAAAATAATTAACCAACTAATGCTCACTGCAGTCTAGCCATTTCTTCCCCCTCACACAGCCACCACCTGGCGACAATTGAGTTGATTGATTGGGATGTTAAGGGATCAGATAGCAATAATAGTCACACTTGCAAATGTGTGTGATGTCAGGGTGATGTAAAACAGATGTGTGCCCATCTATAGAGGCCCAATTCCATCCGTTGACTTGCTGACTCACTGACTTAGCAAAGTCAACGTGCGCATTCACGTTAGGGCTTAAGGGTCGAAGGGTGACGATGCGGGAACACCCCTTTTTGTTGACTTTCTGTAGGTCCGTACATTTGCAGCCTTTGGCTAAGGAATTACCCACAGTTCATAGCGTTACTTTGGAGATAGAGACGAGTCATCATGAATCCAGTTAGAAAGTTAACAAGCAGTAGTCACTGTTCTCAAAGGGAGACAGAAAGGAAGATATAGCCTATTTTTAGTTAAAAATAAGGTGACACATGATAAGACATGTGCAAGGTAAATACAGAATATGGAAATTACATGATAAGGCATGTGCAGGTAAATACAGAATATGGAAATTACAAATTATAACCCATAATCTAAACAGAAAATAAAATGATCAGATTAATGTATATAATAACAACACTCACAGCCTTTAAAGCAATGACTGTAAATACGGACAGTAAAGAGTGTTATACCGGTATGTGATGTAAACTGTCATGAATAAAACACTCATCTAAAGTGCTGTTCCGTTCCCTTTGGAGCTGCACCCTCTAGCTGAGTCCCCAGAAGTTATTTTGCTCACCACTAGGGGGATGTACCCTCAAGCCTTTACCATGTTGATGTCACTTAAGTCAGTGAGTCAACAGTCAACAGGGCTTATCCACGATCGAGTTTCCAACGCCCCATAGTGCATTGCGCAAACGTCTGCATCGAGGTTCCGCCGCCGATTTACAAGCTCACAACGGGTTGCATCTGCGACACGACGTGAGCTTGTATGTCTGCTGTTAAACCCGGAAGTTTGGTCCTGATAGTCTCCAGCAAACCCCCTGGGAAACTTGTGGATAGTCCGGGAGCCAAATGGTGATTTTTGGCTGAACGTGGATTCGCCTGTAAAAGCTTTTTTCTCAACTGATTCTTGTAGCTTGGGGTCACCTCTTAAAGGAGTAGTTCGCCGGTTTTCAACCAAGTCTGTGTTCTTTTAGTCAACTACGTTCATGCTAAAACGCGTCTATTTCCTTACATTACTGTTCTGTGGCGAGTAGGGGGCCTACTACCACGTACGTCATAGACGGATTCGGCCAATGGAACGCCTGGGTTCCCGGGGCTATGACGTAGGTGGTAGTGGGTCGTGTCGGTCGTTGTAGCTACGGAAACTACAGTAGGATTGACCCGGAACGGCTACCGTAGTAGGCTAGCAGTTTACAGCGAACCCTAAACAAAAACAAAGCTAGCAGTAGCAGCAGCAGTAGTAAAAGATGGCTTCAGAGACAGATTTCGAGTATTTCGACGAGGAGGAGGACTTTTTAAATGTGTTGGCTGAATCTGCTGTTCAGCCATACATGTTTGAGCCTGAGTACACGCAGGAAGAATTGAGGGAAAGAGAAGAACAAGAGAGACAGAGAGACGCGTCCAGAGCTGCAGCCCCACCGGAGCCAGAGGGACCACCCAGAGCCAACAACACGGACTGGTGTGTGTGTGGACACTGTCAGGCCATGCCTTCAGAAAGGGAATCTCTATGTTGCAACCCATGGCCCCGTGTCCAGTTCTTGTTAGAAGAGCTTCCAGACACAGAGACAGCGTGTGTTACGGAGCACCCCAGCTTCTCTGCCCACCTTGACAGTGGTGTACTTCAAACGTACTTCAGAATACCCAAGCTGAATTGGAAAAAGCAGCCGAAACCCAATGGACCAAGAGGGACGATGAGTTTGAAGTAAGCGATCAATTTATTTACTCACTCTCTTTGTCTTTCTCTCTCTCTCTCTGTGTGTGTGTGTGTGTGTGTGTGTGTGTGTGTGTGTGTGTGTGTGTGTGACCGTGCCTTCCACAACTTTAAACAATTTGACATATTTAGCTATAGACCAGATGATAAAAGACAAAGTGCAACGTGAATTGATTCTAGTCTATAGAAGTAGTACAATTCAACGACTGGTGCACTGAGATGCAGACAGGGCCATCTCAGTGCTAATCTCCACCCCATCGTTTTATCTCGTTTCACACATTCCTTTACCATATATGAAAATGTCTCTATAGAGGAATAAATGTCCTGTAAATGTAGTTCAGTATAACATCACATAGCTGATGTACACGCATAGCTAGGCAAAGGAAGGACAACACTTTAGTGTACAATGTATGATTCCTTGGTTTACCTTTTAAAAAGAGGAACCACAGCTATAGGCTAATGATGGTAAAAACTCCTTTGTTACAGTGACAACACAGTGACATTGAGTTATCCACCCTCATTATGCACTTATTGCACTACTGAATTATACATGAATGTAAAAGATATAACCCAATCACTGACCAATGAGCCATCATCATTACACATTGTTCTCTTCAGGCAAAATAATTACAATGACTGACTTTTAATGACAATGGAACGCCACTGAATTACATGTGAATGGTAAAGCCATAGACACGTCAATGACAACGTGTCACACCCACCCAACAATGAATCAGGATTTATGAAAGAACAGTATGAGAGAGACTACACAACATGCATGCTACAATACTACTGTATACAGTCTGCAACTTTTCTTCTTTCTTCTGACTGCAGGCAATATCGCCTGGCGGGATACCGTCACGTCTTGGAGTGGATCCTTCGGGGGGAAAAACTCGGAATAGGGAATCGCATTGTCCTGCCAGCTTGCATAATTCACCAGGTAAAACTAACATATATTACTTCAGACAATTTTGCTTTTTTTCCACTCAACCTAGAAAGGATAGTTCACCCCATGACATGTTTTCTATTGATTAGTCACCCCATGGAGACACGAGTTGAATAATATTATTTTTGTTGCATTCCTAAGACAATACTTTGATTACTATAGATTTACAAAATTTACTATAGGCCTACTCATAATTTCGTTTTAGGAATGCAACTAAAACTAAACAGATATTATTGAACTCAAGTCTCCATGGGCTGACAAATCAATAGAAAAAATGTCATTTTGAGAGCTTTAAGCTGAAAGCTGTTAAATATCTAAATTGAAAATCTTCTTCCTTCTTCAGGTCAGGCAGCGATTCCCGGAACCTAGTGGGGTGTACAAGGGCTTTTGTGAAGCAGATGATCTTTTTGATGAGCTGCAATAAAGATACATTAATTTAAGACATTGGACTTTTTATTTACTTGATGTACACAGTTGTACCCAACAAAGTGAAATAATAAATTGTTGCCTACAGCAGTTGTTCTCAAATGGGGTTATGTGTACACCTAGGGGTACATAGAGGTACTACGGGGGCACATGAAAGTGAAAAATGAACACCATTTAGAGTAACTGTGTTTGGATGCTGTAATTTAAAGTCTTTCACTCCTTTTTCTTTGAAATGTTATATTATCGATATATTCTTCAAAAGTGGGTTTCATTCATAGCATCAGGTGGACACCTCATGTCCGAAATGGCAACTTTTCAGGATTCAAAATCAAAAGTAGAAGATCTACAAGCTAAAAATGCAACATCCTTTGAGCTTGTGGATCTTCTACTTTTGTATGGCACTAGTATAGCATAGTAGGGCATTCATGACTCTAAATAGATTTAGGCTGTTAATAAGTTCATTTTTGTATAAGTCAGAGTTGTGTAGTTTTTAGAGTGGGCTTAGGAATCAATGTGTGTGCTTTGTTATGTCTGTTTATGTAAAACCAAGGACCATTTATCATAATATACAATTGAAAAGGCGACTGAAAGCACGCCTCAAAAGTCCAAATATCAGTGATAGATCAAAGAAAGGGGTCCCACACACAGCCTGGACCTGGCAAAGATTTCTTATTTTCGATGGTGCAGAGGGAAAAAGGAGCAAACCAAATACAGAGAGCCAAAGGTCAAGTTTACTTAGTATTTAGGGTTTGAGTGGTTAAACGTCTGAATATACACCTTAATCCAATCCATGAACCAATTTAGAGAGACAATAGAACAAACACTAACACATTGCTGTACATGATAGTGCTGTCAAACAAGTCTATGACGCTATCAAGGAAAAGTGTGAACCCTATGGCAGGTGAAGTTTGCTTTCAGGTTGCCCAACCGGGCAAGTGCTCATTTTAGAGAAGATGCAACCGTCTGTCCATCTGTCTAATCACCTGAACATGGCCAGCACGCACTGTCTTCTGTTCTGTAAAATAAGTGCACCGTTTACCTACAATCTTTTGTGCACTTAAAAATATAAAACAACAAGTATGTAACCACAGACATATTCAATCATAGCTATGTAGGTATTTGGTATTTTTATGTGGAGGTATTGAGGTATGACATTAAAATTAAATAAGTGTTACATTGAGTGATAATTAAACCCTGTATAATATTATAATGGACGATTGAATTTTTGGACAAGTTGGCATGACCTTTGGGCAAGTAGAACATGACCTGTACCTGCCTCTGAGACCTTAGTGTCAACCTGCTTGTTTGAGAACCACTATCCTAGTGGACTCCTAATGTACCGTGTAGTGTCATAGTAAATCAGTGTCATACATTTGACAGGCGATTTTAAGGGGTGTCTATGGGTGCACTTGCACTGGCGGCCAAGTGCAAAATGTATTTTACACACAAGTTGTTGCAAAAAATAAGTAAATAAACCATATAGACATATGCTCATGGTGTCTAGAAAAAGCACAGTTTATATTGTGTTACAATTAGGTAAAAAAAATAAACCTTACAAAGGCCTAACCTATAGTTAGGGCAAAATCAGAAAGTAGCCTACAAAAACAAATATGTTGCTATACTGTACAGCCCCTCCCAAACAGCAACATGTGTTCCCGGCCTGAATGGGTTAAAACAACAGGATAAACCGTACAAAATCCGAAAATGTTCACACGTGCGCAAGCGTGCGTGCATGAGGAACCCAGTCTTGCACCCCCTGCTAGAAGAGGCTAGAATCGCCTATGGTCCTGGTTAAATCTGGACTGGTGTTCAAGAACTGCCTTCTCCTTTGGAGGCTTGGGCGTTCTGGCAATGTTGGGTGGTAGAGATGGCCGATCGAGAGAAGAAGTTGGCACTTGGTAGGGCACTGTCACATCCTTTCTCCGCTTGATGGCGAGACGGACCAGTGTCTCTCGGAAGAGTTGTGTGTGGGGCACGTACTGCTTCTTCACAGCCCACCTCCCTGTCCGCTTGCAGTTCTCCTGTTTGGTGCAGAGTTCACCTGAAATGTATTTATTTTTTCTTGTCATTGAGCAAGTCATATATTTGTTCTGATCCTAACCCTTGGCCAGGGGTCTTCAACAGGGGTTCCGGGACCCCTAGGGGGTCCTCCAAATCTTAGAATATAGATAGAATGTTTTTTTCTCCTTTTTTATATTAACCACTTGAACCCTATGTGTCCAACAACAGAACTTTAGCCAAAAATAGCAGATCTACAAGCTCACAACACCTCGCGCTGCAAGGCGTTGTGAGCTTGTAGATCGGCTATTTTTTGCAAAGAGCTTTGGTGTAAAGGGGAAAAAGAGCACAGTGAAAAGGTCAACCCGGGTCAACACAAATTGAAATGAATCCAAAATACACTGATGATTGTGCTGTCAAACGATGAAACTATATGGAATCTATGAACAGGTTGTGGGGGTCCCTGATTCATCTCTCTCTCAACTAAGGGGTCCTTGGCCTGAAAATGTTGAAGACCCCTGCCCTAGGCACTTTCACATTTAGAAATACAGCTAGTGCTGTAATGTATATAGAGGACAGGCAGAAATTGATCTTTACAGAAGGAGAGTAGGTTCACACTATGGACAAATATGAATAACCTGTGGCACTTGTGGCTTGTTTCCGCTTCACAATGTTTTCATTGTGCTCGAGGACAGCTAGCATTCCCCTCTCTTTCATGCCAGTGTAGGAAAAGGCTAACCTTTTTGGCAAATATTTCAGGAGAGCAGAATGGAATACTTCTAGGCCACCTATAGGAACATAATAACAAAATGTGCACATCAATTTTTATTTTTTATTTTTTTTTAGATTTTTTTTTTTTTTTTTTTTCAAATAATGCAGGTAAATATGGAAATCGGGAAAAGTTCACATCACATCTACATGTTTTGGCTTTCCACAGCATGTGATGACAATGTCAGTTTACCTGTGTGTTTGAAGAGGCCCAAATATTCTAGGTCTCCCAACAGCAGCTTGCCACAGACCAGCTTCTCCAAATCCTGGTATACCTGCAGTCCCAATGTAGGCATTTAGTAGACGCTCTTTATCCAGAGCGATTTACAGTAGGCAAGGTAACCACAAGATAATACATCAAATGCATAGATCTAATAATACATCAAGAAAAAACAGGAACCTGTCAGTCTAAACAGTATATTATCAAAATATTATTCTATAAATTCCTATTCCATTAATCTATAAAACCTTTTGTTAGCTGATCTACTGTAAAGTATTGTAGGGTTGGATCAGGCTGGGAAGATTTTGCTATACATTTTGTTGTAGGGCAACATCGGTGTTTTGTACTCTCAGTAACTGGGAGCCAATGGAGGGAATTTAGCAAGGTGTAAATGATGATGGGGAACTTATTTCAATAACAAGCTCATAACAACCTCCGGTCATCGAATGACAGTCTCTCTTGACTGTCAGTCAACACTAAGTGTATATAGCAGTGAAGGCAACGTAACACTATAGTTACAAGAGTGCTTACTGCTTAGAGTAGTACATGTTCAATATTTTAAAATGAGATCACATTGATGTAATACTCGAGACTGTGTGTAGTTTCTTTATAGCCCTAACAGTAACATACAAAGACTAGATTCTATCTAAATAATACAGTACCTGTGAATCCCTGGAAAGCCACTTCTTCTTCTTCCTCGTCTCTTGGTCCAGAGGGGGATGAAAACACCTGTACCTCCGCCCTCCCTCAGTCCAGCTATGGATGTCTCGGACATGGTACAGTATGGACAGCCAACGACGCTTCAGCTCCTGAAATAAATACATTGATATGCAATTATGGGCCTCTGTGACAAATAAGAAAGCATATGGTAAACAATAAGGCAACAAAGATAAGGAAAACAAATTCTCTCTTGCTAAACAGGCCAAAGCAAAGGTTTTACAGTTAGATGAATAGGCCAGACATAACAAGGAGGGCAGACAGTAATGTAAAATATGATGATCACATACCTCTGTGTTGCCTCCGCAGGAAGCAGAACAGAACCACAAATGATTCCTCAGAGACCTAATTGGTGAAATACAATAGTACATAGGTTACACTCCTGTGTAACGCTCAACTTACTCAACATGAGTATTTGTGTGGCTGTAGGTGTCTTGAACATAAACATCTGCACTTACATTGACCAGTCCGCTAGATCTCCCCGACCCTTCTTCTTGGCTATAGCCATCAGCTTGCTATGGAAACCTGAAATAGTAATTTAAATATTAAAACAATCTGAACTATTTGGGTGTCACCTCCGGTAAAAAGAAAATACATTGCAGATGTGACATACACAAATATGTAGTCACATTTTGTGTATGATTTGATTGTAATTCTATGGAGCCTTATTGTATCTGAATGAACAGAACACATATGTATTTTAGGAACAGACCTATACCACTTTCCGCCACAAGGTGGCAAAAGCCATTGGTGAGACAGGTAGAAGTAGGTGGTCAGGTGACGTTTCCTTCAGATCATACATGGGCAACTGGCGGCCCAGGGGCCACATGCGGCCCTCACCTTGACTTAATGCGGCCCTCAGGTTAATATCGGAAAACTGATATATTATTGATTTCAGCTGTTACAATTCCAAACATGACCTGCTTTAATTCTGTCAGCCTATATTAGTAGATTAATGACTATAGTAGTATGTCCAATGTAGGTATTTGTACAAAGTATTTAGGTTCATAGAGTCAACATGAATATATAACTAAATGTGTTTGAAATTAAATCAAAATGTTACATTTCAGGATTCCAATTAAAAAATTACAACAAATAATTCAGGATTCCAATTCAAAAGAAGCAAAAATAGCCGATCTACAAGCTCAAAACGCATCGCAGTATTTTTGCTTTTGCATGAGATACTAGAATGACAAAGTAGGAAGTAGCAATATGCAATGTGGCCCTCTGGAGTGAAGGTGGACATATAGCGGCTCTCGCCATCATCAAAGTTGCCCACCCCTGCTTCAGATGAACAAGGAAGGAGAAAGGAATTACACCTAAAACTGACTCTGTCTCCCTTTGTCCTGTTTATTCAGGTGAACGCTGCAGAGCAGTTTTAAAAATCTTATCTGTATACACTAGCCACACCCCTTGGGCGTGTAACACAGACAACATAGAAAATGTAAAATCAGAGATTATGGAACACAATCCATTATCCAGTATCTTGCACTTGCCTTTGACCGTGTGCCAAAGGTCAAATTGATGGTCGATTTCAGGATAGTTTTCCCTCATCTTCTTTCTCACTGATCGTGAGCGGTCCGTTGCTACCACCTCCACCTGTAGTCCCACATCAAGCAGCGTGTCGAGGGCCCGTTTGAAGCCTTCTGCTTCCATGGCAGATGAACTTGATGCTTCTGTGACCTACAAGAAGTTAGAGGGATGAAGGGTAGTAAAAGATACATAGAGTAACCAGCCGTTATGCCACAATGTTATGCAATAACACAACTCAAATTACCTGCACTAGGTTAGTCTGCAAAATCTCTCCAGTGGCATCCAGCATCATGGTGTAATGGCAGTATTTTGCTGAAAACCCTGGTGAGTCACATCTGAGTAAAACAAATATATACATATTAAAATAATTATTTCAATCAATGCAATAAATCCCAAACTAATGATCAATACTGATTTCAATGTATATACACTACTACTACTACTTCTGCTGTTTCTTTTACATTCTTCATACACACCTTCCATCCCCAGACAGGTGGACTGGCATGTACGGTTCTCCCCTCTCCTCCTTTTCCACCTCTTCAATGTAGAGTCTGGCCAGGATGGAATCCCTCTGTCTTGCGTACATGCTCTCAATGACAGGACCTAGATATGACTTCTGCATGTCATAAAAGGTGGTGTGTTTGATCATCCTCAAGTTCATTAATGCAGACCAATCCTCCAACTCTGTGATGGTGCTCCCCGTGAACAGCACAGAGGCAGCACTAAGCAGGTTCACCTCAGGCATCCCTCTGACTTCAGGAGATGAAGACCAGGTACCAGAGTGTCCTTCAAGGCAGTCCCACCTAACCTTCATCTGTGCCCCGACATAGAACACGTGTGTTTCATTTATGGGCTTTCCACAGCACTGACACTTCCTGAAGAGTTCTAGGATACTGGACTCATAAACGATGACCTTAGGCTCCTTCCAACGATGACGATCTGGATCCTCCTCCTCATCATCATCATCATCATCATCCTTCTTCTTCACACGCTTCTCCTGAGATGAAGCTGGGGTGGTGGTGGTGGATGAATCATCCTCGGGACAATAGTCTGAATCCATGGGGTCAAATACTTCCCAACTGCTGCTACTTGTGTCCATGAGAGCCTAATTTTAAACGAAAATGGAGAAATAAACCAACACGCTGACCACACTAACATTGGCAGTTGATAACATGTCATTAAGACCTGGAATTATTTATTTATACTTTAGCTATTGAAAAATAGCAAATATACAAGCTCACAGCTCTGCTGACCACTTGTAGATCTGCTATTTGTTGTTGTGAAAATATTTGTAAATCTTTGTATATATATTTTTCAAAGCAAACTTCTGTAACTCAAATCTCTGCTTCTGGGGGTCCCTGGAACAACATTTTGAGATGGGGATCAGCTGCCAAACACAAAATACAAATTTGGGGGGTCCTTGACATCAAAAAGTTTGAGAACCACTGATTTAGAAGACATTCATAGAATTGGGTCAAAATATTCAAAGACTTGTCCATATACAAGCACACAGCGCAGCATTCAGTGCTGCATAGTATTCCACAAATGCCTTCTAAATCAGTAGTCACACTTTCAAGATTTTTCCATTCGTAACCATAGTGAATACTTACTGATTGACGCAGACGACGTAGCCCAAGTGGGCTTGCAGTGTGTGGCGTAGATGACAAGGGTCCAGCTACAAACTAAACAACAACAAAAAGGTCTCAGCATCCTCATTGTAAGCATCATAGACTCTCAGTAGGCCAATTAATTTGCAACATTTACAAACACCACAATAACATCTCTGTAATGCAATCGCCATTTGTCAGTGTCTGTTACTTGTTCCTTCTACTCCTCAGGGCAGTGAGTCTCAACAAATGTTCTTACATCTTGAAAGAGGACACCTTTATGTGAAGCCTGTCTATATGTAGGTGCACGTGTTGCCAAGTATGGCATTTGAACCCTAACCATACCTCTTTTCTTCTTCTTTTGGCCATGGTTGATGCTGTGGGTCTCAAAGTAGGGTTTGGACCTCCCCTCTCCAATCTCATGGACCCCTGAGGATCCCAGCAGAAATGAGGAAGAATGTAATCACTATTATTTTACAAGCTAAAAGATAATCCAAGACAGAATGTATAACAGGGGTTCCCAAACTTTTTTTTGTCTCAGGGCACCCCATAAATATTTGTTTTAATCCGAGGCACCCCTAAATTATAATTTTCACTCCCAGCAACTTATATTTATAGCATATCGTCGTTACCGGGTGGAAACCTTGTATGTCCAAAACCGTTCGTTTTGTATTTATCATCTATAAAATGTACTAAACTAGTGAAAACAGCAGATCTACAAGCACACAACGCCTCGCATTGCGAGGCGTTTTGTGCTGGTAGATCGGCAGTTTTCACTAGTTTGTGCGACAGTCTTGTATGGTGAACCAGGGCTTTGCTTTACCAAAAGATGTACACCTTTGAAACTTGGAGATATGAGGTTTCTGTCTTGACAGTGAAGATATTTTAGTGATTATGTTGCAAGGAAAACGCTGAGATAACAGCCATTTTGGTTAGAACTGACTGAAAATAAATTTGTACTTCAAGTTTAAAATGATACTAAATATTTTTTCAAGTGTCCAAATAAATTCCAAATATTATCAAATGATCTCGCCCCGTCAGCTACTTTGAAAACCCCTGGTATAAGAATCAATCAATCCACATAAAATATTCCACTCTGATGACTTATTTCACCAGTCTCTCTCAAATGGAGTAGGCTGTGTGTTCTATAATATAATTATGCATTTACATGACAGTGTTATAAAGCACTGTGTTCTGTCACTGATGCTATGTTCTGTTCTGCTCTGCTCTGTGATTGTAGTGATATTTAAAAAATAATGATAAATGATGAGCCCAAAGAAACGTTTTTAACAAAGTTTACTGAAACTTCTTGCAAGTGGAGAAAAATACCAACAAAGAAAAAGTACACAGAATATGGCTTGAAGGCTCACAGCAGTGTAGTGGGTCTCTTTTCTGTAGCTAGTAACACAATCGCGACATCTAGTGACATTTTCTGTGACATCACTCACAGTCAGACAGAAAAGCAACTTCCCGTTAGGTTCTTCAGAATAAAGTGTCTAAGCTTGTGCCAGATAATCTGAAACCATAAACACGCATGCAGTAAATGATGCGTTTCCGAAATGTTTTTACATTGTAAATAGTACTTATATTTTTAACAGTTGGGATTACTATACATGTTTATCATTATCATGAAATAATTCACACCAATGATCCTCTGTTCGATTGTGCTGCGTATGTGATGCCTTGCCTAGCTGTGTTGTGATTTCACTCAGGGTCTTACGTTGTCATGTGATTCTAATGTTGTGCTACTCAAAGTTTGTTGATAAGTGAAGTTCTCTGCTAAACGGTGTCATGGCCTAATCATTCTCCAACACAATACAACACTACACTGCTGATTATGCACCACAAGGCAAATTATGACAGGCTAAAGATTAGCATAGCAATGACAATAGAGGTCAGCTCAGCACAATGACAACACATACATTCATAAGATTGACTTCCATTATTCTAAACGGAGGTGTCACCTAAACCCAACCTAAACCCTAACCTCAGTGGGGCATTTCTGAATGTTTCTACCTGGGGGTGTTTTCTGAATGGAGGTCTGCCCCCCACCTTGCACTCGGGGATAAAGAAACCTACATCCTAGCACTAAACGTGTCTCAAACAACAAGGCTAAATAATTGACTTCTTCCAAATAAAAGATGCTTACCCCTTCAACGACTGCAACTTCATCTGAAGCCTCTGCAGGTGGCAGGCTCTAAAGAAAAGTGACAACATAAATATAGCTAGTCAAATGTATAGCGTACTAGCGTTTGCTATAATCTATAATTACATATTTCACAAGTTGCTTATGGCATTTTAACTCCAGTCCAAACATACCTCTGGTCTGCTTCTTTTGGCCGACAGGGGTTGAACAGTAGTTGCAGTGGACACCTCAGGCTCAATGTCGACAGTCTCGTCTTGGGGGAATATGGATGGAACCGCGTTGTCCCTCAGGAAAGACCGCGCTTTCCTGGTCTTTCCCTTGTCCATCATTTCTGCCATGAGATTTCTCTCGAAATCATCTGCAGTAAAATGTTCACCACACACACGCAGACCTCCGAGTATAGCTGGAGCTGTGTTTTCGTCATAACGTGGGTGTTTGATTGCTCTCAGCCATTGTCTACAAAGGTCCCATCTAGTATCCACGTTTGGGAGACGGTGATAAGACACGGGTCCTTTCGCTTTCTGCCTCTTTCTGGCCCCAGAACACCCAGGTACAAAACAATTCGGCGCCATCGTTTCACCGACACAGACACGGACACACACGAAACTACTGCAAAAGAAAAAAACAACAACGACAACAACTAGGCCTACTACTGCTGCTGCTACTATTACAATGACTGCTGCTGCTACTACTACCACTACTACTACTAGGCTACTACTATTATTACTACTACTATAACTAATACTACTTCCAATAACAACTGCTTCCAAATACACGACCAATGCTTTCCACCAACAAGCCCCTACAAGGCGCGCTGTCGTTTCGAGCGGGAGGAAGGGGTTGGGCGAGTCGCGCAAAGCACCGTGGGTAGTGTAGTGTATTTACAGGACGCGCCCTAGGAAGTGAGGTCATAGCTTCGCGTTTCCAAAAAAATGTCAATATACCTCCAAAATAAAATTCCTTTTGGTTTCCATGTTAGAATATGATAATATGGGGTTACAAAAGCCCTTGAAAACGACCGGAGCTCCCCTTTAAGGATTCAAGATGATGACCAGTGATATCCATTGAGCATTTTTTAATAAAAAATGCGAAAAAAAACTTTTACAGGCGAATCCACCTTCACCCCCACGGCTCCCAGACTATTAGGGGGGACTTTGGAATGGGGCTGTTAAGTATGACATCATTTTGTAGGCAGAGGAGAATTTCTGCCCCCAGTTTCCGTGAATCTTTTTACTATTTTTACTATTTACACATTTTTCTTCTCTTTGTTGTTGAAAGGAAAGTGTTAGAATTATACTTTAGTCGTTATTTTTGTCTTGGATCTGTTGAAATAGCGAGGGACAGAAAATGCTCTGGGGGCAGAGTTCTCCTCTGCCTACAAAATGATGTCACGGCTTAAAAGCCCCATTGGGCCAGAGATCTCTGTCTTCTTCTTCTTTTTCGTTTCCGGCAGTGTAGACGCTATACCAGGGGTATTCAACTAAATTGTCCAGGGGGCCACATTGACAGAAACCCAAGGGGCCGCACTAACGTACCCCCCCCCGCTATTGTACACTTGAAACAACGGCACATCCACATTTTTACTACTACATTTTCACAAACAACCACATTTTCATCTAACTACATTGCAAAGCAGAATACTTTTCAAGTAGAATACTTTTCATGTTAATGTGCTTAATTTCTGTTCAACAAGTTGACAACTGTAAACATGCTTTCTTGTTTAAAACCTAGTGCTAACTACATCACACTAGTGATAGCCAACCTGGCTTTGATGCTATCTTAGAGTAGATGTCGACCTTATTGACAGTGCACAGCCACACACAATTGCCTTCTTTGATGCTTTAACGATGCTCAACGAGGATCAGGTGGGTCGAAGACACACACACTCCACTCTGCTGCAGTGCTCTGACTGGAGTCACTTCACTTGAATATGATGGAATATGATTAGGGATTACTGGTAAGATGAAGCTCACGTTTCATATCGCGCAAACCATACCTATAACGTTCATTAGCCTCCACAAAAAAACGATTTTGGATTTTTTTTTTTTTTTTTTTCAAAATCTTTTTTTTTTTTTTTTTTTTTTTTTTTAATTGCTCCAGGGGCCACAAGGAAGGTCCCCGCGGGCCGCATTTGGCCCGCGGGCCGCCAGTTGAATACCCATGCGCTATACGGTGTATTACTGCCCTCCACTGGTTTGGAGGTTTAATTACTCATATTTTTCCATACAGCCTAGTGGCATGCAGGAACTGCAGTACTGCCTTTGTAATCTTCTGGTGGTTCTCACTGTGCCCAAACAAAGTAAAAAGAGAAAAAAACCTCCACTCCTATTTCCGCCATGCTTGTAAAAAGCCCCTGTCTCTCTGTCTGGTACTCACTACAATCCAGGAACACGTGTGCCACAGTTTCTGACTGCCCACTCCGGCATAGGCCAGTGTCATGCTTCCCTATTACAAACAGGCTCCCGTTCAGTCCACTATGCCCCAGCCTGAGTCTACATACGGTAGCTTCACTTCGTCCCTACGAGACGAGGTGTTGCAGTTACATCGCTTATACACTTTTGGCTGTACCTTGTGAAAGTGCCTCCCCTTTTCCTCCCTCTCCCAGCCTGCCTGCCACTCTTTCATTAGCCCCTCTCTAATTAGACCCCTCAGTTCCACCCTCCCCAGGGGCAAGTGGATATCTATTTCCCTGTCTAAACTTTCCTTCGCCAGGTGGTCAACCTTCTCATTACCCTCCACCCCAGCGTGCCCCGGGACCCAACACAAAGTCACCCTGTTCTTCCCATGACATTCTGGATCTCTATGATTATGTCAGGCCGGGCCTTATTTTTCCCCATCCTCAAAGCCTCTAGTGCTGCTGCAGAGTCGGAGCATATTATCACTTATTTTGGCCTCCCACCCATCATAGCGCCCATAAGATCGCCATTAACTCTGCTGTGAACACCGAGCTTTCATCTGATAGTCGGACGCTGTATTTTTCCTCCAGCTGTTCTATGTAGATGCCAAATCCTGCCCTCCTCCTCACTGCAGGGACGTGCACAGGTAGACACTAGGGGGTGCCAGAGCACCTGCCCTTTTGCCTTCCTGGATCAAAGTGCCCTTTTTTAGTCAGGTTCACTGTGTACTTTTGTTCAAAAGTTTTGAAGATTAGTAAAACTATACATTTTTGGAATCTTCAGAGCATGGGGAATCCAAAAATCCAAATGCAAAATGGCCGACATAAAATACATAATTTGTGCTATCTTGGCTTCTAGACAACCTAGAAATGTAATTAAACATGCCAATCCTATGTGTTCTGGGTCAAGGAATCAAATGAGTAAATGATGGGTGTAAAATGTTCTAGACCCCCGCCCCTGGGGGTTATCTATTTTGGGACCTCCCAGAACAGTACACCAGCCAGTTAATGTCCGATTTTCATAATATTAGAGTTGTTTTGTAGGTTTTAAAACAACCTGAGTTCATTTACTACAATTTGAAAGCAGACAGAATAACCTGTTTTACTTTTGGATGGGGTCTTTACTCATCTGGGACGCCCCCCAGACAGACCCCATTTTTGTACAGTGTTTGTTTTGTTGTTTTGTGCAGTGTGCATGGACCATGGTGACATTGGTCAATTCTGGATTAAAAGGTTCTAATATATTTATGCCCCAAAATGCTCTGGAATCTTGCCACATGTGTAGGCTATCTGTAATCAAAACAGCATGTATCTATTCTGCATCTAGCTTGAGGCAAGACCCAAATTAACTAAAGTATTTGCTTCTGGGGGTCCCTGGAACAAAATATTTTGAGATAGGGGTCCGCAGCCAAATACACATTTAATTGATGCATGCATATCAATAGATATAGCCTAGATATGTCACAGCAGGGCATGTATGCATATCAATAGACCATTGTCTGTACCTGTTAACTCCTGTAATGTATGTGTAAGCGCCGTCCACGTGACATCATTCAAATCACGTCCCCCAAACATTGAATCACCAATGCAACACTTCCCATCCCTAACTACTGGCAGTCGACGGTTCCACGCGCTGCACAAGGTGCCCTTTTTTTCACTTGAGCACCCCCCCTTCAAAATGTCTGTGCACGCCCCTGCCTCACTGTATATAATGACCTTATCTCCTCTAGCTATGTTTAAGTACTCCTCCACCATCCGCCTCACTTATGCCGCACAGTGGAAACCCTTGGGTCTCTCGCACACAGAGATGGGCAGTATTTGAAATACACATATTTGAAATACTTTTTTGTATTTGTTATTTGTGTTTGACTGGGATGGAAAAAATTAGCTGTAATTTGTATCAAAATACTTTCAGGTCAAGTATTTTCTGTATTTGAAATACAAAATACTTTTTTTAATGTGACTTATTCTCAAATTGACACATTTTAACCATTCACAAAGGTTTAAACTGTAGGGGAAACCTACACCCACACCCACACCCACACACACGTGTGATGTCACTTCTTTTTTTCTAACAATGTGTTTATTAGATTTTCTTTTTTCACAGAAATTGCAATATTTGTTACAATTGTTACATAACCTTTTTATATACATAAGACAAAAATTAATATATATATATATATATAATTTGAATAAAACGTCTCCATATCTCCTGAAACACCTCTTGTTTGTCCTTAAAAATATATGTGATTTTTTCCATAGGTAGACAAAGACAATTCTCTGAACCATTGAGAAATACTTGGTTTGCCCAGACTTTGCCACGATAATGCAATTATTATTTTAGTCTGTAAAAGACAGATATCAATAAACTTAATTTCACTCGTTTTCAGTCTGTGTCCATCTGGATTGAGGCCAAGCAGAATTTTTTGTGGTTCTTGTACTATTTCAACTGATAGGATCTTTTGAATGTCCTGCCCGACCTCCCTCCAAAACTCCACCAATCTTGGACATGACCAAAGACAGTGGAACAGTGTACCCTTAACTTCACCACATCTGGTGCACAGTGTGATGTCACTTCTACTCCACCTCTGATTGGCTTACCCTCAAATTAACTGCTTGAGTGCCCCGGGCCACAAGGTGCCGCTAGAGTGCCAGAAATATCTGTAGCCTATAGGCCTTCGCTGTAGCTTCCGTCGACACTGTCCGTAGTGCCTTGTGATTTCACTACAGCCACTGTTATGTATGACGAGAGGAGGAAGTTAGCTAACACTTAGCCATTAGCCTCTTTATTTTTTAGAAGCCCGATCTGAAGCTATTTTAGTCGCAAAAAAACTGTCTTTGGTCTGGGAACACAATTCAGAGAAAATGCTCTCTAAAGATGTGACTTTGTATTGGATTCGGCGGCGCGATGCGGCGGCGTTGCCCGATTACGGGCCGTGGATGGCCGAGTCTCGGCCCCGGCCATGGATGGAAATTTAGACCGGGGCTTTGTTGAGGCCTCCGATTAATTAATTCATTTTATTAAATATCCCGGACTAGATCGGGATAGGCACCCCGGAATACGTCGCGCCGCCGACAGTATAGATTGAGGTCTTTTTGGGGGGCTCTAAACTTTATTTTAAACCATTTTCAATGGAATAAATCGTCGGACCATCTAGCGTCTCTCGTTGGAAAGCGCTGGACGAGCCAGGACCACCCACGTTGGTCCAAGCAGCTCAGGGTAAGTAAAATAGCAAAAATAATATTGGATTGGATTGAAATAAAGCTGAACTTGTTCGGGATACAGTTTACAGTTTACAGTTTAGGCATTTAGCAGACGCTTTTAATCCAAAGCGACTTACAATAAGCAGATACAACATCGCAATAATAAACAAGATAATAGGTCAGTACATTAACAGCAATATAACAATGTAAATGGATATCTATCTAGAGAAAAACACAATATAATCAAGTTCTAAAGAAACCTAACAAACAAATGTTAACTAGCTTCATGTATGGTCATTGATTTTACTGTAGTGCTAAGGGTTTAGGTGGAGTCTGAAAAGGTGAGTCTTCAGTCCACGGCGAAAGGTAGCGAGTGAGTCCGTTGTTCTAAGTGCGACAGGGAGTTTATTCCACAACTTGGGAGCCAAGAGGGCAAACTGTCTCGGACGAGTGGATTTTTGCCCTGGAGTTTTTAGCGAGGGTTCGTTCAGCATCCCTGTGTTGGCTGATCTAAGTGAACGAGTGGGGGTGTAGGGGTTGATCAGCTTTTGGAGGTATGGAGGAGCCATACCTTTGGCTGCTTTGAAGGTCAGCATCAGTGTTTTGTATTCCATGCGGGCCGCAACCGGGAGCCAGTGGAGGCTGCAGAGAAGGGGAGAGACATGTGAGAACTTAGGCTGGTTGAAGACCAGTCGTGCCGCGGCATTTTGGATCAGTTGGAGAGGTTTAAGTGCACATGCCGGGAGACCAGTGAGGAGAGAGTTACAATAGTCGAGTTTTGATATGACAGATGTCTGAATGAGGAGCTGCGCTGCCTCCTGGGTGAGGAACGGTCTGATTTTACGGATGTTATAGAGTGTGAACCTACAGGACCGGGTGACTGATGCAATATGTGCCTTAAATGATAGCTGGGTGTCCAGGACCACACCAAGGTTTCTAGTCGGAACTGAAGTCACCATTGCATTATCTATGGAAATAGTGAGATCTTGCATTGGGCAAGACTTAGCTGGGAAGAAGAGTAGCTCCGTCTTGTCCGGGTTCAGCTTGAGGTGGTGGGCTGACATCCACTGTGAGATGTCGGCCAGACATGCAGCAATGCGCTCTTCCACCTGGGTGGCAGAAGGGGGGAAGGACAAAAACAGTTGAGTGTCATCAGCGTAGCAGTGATATGATAGATTGTGAGCAGAGATTACAGCACCAAGGGATTTGGTGTACAGGGAGAACAGCAGAGGGCCAAGTACGGATCCCTGGGGGACTCCCGTTTGGAGGGTTCGGGGGGATGAAAGCAAACCTTTCCATGAGACCTGGTAGGTCCGGTCCGACAGGTAGGAGGAGAACCACTTTAGTGCCGTCCCGGTGATGCCTAGGTCAGCAAGGGTGTCCAGGAGCAGCTGGTGATTCACTGTGTCGAATGCCGCTGATAGATCCAGAAGAATCAGGACTGCAGAGTGGGATGCAGCCTTGGCAGCATGGAGTGCTTCTGTGACTGCTAGGAGTGCCGTTTCTGTGGAATGGATAGGCACAAGAAGGGTTAAAACACAAATGAGAGGCAGGTGTGCGTTGAGTTGTGAGTGTGACAGAGAGTTGACACCAAGTTGCAGCAGCTTAATCCTCTTGGACATTTCCCCAGAGTTAAAAGGTATGTATTCATCTAAACATGAATATTAGATATTGCATACTAAGGCAAGCTTACAACAGGACACATTTTTAAAAAATTGTCTTAATTAACATGGCTGGGCATGTCTGACTCTGGAGTCTGGACAAACAGAACAGGTGGAAACATGGAAGTGAACAGGGCACACCAAACAACCACAATTCCAAGTTGTTGGTGCTACTGTTTAGAGCCTAAACGTGCAGGTGCAGCACAATTTCAACACTGGGAGTATGATTTTATTTTCAGAGTTTTGTTTGGCCTGTTCAGTCTCACAAAACACACCTGGTTGTAATGAATCTCCTTATAAAGTAAGTAGCCACCTAGTGGCACAACTGTAGTATGTTTAAACAGCAGTTCAATACCACGGCCTCTTTCAACTCTTAACTGGTCCTTCATACTTTAAAAGGATCCCTGGCTAATACGACAAATATGCCTTAATACGTTATAATTGTCCTCTATAACTACAATGTAAAATTAAAAACACCTTCAATATTTTATTTCTTCTAGAAATAGTCGCAAGTTGATGATGTCATAAATGTCATGTGTCATTTTTATGGCATGCATGTGCAAAAAAACAAAACACAAACACATTTGAAATATTGATTTGATTTCATATTAACCATAGGAAATATTACGTTTGTTTTTATTTGCACATGCATGCCATTAATTCCATAGGGATAGATCACAAATTACATTTATGACATCATCAACTTGCTATGGGCACTTCCCCTATCGAGTGAAAGATTAGCTATTTCTAGAAAAAATAAAATAATTAAGGTGTTTTTAATTTTACATTGTATTTATAGAGGACAATTATAATGTATTAATGCATATTTGTCGTATTAGCACATACATACATAATCATGTCATTGATAACACCGGCCCTGCTGTGGAGCACCCAGAGACCAAGAAGACTACGAGGAGAAGTTACCCGGTGACGCGTTGGTGACCACGCCTATGCGCCATGACACTTTCGGTGGCAAAACTGACACCGGAAGTTCGGTGAATAACATTGGAGTCTATGAGCGCCGGCTGGGACAGCTCTTGAACAAAAAAAATATTAGAACGATAGAGACCTTTGTTGTAAAATTGCTCCAGGAATACAAAAGAAGGCGCATCACAGGTATTTTTACAATCACATGCTTTTCGATGTGCACAGCGCATAATGTTATTGAGGCAGCTAAACAGTATAGTTTCTGTCTCGGAGATATCGCAATATTTGGATTCCAGACAGGCAATGGTGGAGAGTCTCGCGATACTAGCTAGTTCAGAAACGTAATTTGTGCTCTTTAGATGCCTCTATAAAGTTATTCAGTGTACACGTCGAAAAGTATTTTATAAAGGTCTCTATCGTTCAGAATATTTTTTTGTTCATGAGCTGTCCCACAGTGTCCCAGCCTCCTCTCATAGACTCCAATGTTATTCACCGAACTTCTGGTGCTAGTTTTGCCACGAGAGTGTCATGGCGCATAGCCGTGGTGCCAAAACACGCCCCTGTGTCCTTTCCTTATTTGAACTTCCTTGCCAGAGACCAAGTCTGGCTGCATAACTTGGTGAACAGCACACTCTGGTGGCCAACAGTGGACTCCCTCAAACTATGTCTTTGGCAGATTGGCTTATGTAAACACTCTCGTCATTCTACATTCCTGGCAGTAAACGAGTTGTTAATGAAAATCTATTACTTTTAGTCTTTAGTCTTTCATTTACTTAACATGTTTTATTTTGTTTAAAATTTGCAACTGGTAGGCCTAATCAATCTCTTTTTACATTTTTCTTGAGGTGGACGTCAAAGATGAGTGACAGAGAAGGATCAGAACCTTGCAAGGATGGCCCATCTGCCCCACTGTCAGAACCAGAAGAGGCCACAAGCTCAGCCACACCGCCAAAGTCTGTCTATTTTAAAATCGTTGAGCAGAACACTGAAACTGGAAAGATAAAGGCTGAGTGTCAGCTGTGCACTTCTAAAAAGTCCATAATAAGTGGCACCCTTGCGGCAACAACACATTTCAAAACCCACATGAAAAGAAAACATGCAGAGAAACTAGCAGAATTTGAAGAATATAAACTTCAAGTTGCCACTGGAAGAAAAAAAAAAGCAAAGACCGGCACTTCTGCAGGCCCACGCCAATACAGGCAAAGTACATTATTTGAACATGCTCTAGTGGCACAAATAAAAGACACTCTGATCAGAACCTTTATAGTTAAAGGCATGCACCCATTATCCACTGTGGAGCAAGAGGAATTTTTAGATTGTAGAAGGACTTTCCTCATATGGTACAGTTATGTCAAGGAGGACACTTGGAAGGAGGATCGATACCCAATATAACAGTAAAACTGTCAACTATAAGGAAACACTTAAGAGCATAAGACAGGTGTGCACCACTGCCAATATATGGTCAACAAAGAAATCCAGTTTTATGGGAGTCACTGTTCACTGGATAGTACCGGACACCCTAGAGCGTAGATCAGCTGCTCTGGCGTGTAGACGTTTCCCCTGTCCACATACATACAACAGAATTGCTGAACTACTGGAAAAAAAAACACTCCTAGTATGGGCTCACACCTGACACTGCCGTGGCTACTGTTACTGATAATGCAAGCAACTTTTCCAAAGCCTCCAGAGAATTCAACATCACAATGTCAAACCAACAGGATGAGACAGATGAGACGGATGATCCAGAAGAGGAGCTGTCATTTGTGGTGATCGATCCAGAGGGAGAAGAAATGCCAGAAGGTTCCATCATTCTGCCATCTCACGTCAGGTGTTCCACTCACACACTCAGTCTGGTTTCATCCACTGATGCCAAAAAGGCAATTAAAGTGAATGCCACTCTGTCGAGACTGAATCATTCCTCTATGGCAGTGTTCAGCTCTGCTGAATGCTTCTAGCCTGGCTCCAGCCAATAGACCCGCCCACTCTCTGAGTGAACTGCATCTCTTGGTCTGGATGTGTCATATGACAACCCATTCTCATCCCCTGGGACTCAGAGGGTTGACGCACTGGCTTTGCGTCACCCCTGTGAGGTTTTGGGAGTGACTATTGCGTTTGGGTGCGACGCGGACAGAGAGTTTTTGGACGAGACAGAGTCTTAGTACGCATGCGCCGACATGTGTTTCCTGGAATATTTTTCACTGACGGCCGTCACGGGGAATCGAACCCCGGTCCCAGGATTTGTATCTCCATGCTCTACCGACTGAGCTAACGAGAGTGACTGTGAAGTTCCTTTTTTTTTGTGCTTTTATCTTTGACAAAACGTGGAATGATAACGTAGTCCCTTCTTTGAGCCACATTCGGAGGCGGAAGCAGTCCCCTGGTCAAGATTTACTATTCTGTCCATAACGGCACGTAATTCGGTAACGCGGCTGAGTCGGCTCATGCGCCGTTCCCACCGCTCGTCGCGGCGACTCGCCTCGCTAGCGCTCGGCTCGGCGGCGACTCACGGGGGTCCGTCGTTTATAGTGGCGTGAACGGTAGCGACGGGTGGCTGGTAAACCAAGAAGCCTTCAGAGCGGTATCGAATCCCGCATCAGGAACTTCTTTTTTTCTTTCTTCTTAGACCATTCCTCCAGCTGCTTGAATGGACGCCATGGCATCTTGGAGCTGCTTGAATGAACGCCTTGAGCGTACATGTCCGCGCGTCAACCCTCTGACTCCCAGGAGATGATAATGTGTTGCATATGACGTGTCTCTTGCTACCGAAAGCTTCTCAAACCGACCGAAACCGACCAATGAAATCAATGCAATGCGGAGGAGGGGCGCGTCTAACTTTTGAAAATCAACAGAAACAGTGGAGGGAGGGGTGGCTGCGTGGCTCACCAGAGTTCTTAATTGCTCCCTTTGAACTTCAAAAGGGCTCCGAACTGCAGTCATTGATTGAGCCATACAAGTGCCGAATAGCTCGTTAGTGATTCTCTCTAATCAATGAAACATCAAAGACAATGACCTGTTTGGTGCATGTCATTGAGGGGAGGGGGAGGAGGGAATGTTTTGTGTGCAAAAGTCAAACACAACCCCTCCCACCAGATCTCTTGTGATTGGGAATTTCAAATTTTAAATCCCCTCCCCTTTTCAATCAAATAGAATGGCCACAAGTTCAGACTCAAGCCCCAGCGTAGAGTCTGAAATCAGGCTAGAATGCTTCTGGTAGACCCAAAAGTGCAGAAACGATCCAGGGCTTGATCACGCAGGAACTGAAAACACTGTGTGTGTGTGTGTGTAGGTGGAATTCCCTCTATGACTGTTTGAGCCAGCTGACGTCTCTTCGGGAGAAGTTTCCTGCAGTCACGACAGCCTTGCAGTTTCCAAGTTCAAGGAGGTAGAGCTTGATTTCATGAAAGAATATTGCAAAGTCCTCAAACCTATTGCCACTTCAATTGATCGGCTTCAAGGATAGAAGTCCTTCTACTATGGAGAGCTCTTTTCTATCCAAGTAAGACTGAATGACCTGCAATTGTCTAACTTGAGGTGTTGCTCACACATTTTGCAAGACACCATAGCTGGCTTTGAGAAAAGGTTTAGCAACTTCTTGGAGCCGAAGACAGACATCAAAGAAGCCATCCTGGCTGCAGCAACCCACCCGTTTTTTAAGATGAGGTGGTTACCTCCGAGGCTAGCTTCAGAGAAGAAGAGGATCCATCAGCTGGTCCTTCACTCAGCTGAAGAGCTTGGACTTCTCTCTGAAAGTGAGTCTACAGTACACCCATGTTTAAGCTATGACCCCAATCTCCATCACCTCCCTCAGAGGCCTGAATGACCCAGTTAAGTGCCTAACAGCCTTTAACTTTCTTTATTCAGAGTGCAACAACATCCTCCTCTTGCAGGAGTGCAACATTCCTTTTAGAGAAAACTATAAGGTGTACGAGGACAGTCAGTTTGGTCTGGTGACAACAACAATAGATCATCTGGGGTTGCTGTGCTTTTTATAGAGGGCCCAACATGTCTTCCATGGGAGGGTGTTATGTGTTGATGTTGAACTGAACAATGCCAGTCTAAGAATTATTAAAGGGGAAGACCACCCATTTTCAATATTGAACTATGTCATTAATATACCTTAGAGGAGTTGTGTGGAAATAGAAAAAAAAGTCCCCCCCCCCCCCCTTCTGTGTTGCCTAGGACTGGAAGATTGATTTTGGGGTTTGTATTGTAAAGTACAATGTGTGATGTTTTCAAGTTGTACTTTACAATACAAACCCCTATTTCCACACAACTCCTCTAAGGTATATTAATGACATAGTTCAATATTGAAAATGGGTGGTCTTCCCCTTTAATGTGTATTGCCCAGCTGATTTACAAGGTCGCCTTGAGTCACTAAACGCCATACAACCACTGTTGGTGTGCGGCAGCGAAGTGGTTTTGGGTGGCAATTTTAACTGTTTAGTTGACGCCAGGGACGGGCTGACAACTGCTACCATTAGGCTGGACTCTAGCTAGCACAGTGAAATTGAAGAGCATTATAAAGGACTTTAAATTGATGGACACATTTCGTGTCATGAACCCCAGACAGCCTGGGTATACATGGACGAATGGCCGAACCCACTTGAGAATTGACTTTTTATTGACCTCAAGAGGCTTGAAGGTCGAACGAGCGTCTGTTACCCCGGAATGTTTTTCGGACCACTCGAAAATTGATTGAACTTTGCTTTTGAAAGGTAAAACTGAGAGGGGGAAGGGTCTGCTTCAGGAGAAGAAAGTAGTCGATAGACTAAAGGAAAGATTAATTCAATGGTCTTCACTGAAATTCACCTTCAACACAGTCTGTGAATGGTGGGAGGATGTAAAGGAGAGGGTTAAAAAGCATTTTATAGAGATCGGCAAAAAAGCAGCAAAAACAAAGCGTTTTAAATTGAAAAAAGAGCAGGCCAAACTTCAAAGACTGTACACTATGGCTCATTCTGGCTTTAATGTCTCCGAAGACAATTTAAAAAGAGAGATGCTAAGAAGGTCTGCAGAGGAGAGTCGGGGGTTAATGACCCGTAGCCGTGTGCAACATATGGAACAGAATGAAAAGTGCACAAGATATTTTTTTTGAAAATTAGCCCGTCCTAGGAATACTATGGAAGCCATAAAAGATTAAAATGGTAATGAAAAAAAAAAAAGAAAAAGAAATACTTACTGTTGTACGAAACTTTTATGCTGACCTCTATAAAAGCGAGGACCTTGACGGTGCTTCCTTAGAGACGCTCCTGTCAAAAGTGAACAAGAGTGTGAGTAATTTTAATGGTGAGTTGGAAGAAGATTTAACGGTTCACAAATAGTTTTTAGCAGTAAAAAGTATGCAAGACAACACGGCACCGGGTGCCGATGGGCTGCCCAAGGAATTTTATGTAACTTTTTGGGAAGAATTAAAATGTCACCTTCTAGAAGTGACATTTTAAGAAAGAAAGCCTCTGCATACCGTAGGTCAATTACCAGCATCTATGAGGGAAAGCACCATTTCTTTGCTTTTTAAAAAAGGGGAGAACATTTTTTTAATAAAATTTGAGGCCATCTCACCTTGTTCGGTGTGGATCGCAAGATCCTAGCCAAGACACTATTTTTCCGATTACAAGGGGTGGCTGGGAAGGTGCAGACCTGGTGTGGTTCCGGGGCGCTCCATGAGCGACAGCTTGGCGCTGGTCAGGGACTCCTATTTGTATTCAGAAGACTTTGTATAGTAGGCCTAGACTTAGAGAAGGCCTTGATAGGATCAACCATGACTACCTAAAGAAAGTAATGGCAGCCTTTGGTTTTGGGCCAAACATAAGGGCCTGGATCGATGTGCTCCATAAGGAATGTGAGAGCAGGGTGGTTATACATGGGAACAGCACTGACACATTCAAGGTGCAGTCAAGGGTTAGACAAGGTTGTCCGTTGTCCTGTTTATCCTGGCCATGGAACCGCTCGCCTGTGCTATAAGGCAGGATCACTCCATCCGGGGCTTTTGGTACCAGGCAGCAGAGGGAGGGAGGCAAAGCTGACCCTGTACATGGACGACATGACCATACTGTCCACAGACAACACCTCAGTGGTCAAGGCCCTCGGATGGAGTTATTGCTTCTCCAGAGCCTCAGGGGCCAAGCTCAACAGATCTAAAAGTGAATGTATGTACACACACACACACACACACACACACACACACACACACACACACACACACACACACACACACAGAAGAAACACTAGAGCTGGGGCTAACTGAAAAGAAAGATAGAATTAAGATGCTGGGAATTGAAATAGGTAAGGACATGGTTACGGTTAATTGGGAATCAAGGCTCCCAAAGATTCAAGGTAAAATCCAACGATGGGAGGAACGAGAACTGTCAATTTCAGGAAAAGTTTTAATCATAAAAGCTGAAATTTATGCTTCATTGACATACCTGGCTGCCACGTTGCCTGTGCCCAGATCCTTCCTCACCCCTCTGATGAGAACAGTTTTTCAGTTTTTATGGAGCTCTCAGCAGGAGAGGGTTAAAAGAGAGATTATGTATAGACCTCTGGACAAGGGAGGGAAAGCAGTCCCAGATTTGGGCATCAAATTAGAAGCGTTGTTTTTAACACCAATTGTTAACTCTGTTTTAAATATAAGTACCGGTAATTATGGTTTCTTTTTTTGCCACGTTTTGGGTGGGTCGAATGATTGCGGGGAGGTTTGGGATGAGGGTCCCACTGAACACCCCACATGCAGAAACAACACCAGAAATATACGAAAAGGCTATTGCATTGTTTAGGTCCGCTAAATTGGGGGGATTGACAGTAGGCAGCGTGAGCAGGGGGATTATTGAAAAGAGCTTGTCGCACCAGACAACTAGGTTGGTACCTGTAGGCACCTTAATTGAACCTGAGGTTTTGCAGGTCTGGAAGAACATGAAATCTCAGTTCTTGCTAAATGTACATAAAGACGTGGCCTGGAGCGCAGTCCACAACTGCCTCCCAACCAGGGCCTTTTTACATGGAAGGAGATGCTCCAGAAGCAGCAAATGCCCACGAGTTACATGTAGCTCAGATGAAGTACCTAAGCACTTAAGTTATTCTGGTTTTGTCCACATAGTCAGAGGGTGTTGGGCTTCCTGAGGTCTTGGTTGACCGACCTGTACAGGGACCCCACAATAAATGACATTATGTATGGTGAATTACATTGTAACAACCTGCAAAATTGTGAGAAATGGTGGGCGGGGGTTAATTGCACAAAAGATGCAATCTGGAAATCCAGAAATCTCCTTGTTTTTAAAAAGTTCAGTATGTCTTCGGAGTCAGTGCGAAAGCTAACAGTAAACATTGCCCGGGATTATATCCTGAGAGACAAGACAAATTTAATGATAGGGAAGTAAAAGAATTATGGAATGTGGGATGACCTGGTTTGGTATGTGACTCTTTAAAAGATGTACTGTAAAAAAAAAAATAATAATAATAAAAAAACGTGATGTGACTTTAATTGATTATTAATGTATATCTGTAATTTTGTAACACACTTGTCGTGACTGTGCTGTGAATGTGCTGTTTAAGTGCCTGTAATATATTGACAAAATCTAATAAAGTCTAAAAAGTGAAGTGGTTCACTCTCGGTGAGGCAGGCTTAGCAATTGCATCTGTGCTTTGCTGACCCGAGCGAATTCCCCAAATGTGGGAATCTCGACTGCATAATTTCTGGTAGTGTGGGGACACCGTTCGCGCTCTCCCCCGAGATCATGTTAAAGAGAAATTAATTCAGCAGCAGCAGCAGCGGTGAATGCACATGCTGTGGCTCTAATATGCTGCCTTACAGAAGTTGGCAAAGTCTGTTTTTTCCATTTCAGCAGGGCGGCTCAACACTTTGTTGTTTGTTTGTGTTGTTTTGTAGTGTAGTGTAGTGTAGTGTAGTGGTCGGCCTATGATTTGTAGATCTGGTATTTTCAGGAGGCCTTTGTTCCTGGGAAATGGTATAGTTGGCTACAGCTGCCGACCCGGTCCCAAACCACGGCCCTGTTCCGGACCCCAACCAGGTTCCAGACCCAGCTCCGGTCTCAGACCCCGATCCGATCTCAGAACACGGACATCTAACCCCACAAGAAGGGGCAGCTCCCGATAACCACCAACAAAAGCCACCAGAGAACGACCGCAACCAGCCCCCCACAGCCAGCCCAAGACCCTCAACGTTAGAGAGCCGGACCTTCAAGCCAGACCTTCAACACCAGCGGCGGAGCAGACCACCGAGCACCCCGTGGAGGACGACCTACCTGCGTTGAGTGGCTTCCTGGACTGGAGCAACACCCCTGCTGGAGACGAGGCCGACATGGAGGAGGACGACATCAGCTACGACACCCAGCTGGACCTGCCGTTACGACTGGCGAACTCCACCGCCGTCAGCGCCAGCGACCTCCTCGACATGCTGATGGCTGACATGCCAACAACCACCAGCGCCTGCACCAACACCGGCAGACCAGAGGGAGGAGTGGACTCCCCCAGACCACGCCCCAGCTTCCTGACTGCTCGACGGAAGACTCCATCGTTCTGGACACCCAGGTATGGCCTTCTCCTACCTCCACCTCTGCCTCCTTTTTGGATGCCCAGAGCCTGAGTGCCTTTTCCACCGCCACTCAAATGAATGTGGCGGAGGGGGAGGGGCAACAAAACAAGAAGCGAAGGAAAAACACAAAATGGAACAGAGGCCTGCCCCACCCCGACCTGACCCCCCTTTTTGTATAAACTATGACCAATACTTCCATCGCTTCACTAAACACTAGAGGCTTGAACGACCCTGTTAAATGTTTAACAGCCTTTGACTTTTTACACACTGAGGGCAATGACATATACCTCCTACAGGAGTGTAATATACCCTACAAGTAGAACTACAGGGTGTTCGAAGAAAGGTGGAAGCTTGGCCAGTTGTGTGGTCAGGGGACAACAATAACAGGTCGTCTGGGGTGGCCATATTAATGGATGGGGTTTCAATATACAGAGGGTTCAACACGTAATTTACGGAAGGGTTTTATGTGTTGATGTGGAGCTGAACAATGCCAGGTTGAGAGTCATTAATGTGTACTGTTCGGCAGACTTACAGGACCGTCTAGAGACCCTACGGGCCTTACAGCCACTTTTGGTGTGTGGTAGTGAGGTGGTCTTGGGGGGTGATTTTAATTGTCTGGTGGATACGAGGGACAGGATGACCACCAGTACAGTGAGACTGGACTCTAGCTCAGAGACACTCAAAAACATTATAATAGATTTTACATTGACAGACACTTTTCGTGCCAAAAATCCCAGGCAACCTGGATATACTTGGACGAATGGCAGAACCCATTCGGGAATTGACTTTTTCAGGTTGAAAATGCTCTGACACCTGTCTTCTTTTCAGATCATGCAAAAATTGGAATGTTCTGTGGTGCTGAAAGGAAATTGTGGAAAGGGCAAAGGGTCATGGAAGCTAAACACTTCTTTACTACAAGATGAAAACGTTGTGAGTAGACTAAAAGAGAAATTAAGTCAATGGCGTTCTCTTCAGTTTATGTACGCTTCATTTGGCGAATGGTGGGAAGAAGTGAAATCAAGAGTCAGAAGGTTTTTTATAGAAGTAGGGAAAAAATCTGCTAAAACAAAGAGGTACCGGTATAAGTTTAAAAAACAACAGTCAAAGCTACAAAGGCTATACACAACGATAATGATGGTAATGAAAAGAGAGAAATAAAAGATGTACTCACTTGTGTTCAGAACTTTTACGCAGATCTCTATAAGAGAGAAAACCTAGATATAGTCTCCTTAGATGCACTCCTGTCAAAAGTAAATAAGAAAGTACGTGATTTTGATGATTTGTTAGAATGTGAATTAACTGAAAATGAAGTGACAATGTCGATGAAGAGTATGCAGGATAATAAGGCACCAGGAGCTGATGGCCTGCCTAAAGAGTTTTATACCACCTTTTGGTCTTAAATAAAGGGCCCCCTCTTGGAAATGGACAATGAAAGCCTCCACAGGGGTAAACTGCCACCATCCCTGAGAGAAGGCATCATTTCTCTGTTATATAAAAAAGGCGATACAAAAGATATAAAGAATTGGAGGCCACTTACACCGTTGGGGGTGGACCGCAAGATCCTGGCAACGGCCTAATTTTCCAGGCTACAAGAGGTGACAGATAAGTTGGTGGGAGAGGAGCAGACATGTGTGGTACCGCGGGGGTCAATGGGAGATAGTCTTGCCCTGGTAAGAGACTCCTTCCTTTATGCAGTTGACCGAGGGGTCCCTCTTTGTATAACCGGGCTAGATTTGGAAAAAGTCTTTTGACCGGATCAACCATGAATATTTAAAAGAGGTGATGGTGGAATTTGGTTTCGGGCCAAATATAAGGGCTTGGATAGACCTACTATATAATGAATGTGTTAGTTAGTGGATTCGTTATTAACGGTAATAGCACTGACACCTTCAAGGTACAGTCCGGGGTCAGGCAGGGGTGCCCGCTGTCTGTAGTTCTTTTCATCCTGGCCATGGAGCCTCTGGCCTGCGCCATACGGCAGGACCCCTTAATCAAGGTCTCCGTGTACCAGGCAGCAGTGGGACGGAAGCCAAGTTAACCCTGTACATGGATGACATGACAATATTAGGTAGAGACAACACTTCATTAGTCAAGGTCCTTGAGTGGAGTGACTGCTTCTCCAAAGCATCAGGGGCCAAGCTCAACCGAACAAAAAGTGAATGCCTGTACATAAATTGGACTAACAAAATAGAATTGGGTCTAAAGCAGAGGTCTTCAACAGGGGGTCCGTGACCCCTAGGGGGTCCGCGGAGGTACTGCAGGGGGTCCGCGAAATTGTTGCTTGATTAAACAATTAAAAAAAAAAGTTTTTATTTTTCAAAAAGAAAAAAAAATCTTTTTTTGTTTGCCATTTTCCACATTTATGTTAAAAAATAAATCATGATTCTATCCATTTTGAATAGCTTGAATACATGATAACTATTGATTGAAGATTGTTGATAGTGTTGACATTGTTTCTCAGTTAATAAGTAGTATTTAGTTTAGAAATAGTAGTGGTATGGCCACCCTGCTCGCTGCAACTTGTACATGTTAAAAATAAAAAATATGTCGTAGCCCCGACCCCCACGACCTACGAGGTGGTAGGGGGTCCCTGCTCCATCTCCCCATCAGTTTGGGGGTCCCCGGCCTGAAAACGTTGAAGACCCCTGAAAGGAACATAAAGAAAGGATTAAAGTATTGGGACTAGAGATTGGTAAGGACATGGTAAAAGTTAATTGGGATGCCAAAGATCAGGAGCAAGATTTTGAGGTGGGAAGACAGGGATCTGACCATCACAGGCAAGGTACTTATCATAAAAGCGGAGATACATGCATCCCTAACTTACCTGGCTGCCACCCTGCCAGTGCCCAGAACATTTCTCACACCGCTTAATAGAGCAATGTTCCAGCTTTTGTGTGGTTCGCAGCAGGAGAGAGCCAAAAGGGAAATCATGTATCGACCTACGGAAAAGGGTGGGAAAGCTGTTCCAGATTTAGGTACCAAGCTGGAAGCCTTGTTTTTAACGCCGATGCTAAACGCAGTTTTAAAAGACAATAACACGAGCCTATGGTCACATTTCAGTGCAAAAAAAAAAAAAAAAAATTGGTACAATGGTCTTCACTGAAATCTTTTTTTAACACGGTTGGTGAATGGTGGGAGGAGGTGAAGGGGCGGGTTCAACATTTTTTTATAGAGATTGGCAAAAAAACTGCTAAAAGTTTGTTGGCTCTGAAAAACATTTTGAAAGATTTTAGATTGAAGGACACGTTTCGCGCCATGAATCCCACACAGCCGGGGTTTACATGGACAAATGGCCGGACCCATTCAAGGATTGATTTTCTAATGACCACAAGAGGTTTACTGGTCGAAGGTGCGTCTGTGACACCTGTGTGTCAAAAATCGAATGTACTGTGGTTCTAAAAGGGAAGACTGAGAAAGGATAAGGGGCCTGGAAGCTCAACACTTCCCTGCTTTTGGATGAAAAAATTGTTGATAGACTAAAAGAAAAACTGGTTCAATGGTCCTCACTGCAAATATTCTTTAAGACAGTTGGTGAATGGTGGGAGCTACTTGAAGAGGAGAGTAAGACGGTTTTTCATAGAGGTAGGGAAAAAAGCAGCCAAAACTAAAAGGTACAAGTAAAAAAAACAGCAAGCAAAACTACAACGTCTATACTCAATTGCTCATGCAGGTTTTGATGTTGCAGAGGACATAGCGCAACAAAAGCGTGAAATGGTACGCATGTCCTGCGAGGTTAGTAAGGGGTTGTTAACTCGTAGCCGAGTCCAACACATAGAGGAAAATAAAAAATGTACTCGCTACTTTTTTAGAAAGTTAGCCCGCCCCAGAAATATGATGGAATCAATAATTGACAGAGATGGTAACGAAAAGAGTGAAACTAAAGATATACTTTAGTTTCTACTCTATACAAATGTGAAGACCTTGATAGAGCCTCCCTAGAAAGACTTCTGTCCAAAATTAACAAGAAAGTATTTGATTTTAATGATTTATTAGAAGGTGAATTAACAGAAATTGAACTGACAAAGTCTATAAAGAGCATGCAAGACAACAAGGCGAGAAAAGAGACATAAACAACTGGAGGCCACTCACACTGTTGTGTGTATACCGCAAAATCCTGGCCAAGACCCTCTTTTTCAGGTTGCAGGCGGTGGCACCGTGGCAGGAAAGGTGGTGGGTGAGGAACAGACCTGGGTGGTGCCGGGGCGGTCAATTGGAGACAGCCTTGCCATTGTAAGAGACTCTTTTCTTTATGCAGTAGACAGGAAGGTCCCCCTTTGTATAGCCGGCTTAGATCTGGAAAAGGCCTTCGACCGAATCAATCATGAATACCTGAAAGAGGTTATGAAGGCTTTTGGTTTTGGTCCAAAAATAAGGGCTTGGACAGATCTACTTTACAATGAATGTGTTAGTAGAGTCGTTATAAACAGTAATAGCACAGAAATGTTCAAGGTGCAGTCAGGGGTCAGGCAGGCTGCCCTCTGTCGGTAGTCCTCTTCATTCTGGCCATAGAGCCTCTTGCTTGTGCTATATGGCACAAAATAAAAGGCCTCCTGGTTCCAGGCAGTAGGGGGAGGGAAGCTAAATTGACCCTTTACATGACGACATGTCAATACTAGGCACAGACAATGCTTCACTGGTCAAGGCACTTGGTTGGAGCGATGCTTCTCCAGAGCATCAGGGGCCAAACTCAATAGAAATAAAAGTGAATGTTTGTATGTCAACTGGTCGAACAAATTAGATTTGGGCCTAAACGAACAAAATGAAAGGATCAAGGTACTGGGTATTCAGAGCAAAGTTCTAATAATAAAGGCTGAAATTCATGCATCCCTAACCTATCTATCAGCAACTCTGCCAGTGCACAGAGCAATGTTTCTGTTTTCATAGGGGTCGCAACAAGAGAGGGTAAAAAGAGACATCATGTATCGACCACAGAAAAGGGTGGGAAAGCTGTGCCTGATCTAGGCACCCAGCTGGAAGCCTTATTTTTTACACCTGTTATTAATGCAGTTATAACAAGTAATAACACCTGCCTATGGACTTATTTTGCCAAGTTTTGGGTGGGACGAACCATTCTATGTAGGTTTGGGAAAAGACCCCCCCTAGACACTCCCTATACGGAGACAAGGCCAGATATATATGAACAACCAATTAAATTGTTTAAATCTGCAAGTTTTGGCATAACTGTATTGAATAAGGTGAACAGGAATATGGTAGAAAAAAGCCTTTCACCACAGACGACAATGATGGTGCCAGTAGGGGTTTTAATTGAAAAACAATGTGTAAAAGTGTGGAAAAATGTCAATTGCAAGTTTTTGTTAACGGCGCACAAAGATGTCGCCTGGAACTCAGTCCACAATTGCCTCCACAAGGGACTTTTTGCATAGGAGGAGATGTTCCAGAAGTGGTAAATTTCCCAGAGAAATGTATAATGTGGATGAGAATGTCAACCATCTTTTCTGGTTCTGCCCTCACTCTCAGAGGGTGGTGGGGTTTCTGAGGCCATGGCTGACAGACCTCTACAGAGACCCCACAGCTAGTGACACCATTTATGGTGACCTCCACTCTAACAAGGTCGATAAATGGACAAGATGGTGGACAGTAATAAACTGTACAAAGGAGGCAATTTGGAAAGGCAGAAATATACTTGTTTTTAAAAAGTTCAGCATGTCATCTGAATCAGTGGCAAAATTGGCAACAACAATAGTCCGGGACTACATGCTCAGGGACAAAGTTAAATACAACCATGTGGAATTGGTTCGATTATGGAAATTGGAAAATTATTTTGAACACGAAAGTTTGAAAGAATTGTTGTAAAAAAAAAAAAAAAAAAATGCACTTGTTATATAACATGGTACAGAATGAACGGTCTGTTTAAAGTTTGTATATAAGATAATGAATATTTATGTGTAATGTTAGTGTAACAAGCATGCTATGGGAAATGTCTGTAAATTCTATTGACTAAATCAAAAAAATTGTCTAAAAAGTGAAAAGTGGTTCAGTGAACAAAGACGTTGGAGCGGAAGGAGTGGTCGGTGCGGTCAGTACGGTCTTGACGGTTGGTTCGGTCAGTGCAGTCGGTGCGGTTGGGCGATCTTTACTTGTTGTCGAGCGGTGTATGGGGCGCAAGTAAAGCCTAGTGGTTGTTGGCTGCAAATGCAGTGCGGGGGAGCCAGACATCTGGCAAAATCCCCTGGTGACAACCACGATGATGGCTTCAGCGCAAACCCAACGCAGGCGGAATGCTGTGCTTTTTGAGCTCCAGGGAGATCTGGAGATGGATCGACGACAGTTCTCGAGGAACGTGTTGCAAGAGGAGCTGGGATTCACGCCACAAACAGTTGGATTATCTTTTTGCCTTTCCAGGTAAAAAGGTTTTTGAAGTTATTTTTGCCACCTTTGATTTTTTTGAGAAGTGCGTGGATAGAGAAGAGGGTGAACAACCCCAGGCTCGAGAACATTAGTTTAATTCCACTCTCTGAGAGAGATGCAAAGTCGATGACTGTGATCATGTACTCAGAGAACGTATCGTTACAAGACGTACTGACATGGCTGTTGCTGAGATGTACTGTGCAGAGAGGCATGGAGCTGAGGGATGAGGACGGCATCAGGACCGGTGCACACCGGTACTACGTGAAGCTGAGGCGGGACACGAGACATGGGCTGCTGCAACACCTGCCCTCCACCATCCAACTGGGGAGGATAAGAGGGAATGTCTTCTACCAAGGCCAGCCAAAGACCTGTAGAAAATGTGGCTCACTGGGTCACCTTGCTGCAGCCTGCAATAACACCTACTGCAAGAACTGTGCAACAGAGGTGTAACCTCTGTGGGGCCTCCTCCCACACCTACAGGACCTGCCCAAGGTCTTATGCCAACAGAGCCACCAGGCAGCCTGATCCAGACTTGTGGGCAGACCCGGAGGAGGACCCCGCCTATCTAAAAAAAGTGATGGTGGCCTTTGGTTTTGGTCCTAGAATAAGGGCCTGGATAGACCTGTTGTATAATGATTGTAATAGCAGAGTAATAATAAATGGCAACAGCACAGACACTTTCAAGGTGCAATCAGGGGTTAGGTAGGGCTGCCCACTGTCTGTGGTCCTTTTTATCTTGGCCATGGAGCCTCTGGCTTGTGCCATACGGCAAGATCACTCTATTTGAGGTCTTTCTGTACCAGGCAGCTGACCCTGTACATGGACAACATGTCTATTCTATGTCCAGATAATGCATCAGTAGTTAAAGCCCTCGAGTGGAGTGAATGTTTTTCCAGAACCTCAGGTGCCAAGCTCAATAGAGCCAAGAGTGAATGTTTGTACATAAACTGGCATGAGAACAAGTTAGATTTGGGCCTCAAAGAACAAAAAGAAAGAATAAAAGTGCTGGGAATTAGGATAGGGAAAGATATGTCAAAGGTAAATTGGGAGTCCAGACTCCCGAAGATCAAAGGAAAATTTATAAGGTGGGAAGACAGGGAACTCTCCATCACAGGGAAAGTCCTGGTGATCAAAGCGGAAATTTATGCCTCGCTAACGTACTTGGCTGCCACCCTACCGGTGCCCAGAGAATTTTTGACTCCACTTAGACGGGCAGTGTTCCAATTCTTATGGGGCTCTCAACAGGAGAGATATAATGTATCTACCCAAAGAAAAAGGGGGAAAAGAAGTGCCGGAGCTAGGTAAGAAACTACAAGCCTTGTTTTTAACCCCTAAAGTTTTGGGCGATGCAAACAATTTCCAGACGATTTGGAAAAAGGGTACCACTCGACAGACCGCATGCAGAAACTAGGCCTAAACTATATGATGAGGCAATTGCATTGTTAAAGTCTACTTGTTTGGGACGAACTCCAGTAGGTAAAGTAAACCGAGTTATCGTGGAAAAGAGCCTGTCACCACAAGCATTTAGGCTTGTGCCAATTGGTATTTTAATTTAAACTAGAAGAGAAAATTTCTAAGAAATTTTAAGTGTGCCTGCAGCTCGCTAAGTCTGTGCAACCTTGTGTAGCGGTTGGTGTTAGCATTAGCGTTATTTCATTTGACGCAACCCGCGTGTCTGTATGACAAACGGTTCACGAGATCAAGGGTCACTTCCTGTTTGGTGAGGGGCACTTCCTGTTTGGCAAAATAGGCCCCAATTAAGGTCATGGACGATTAATGAATTAAAGCTGCAAGCAGCGATGACCAGGCCCTCGCAGCTCTACCCACGTCACAAGGCCAGCAGCCAATCAGAAACCAAACAGGAAGTCAGCCATTTCGACTAATTAGTGGCGTTTTGGAGCATTTTTGGCCGTTATCACGGGTCGCACTTTAACGACAGTTTTTTGAGAAAAAATTGTTTTGTGAGAAAAAAAATTTGAGAAAAAAACTTTTTTGAGAAAAAGAAATTTTGAAAAAAAAATTGAGAAAAAAAAATGTTGAGAAAAAAATAATTTTGAGAAAACAATTTTGAGAAAAAAAAATTTTGAGAAAAAAAAAAAATTGAGAAAAAAAAAATAGAGAAAAATTTTTTTTGAGAAAAAAAAAATTGAGAAAAAAATGTTGAGGAAAAAACATTTTTTGAGAAAAAAAAAATTTTGAGAAAAAAAATTGAGAAAAAAAATTTGAGAAAAAAAAATTTGAGAAAAAAAAAATTTTGAGAAAAAAAAAATTGAGAAAAAAAATTTGAGAAAAAAAAAATTTGAGAAAAAAAAATTTTGAGAAAAAAAAAAAATTGAGAAAAAAAAATTTGAGAAAAAAAAAATTGAGAAAAAAAAAATTGAGAAAAAAAAATTTGAGAAAAAAAGAAAAGGTATGACACCAGCCGCAAGTCTGTACGACAAACGGTTCATGAGTTATAGAGGCACTTCCTGTTTGGTGAAGGGCACTTCCTGTTAAAGAGGGGGCGAGGCTTAATCAATTACAGCTCATCCCTATTGGTCGGAAAAAGACCAAAGTTGTGTGAGCATTTTACATTTTAAATGACGTTGCTAGGCAAAAGTATGGCAGAGTTATGTGGCGCCAAAGTTTCTGGGTTTTTTTCGGAGTCCCCCATTCAAAGTCAATGGAGTTTTTGGGCGTTGTTTTTTGCGAATTACATCGCAATCGGAAAGCGGATCGGAAAGAAAAGTAATAGCACACCATTCCCGGCCGAGCCGCACATTTTGATGTATATATTGCGGGGGTGGCGTAAATCGTGCGGCAGTTATTACGTGCCGAAGTTTCCCCCATTCTAAGTCAATGGGGTTTTTTGGCGTCGTTTTTTGCGAATTACGTCGCAATGGTAACGCGGATCGGAAAGAAAAGTAATAGCACACCATTCCCGGCCGAGCCGCACGTTTTGATGTATATATTGCGGCGGTGGCGTAAATTGTGCGGCAGTTATTACGTGCAGAAATTCGTGGCGAAAGACTTAATGACTTAAGTATGGCGGATTACAATAAGTGTTTTGCTATTGCATAGCAGGCACACTTAACTAAATGTGTCCAAGTCTGGAAAAATGTAAACTCCAAATATTTATTGAATGAACAGAAAGATATGGCCTGGAGTGCAGTGCACAACTGCCTCCCTACCAGAGCTTTTCTGCATAGGAGGAGATGCTCTAGAACCAGTAAATGTCCAAGAGTGAACTGTCATGTAGATGAAAATGTATCTCACTTGTTTTGATTCTGCTCACATTCCCAGAGGGTGTGGGGACTCCTAAGGCCCTGGTTGAAAGGCTTCTATAGGGACCCCATGGCAAACGATGTAATGTATGGTGAATTACAGTGTAATAACAATGACAAATGGATAAGATGGTGGGCTGTGATTAATTGCACGAAGGAAGCTATTTGGAAGTGAAGGAATGTGCTTGTTTTTAAGAGATTTTGTATGCCACCAGAAACAGTTTCAAAACTGTCTGTGAGAATAGCCCGGGACTATCTAAAAGACAAAGCAAAATATGATAACAGGGGAATAACCGAACTGTGGAAAGTTGGAAATGGTTTTGTGTATGATATTATGAAAGATACACTGTGAAAATGTAATTAAGTTTGCCTGCCATGCAACGCAATGGCAAAACACTTATTGTAATCCGCCATACTTAAGTAAGTAAGTAAGTAAGTAAGTTCCTTGCAAATTTCGGCACGTAATAACTGCCGCACAATTTACGCCACCGCCGCAATATATACATCAAAACGTGCGGCTCGGCCGGGAATGGTGTGCTATTACTTTTCTTTCCGATCCGCGTTACCATTGCGACGTAATTCGCAAAAAACGACACCCAAAAACCCCATTGACTTAGAATGGGGGAAATTTCGGCACGTAATAACTGCTGCACAATTTACGCCACCCCCGCAATATATACATCAAAATGTGCGGCTCGGCCGGGAATGGTGTGCTATTACTTTTATTTCCGATCCGTGTTACCATGGTGACGTAATTCGCAAAAAACTACGCCCAAAAACCCCATTGACTTTGAATGGGGGACTGAAAAAAACCCAGAAACTTTGGCGCCACATAACTCTGCCATACTTTTGCCTAGCAACATCATTTAAAATGTAAAATGCTCACACAACTTTGGTCTTTTTCCGGCCAATAGGGATGAGCTGTAATTGATTAAGCCCCGCCCCCTCTGTATTCCTATTGGCTGGGCTTTAAACAGCCAATACTCCAGTTCACAGCATGGTACTGACTTGAAACTTGGTGTCTGGACTTAAACGGCCAATAGGGACGTATTACTTAAGCCCCGCCCCTATTAAGCCCCACCCCTATCTTCCTATTGGCTGAGCTTTAAACGGCTATATCTCCAGTTTGCAGCATGGTACCGTCTCGAAACTTGCTGTGTGTACTTAGATGGCCAATAGGAATGAGCTGTAATTGTTTAAGCCCCGCCCCCTCTGTCTTCCAATTGGCTGGGCTTTAAACAGCCATAACTCCACTTCCCAACACATTACTGGTCTCAAACTCAGTGGGTGGTCCCACAGTCCCAACCGCTACACAAGGTTGCACACAAATAGCGAGCTGCAGGCACACTTAAAATGTCTTCGAAATTTTCTTTTCTAGTCTAACTACTACTATTATGTATGTAAGTGTATGTATATGTAATGTAACAACACTGTTAGCCCTTACTGTAAATTTATAGCAAAAATCTGAAAAATATTATACTGTATTAGTATCAAACAGTAGTATACTATAAACAGCAATGCATTCTGGGAGAGATTTATTTTTTACAGCTATTTACCATATTTGCACTTTACAGCAAAGCATTCTGGGAGAGAAAATTTACTTTTTTGCAGTCATTTACTTGAATGTCATTTTAAAGGGAATTGCTGTAAATTTGCTGTACACAGCAACGCCTCTTGGGAAGCAAAGCATCTTGGGAACTGGGAAGAAGACAGAGGAGAAATGAAAGTCAAATGACAAGTGTGGGGAGAAAATCTGTCTTTCTGGGAAAGAAAAAGGTGTTTTGTATTGCAGCTTTAGTTTTTGCTGATTTTGATTCTTGCTGAGTCAGATCTGTCATAACCTTGTGAGTAATCAAGGTTCAAGGTTCAAGGTTCAAGGTTCAATTTTATTTGTCTCCCAGGGGAGAAATTTGTCTTGGAGACAGAGTCACAGCTGCATACATATAAACACTTAACAGAAAAAACAAAAAGATTTATTCAAAAACAAGACAGAAAAAGTTTACACATACAACCCATAGAGCCTCTCAATTAGTTATGTGTCTATCATTTAGCATTTTGATTGATAGAGTAACAAACGAGTGCTTATATCTATTATAATGGCATGTTGGGGTCCTAAATCTCCTGCCCGATGGCATTAGATTGTACTCTGGGTTCAGAACATGCAAGGGGTCGGACAAAATGTTCCGAGCTTGTCTTACTACTACTTGCTCAAAGATGGCTTGAGGGGTGATCGGGGGGGGGGGGGGGGGGGGGGGGGGGGGGGCATACCCATGATCTTCCCTGCCATATTTGCCAGCCTAGCTATTTGAGACTTGTATTTAACAGTCAGGTTACCAAACCAGCTAGACATACCATATCTCAGGATGGATTCAATACTAGCCCTATAGAAGGTCAACATAATATTAACACTGACTGACACTGAAGAAAGTGTAGACGCTAACATGCATGTGCCAGCTCAGATCCTGATCAATCTGCACTCCTAGGTACTTATAGGAGGCGACCTGCTTGATGTTATGGTTGTGAACACTAATCATGCTGTGGTCTCCTATGGACCTGGGGTCTACTATGACCTCCTCTGTTTTATTTACATTTATTTTCAGATGATGTTGATCACACCACTCTATGAATCTGTCTACTCCAGATGGCTGAGGATGTTAGAATCACTCTTGAGTAGACTGAGTATCACGGTGTCATCTGAAAATGTAATAACAAATTGATCAGGATGAGAACTGACACAATCATCTGTGTACAAAGTAAAAAGAAAGGAGGAACTAACTGTTCCTAACTGTTCCTTGAATAGTCACATTTTGGAGAAGACAGAAAACCTTCAGTGTAAGTCCTAATTTTCAATGGCATTTGTTCTCTTAACTCTCATAACATACCGGTATGTGTGTTCTAGCTAGCTAAATTAGCACATGACAGCATCAAAATGTTGCATTGTGAAATATGCAGTTATACCGGTACTTGCAAAACAAAAGGTGAATTCATAAGACATGTTAAAATTCATGAGAATGTAAAAAACGTGATCTTTAAATGTCCTCTACCTAATTGCAACTATACCTTCCAAAACACACTTACTTTGAAAAATAATTTCTACAAAGATCACCCAGCTAAAGGCAAAGTGGCATTGGATGAAAGTGGCTTTTTAGACCAATGCACTGTAATGCATTGCCATGTGGATTGTTGTACTCTTAAGTTGTGACAGCATCTTCAATTTATTGGCTCACATAAAGGGACACATTAGAGAGGGAAGGACAGTTTCTTGTCCATTTAGAAATTGTGACAAGAGTTTCTTTGTGGTGTCTACATTTTCATCCCATGTGTCAAGAACTCACAAAACATGTTCTGTGAGAGACATCAGCTCTTTGACCTCAGACAGTGGAGCAGTTGTACAATCGGAGTGTTTGGGTGAACAAGCAGAGGACATCGGTATGCAAGATAATGTTCTGGATGTTGTTGATGATGATGAAGAGCAATCAGATGTTTCTCCTGAGCATGCTAATGAATCCCTCTTTTTAAACAGTTTGGCTTTGTTTTACCTTAAATTGCAGGCAAAACTGTTACTCCCATCTTCAGGACGTTTTGGATGTGAGCCAGTCTCATCTATTTCATAAGCTCAAAGAGAGGTTGGTGACTCTTGACATACCGGTATCTGCGGGAGTTATACATGATATTATTGATGTCTTAAAATCAGAGGATCTTTTCCGAGCATGCAACACTGGTAAATTAAAAACTGATAAAAGAAGAAGTCAGTTCAGATACATTGAACCAGTCCCAATATCTCGGACAGAATGTGTCAGGAAAGGAATGCTTTGCCCAGTATGTATTAAAGAGACAATCAGGTCTCTATTTCAGTGTGAATCAGTCAGACAACAAGTGTATGCATATAAGGAGCAGGTGTTTTCCCCATCTCGGCCAGTAGACACACTGGAAGATATATGGGATGGAAGCAATGTTGAACAAAAATGAATTGTTTCAATCTGATCAAAGTCCTTGGCACTCATCTTGTATCAGGATTCGTTCGAAGTTGCTAATCCTCTGGGATCAGGCAAAAAGAAACATACAATTCTTCTCACTGGCAGATATGGCACCATAGGTCAAGTGTTGATCAAATGCAGCTGGCTTTATTATGTCGCGAGCAGGATTATAAATATTGTATGTGCACTTACTATGCATCCATGTCAGTGATGTGTTGTAAAAGTAACATAAGCGTTCAAATCTCGTTCTAACACTGTATAATTAAAGTGTATAAGCACTCACAAATAAACATAATGGTTTATTAAAATATTCATAACACATTATAAAGCATTTCATAATGACTACATTATGAAAGGCTATGACACATTAATCACTCTCCTGATAGATTTATTGCAGATATTCAGCACATGCCTTTGTCATAACATCATTTCTGATATTAAAATATCAGCAAGATGGCCATAAGAATAGCTATGCTTGGACCTCCAAAACTCCATGAATTCAAATGTACTTATAAAGTGGACAAATTTACTCTTAACTCATCAAATTTCCATTTACACATACAGAGATAGCCCTGAATGACCATATACGTCTGTAACTCTTTGCCATGGCTCATGCACATAGAACATTACCGGATAATATTACCAAAAACACATAAGGACCTGAATGACCATAAATGGCCATAACAAAAACGTTGCCAAAGACATATTGATGACCCATGTGTAAATAAATAATGAGGATAACATATGGGCATTAACATTGATTGAACAGTATAAATGCGGCCTGCAGATCCTGGCCGCTCTGCTCGGGGCCGCGTACCACATGTTTGAAGCATGGACAGACAGCTGATGCAGAAGTGCAAGTGCGCAACGTGAAATGTTTACCATAATAAACAACTATCATTGTTTAGTCACAAAACCATAGGGTCTGTATCATGCATCATGATGCATGAATTAAGATGCTTTTACAAAGCATGCTTTTACAATGAAACTGTATGGCGATATTTTTTGCAAGTCGTCGCTGGCCAGTGGTGTGTCTACTAAGTACATCATTTACTCAAGTATGTACTATTTTGTGGTACTTTTACTTTGCTGGAGTATTTCAATACTTTTAATTCTACTCCATGGCCGATCTACAAGCTCACAACAATGGGTGGCATCGCGAGCTTGTAGGTCATGTTAAAGTGTATTTTTGCCATAAAAAAAGAGTTGACTATGTACGTAATTTTGTAATTGTTGTGACTAACCATGGCAGATGGATCTGGAGAACAACCCCGCCACAGAAGAGGAGCCGGCACCGCAGCAAGACCAGCAGCCGACTGAGCCCGCCCAGCAGGTCCAGGAACGCCCCCCCCCCCCTCCCAGGCAGTCAGGACCCCCACTTTAACTCCCACAGCATTTGAACTAGAGGATGACACGTGAATGGATTTTCACTCCCGTCACGTCCCACTCCCGCAGAAATAATCCCGTCCCGTCCCAATCTTGGGCCAGAGTAAAAAAAAAAATCCTGTCCTGTCCCACTCCTGTACAATGACTCCTGGTCCCATCCCGCTCCTGGTCAAAATTGTTCCCGTTCACCTCCCGCTCCCCAAAAAAAATTTAAAAAAAGTATTGCGCATATTTTTTTCCCATTTAGATCCATATTATATTTGATATCATGTTTAATATTATATACTGTATAATTTTATAATGTTGGCAGTTCGAAGACCTCACTTTCCTGTGCTTTTTTTCCTCCCAAACTAGCCTATTAATTAAACAATCATACAAGGCTGGAGATGATTGCTCCAGATATTATTTCAAAGACACAGGATCATTGCAACTTTCCACAGCATTTTTCAGTTCACAGACAGACAGACAGTGCAGACAGTTTGAGTACCTGGAGTCGTTGTCTTCTGTCTTTCTCTGCTGTAGGCCTACTGTAGGCTACTCAGGGATTGTGTATTCCATAGGATGAAACTGCACTCGCTTTCCATATAATTATCCAAAAGGCGATGCGTAGGCTGCTACAGCATTGCAGGGCTGGCGCACAGCCGCACATACAGTACGTTGGATATTTTAGACACATGTTCATACTCTTTTCTGACCTCGAAGAACTTTAAAGGTAGAAATGGCTTTTATTCTGTTTCTCTACAGTCTTGTTGCGCCGACGATGGCTGGTTTGTGCTGTGTGAATCATGTAGTTTTGACTTGTGTTGTGATATCCAAATAAACCACTTCAATATGATGGACGTCATAACAATCTCCGCACCTTTGGAGTGATATAAAGTTCACTTTGACACTTGTTTTATGTCCATCGCTCTGTTCAACTCTCTCCTCCAATGCAAAACGCTGCAGAGTCATGTCTGATTTATGATTAGCCGTAGCAATATGTCGCGCGTATATTAACATAGCAGATCTCCTAGACTACAATGCGTTGCTTCCGCACTAGCTCTGGTCCATAGCGTTAGTGGAGTTCTCCCTAACGCTATGTTCCTCTACATCCGTATTCCTTGGCAAAACCGGAAAACCCCGCCGTCTGGTCCGAAAATAACAAAAACTGTTTCGCCCCTCATCAAACCAAAGGTATCAGTGGACAGTTGAAAGCTTACTCTACTTAGTGGACGCGGGTTGAGCCCCCCACCACACGATTAAAATACATTTCTAGGGCAAAATGAAAAATATTCTACCGGATGGAGACTCCATTTCTTCTCGTTTTTCACTATTTGTCGTCGCCATCAAGGTGCCAACTCACTACTGCCGCGCAGGTAAGAGGACCGAATTACACTGAGCATTAGTCTCACTGGGTGTTATTCAACTCTGCGACGTTGGAAGCGCTGTTTCGTAAAAACCTGGAAGAGCGTCTCCATCCGGTGGAATATTTTTCATTTTGCCCTAGAAATGTATTTTAATCGTGTGGTGGGGGGCTCAGACCTCGTCCACTAAGTAGAGTAAGCTTTCAACTGTCCACTGATACCTTTGGTTTGATGAGGGGCGAAACAGTTTTTGTTATTTTTGGACCAGACGGCGGGGTGTTCCGGTTTTGCCAAGGAATACGGATGTAGAGGAACATAGCGTTAGGGAGAACTCCACTAACGCTATGGACCAGAGCTACTTCCGCACCAGCTTGTAGGCTTATAGATCAGGCTTCAGTATAGGAATGGGTGTGTACTTTGCAAGAGTGTGAGAGACCAAAAGCAGCAGCTGTGACTGGCGCTGTTTATTTCTGCGGTTATGATAATTAACACACTGACATTTATTTAGACACTTCATTTAGGCCAGACAAGTGGTCAGTTAGTTTCTGAATATATCACTCTGGCCTAGAGAGACTCTCTCCCTACAAGACTTCAGAAGGTCATCAAACATGAGTGGATCGCATATCAGGTGCTTGCCAGGAGTGGCACCCTTTTTACAGATCACACAAATCTTATTTTCCTTTGACATGTTGGTTCTGTGAATGCCAGACAGATAATACCTAATGTGGGGAACAAACCAATGTATGTACTGGCTTATAAAACCTTGTAGGACTGATGCAAACTCAGTTCAAGGCTTTTCTTACAGTAGTTGTGGTTAGTGCTCAGTGTGCCTGGTTCTACATCTGACTGTGTTTGCAGAGCTGCTGAAAACTGCAACTAATTACACTAATTTAAGAGAGGGAGAGAAAACCTGCTTGATCAGTGTTTAGCAGTGTTTGCAACACCTGGGTACGAGAGGCCTCTTACTTCACACTGGATTTATTTATGTCAGACACAATGGCACAGGTTACAGGTTTTGTTAACCAAAAATCAAGGCAGGCAAGGGGCATGAGGCAAAAATCTTAAAGATTAATTGGAAAAAGGGTTGAGATCAAAAGGGCCAGTCAGCGAGGCAGAGGTACCAGTTGGGGCAAGGCAAAAGAAAATGTAGTCTAGGAAAAAACAAACAGAGTTCATTCAGGGCTTGACAGAATGCTTGAGTGCTGGATGATTCAAAACAAGTCTGGCTAGAGCTGGCAGGCTTAAATACTGTGGGTTGATTGCAAGGTGGATGCAGGTGGTCACACAGGGAGGACCCACATCTATACACACCACACCGGTCAGACTGTGACAATTTAGTTATTTATCTATCCATCTATCTATCTCTCTCTATATATATGTATTAATTTATTCCAGAGCCCATTTGTGATCTCGTTTTACATTGTTCTAGAGCAAGAGTAGAGCCAGGAATGTAATGATGACTGAGATAGGCACAGGGGTTAGTCGACTCCAACCAAAAGTCAGACAAGCATAGCCGAATAGAGAGACTACACAATTCGCCTAGTTTCAGGGGCAAGCTTGCGATGCTGCATGAAAACCAGTATGTATTTGTCTCATCAGTGATGGCAAAGAAATCATCTCAAATCATCTATGAAGAACTGGGGCTTAATGGGCAGACGGTGCAGGCGCAGCATGTGATTGCGGCGAGTCTGAGCGGACTGGCGAATATGACCACCCTTAGAAGCCGGGCCTCTTCCACGTAGGACGAGAGACAGTGGCGTCAGTTCAGCAAAAGCTAAGGTATGGCAACATGACTGGTGTCTTTGCACGTGCAAGACACCAGTCATGTTACCATACCTTAGCAACAGGCATGATGAATTTATTTGAAGAAGTACATTTTATTTTTTTTCCCCTGTAGCCAAGGTATGGCAGCTGCCTTGCCATACCCAATTGACGCCTCTGACCAGAGTCAAGCTTATGGCTGCACAACACTGTGTTGGCCATCTGACGATACATGAAAGAAGAAGTAGTGAAGAAAGGGAACTTGGAAAGACACTTTCAGACAAACCTCAACACATTTGACTCGATCTTTCCAGCTGAAGGAAGATAAAGGAACTGAAATCTCAACCGCGGTATATACGGCTCATGAAACTTGTATTTTATAAGTCACATAATTGTCCCCATCACCCCCATGGGTACTGCACCCATCACCTAAAAAGCGAGGAGATATTCATTTCACCCTAGTATGAATGAGACGTGTGCCCAACTTTCATGCAAGGGCTCATGGGACACTGGAAACTTGTGGATTGACTTCTGTTTAAAAGCGGTGGTGAATTTTAATGGCTGGTTTCAGAGGTTGTTGTTGAGACTGTTGGTACCCTGAGTATAAAATCCCATTCTGACCCTCTTGAATGAATGAGCCTTCGTGGAAGACTTATTGCTCTGGGCCCTGTGTGGGTACAGTAGTTTCCTACTTTGCCTGTTTAGGAAATGTATCTATGTGTGGGGTCTTTTTGGTTCGGCTTCTGAAACTCAGGGTCCGGTACTGAAGCAGTAGGTCTCAGTTGGCCCATTTTCTAGAGCCATTTTGGCCATATAGGCCTATATAGGCCAAAAGCATTGAATGACCCACAAAACATCAGTCTGACAGGATTATTATACGGTAAATGTACAATGGAACGTATGTGGTATTGAGTTACAGTAGGACTGAGGGAAGGCCAGCTTTGGTTTGTTGCATTGCATGTTTAAACACTGACCACAACACGTGACAAGGCGTCTGTATGACGCCTTGTCACATTGTGTGGTTCTGGTGTCACAGAAAAGAACCACAACACGAAAACATTTCACTCAGCAGTTAATCAATCGCATTTTGTTTATCGTTTGGTAGAAGTCTGTCTGTGTTAAATTAACATAATATTCCTCAGTTTCAAAGAGCTTTGAGCCTCACTCCACCACCAGACATGGAGAAGCTGCACCTGCATTTAACTGCTATACTGGGTAAACTTGAAGTCTTTTCTATCGTGTTTTGATATGAATTATCATTCTTAGGTTGTTCTTTTTTGTGTGTCTTCTTTCGAATGGGTTGCATCCTACTTTTACTGTGGAGTTAATAAGACCTGGAACCACTTTAACCATTACCGTATGTTATGCTTTAACTATTACAAAATAGCAGATAAGAGCTCACATTGCGGCACCGAGTGGTACGCTGCAAGCTTGTAGATCTGCTATTTTTGAAAAATCATGAAACTTTTTGTAAATCTTTGAATGTATCTTTTTAAAAGCGAACATTTGTATCTCAAATATTTGCTTCTGGGGGGTCCCTGAAACAACATATTTTGAGATGTTGGTCTGCGGCCAAATACACGTAATTTTGGGGGTCCTTGACATGAAAAAGTTTGAGAACCACTGATTTAGAAGAAGGATTTAGATTACATTTATAGAATCGGGTCAAAATATTCAAAAATAGCAGATCTGTCATGCTCGCAGCGCTGCACTTGTGCCACACTGTGAGCTTGTACCGGTATATGGTCACTGTCGGGCAGAAACCTCGTATCTCCAACTTTCAAATTTGTCAATTTTTTTTTCGCAAAGTAAAGCCCTGCTTCATCATACAAGGCCGTCGCACAAAAGTAGTGAAAACAGCAGATCTACAAGCACACAACGCCTTGCGGTGCGAGCACGAGGTGTTGTGCTGTTTTCACTATTTTAAATCATTTTTAAAGTTTTGGACATACAAGGTTTCCACCCGACAACGACGATGTATCTGCTATTTTTTAATAGTTAAAGTTTCAGTTTTTATTGTTATTGCTTTTATGTTGCAGGTGTCATTTGCATCAGTCAGGACGGGGTCTTTGGATTAGTGGTGGAGTTGACCGTCAGACCAGGAGACAACATCACTCTCCACTGTGACTGCAGAAAGCCACCTGGAGCCGACATAGTGTGGTTCAGGAACTGCTCTCATAAGAGACAACCTACTCTTGAAATCGATGGACAGAATTCCCCGTCTAGTTTCAAGTATAACAAATCTGCTGAATCCTACGATCTCATGTTAGGCGACGTGACCGATTCCGACCTTGGTCTTTACTACTGTGGAACCAAGGAGCTTTTGTTAGTGGGGGAAAAGGTTCAACCATTCTACAGACATGGCAACATCACCACGAGGATTTCGTTCAGTGAGTTTACTGTATTGTGATTTTGTTATAGTCCTTTCGACGCAGTGGCGTCAGTTCAGAAAAAGCTACGGTATGGCAACATGACTGGTGTCGCGCGCGTGCAAGACACCAGTCATGTCATACCTTAAGAAGTGCATTCTATTTCCCCCCGTTTCTACGGTTTCTTGGGCTGGATATGGCAGCCTGGAATGGTTGTTCAAGTGCAGCTAAACTTGGCATGTTAGTATGTGCCACAATACCTTGTTAAAGTGACCATTTTGTTACATTTTGTAGTCATTTTACTGTAATTTAACAACATAATACAGATAGACAAAGAGACATTCATGGATTTATATTTTAAAGGTAACTTTTATTTTCCCCCCTGGACCCAGGGTATGGCAGCTGCATACCCCTGCCATACCCAATTGACGCCCCTGTTTCGACGTTCCATTGTTCCAACATCCCATTAGTCAGACGGTACCTAACCCTAACCTTAACCCTAATCTTAGTAAAACAATGCCTAAACCTAACCTTAGCCCTAACCCTAACCTCAGTAAAACTATGCCTAAACCTAACCTTAACCCTACCCCTAACCCTAACCTCAGTAAAAGTATATACCTAAACCTAACCTTATCCCGTCTAACTGCAGGTTGGACTCGTTGGACGCTCCTGCCATGCATATAGTCCACACATACCACATCACACTCATGTTTTTTATTCCTCATGCTTGCACTTTTATTCTTGGTTTTACGAGGCCGCCATCTGGTGTCCATTTTGATTCTGTTTTTAACAGGAACCACTGATAGGCCAGTGCACCAGAGCATTAATTATTTGCGTTTTGAAATACAACCATGAAGCTCATTATAAATCCTAACCCTAACCTCAGTAAAACAATGCCAAACCTAACACTAACCTTAACCCTAAACCTAACCCTAACCCAAACCCTCGGACTAAAAGTCGGACTAATGGGACGTCGGACTATTGACTATCTAGACTGGAGTAGAAATAAAAGTACTTATACTGTACCCCTGTGTCATTATCCATCCATTATGAACAGATCATTCTCTCAATGAGCGTGGGGACCGTGCCAGCAGTGACTGTGGTACTAACTGGCTGCTGTTGGTTCTCTCCAGAGCCATGAATCTTCTCCTGCTGCCCTGTGCCTTCTACATAGGAACCATCTGTGGTAGGTCAACAACATCAGTCATCAACAAGAATATTTAGTACTGCACTTAAGATACATTTTTTGGGGTTCTTTTACTTGATTCCACCTTACTCGAGTACAACAATTTGAAAACGTTAGTTTACTATTAACTTTGTAGATTCTTGTAATTCTCAGTAGTTGTCCTCAATTTACATTTATTCCGACACTTTTTTGGCATCTATAGGCTACTAGGCTACTACTTCTACAATCTTTGAGCTAGAAATTCGAACTTCAACTTGTTCAGCTTTATGCAGTTCGTATTGTTTGTACTTTTCTCTTTGGATTCCTCTGGAAAATGAATTCTGTCTTACTATTTGTATTACTGCTTGGGCTAAAGCTGAATACAAGTCCATCTGAGGAGGGATGTGTACATGTTCTACTGTACATAATTATACTTTGTGTTTTCAGCGAGCCCACGCAGTTTCTGCAGGAACTGCATTTCTAGTTATTAACTTAGGCCTGGGATTATTGAATGCTTTAACTATTGACAAATAGCAGATAGACAAGCTCACAGCGTGGCACCGAGTGCCGCGCTGCAAGCTTGTAGATCTGCTATTTTTGAGAAAGTCGTGAAAATGTGGGCAAATCTTTGAATATGTATTTTTAAAGCGAACGTTTGTAACTCAAATTGTGCTTCTGGGGGGTCCCTGGAACTACATATTTTGAGATGGGGGTCCGTGGCCAAATACATATCATTTTGGGGGTCCTTCACATCTAAAGGTTTGAGCACCACTGACATAGAAATATAGGTTTTTCAAAAAACCTTAGAAGGATTTGAAATATTCTAAGACTTCAAACTGAGCTTGTATATCTGCAATCTTTCAATAGTTAGGGTTAGGGAACGCAAAATAATGCGTAATAATGTGTTCTGAGTCTAAATGAAGAACATTTATGGGGGGGCCGCAGTGAGTCCTTGTACCCAGGGTCCAGAATTTGGTGCGACACCCCTGTCTGCAGGAACTGCATTTCTACTTATTAATACAAAACCTTTATTCGTATAAAACAGCAGTTCCACAAAGCTCTGCTTTTTTTCCAAATCATGCTACAAAACATTTAAATATTTTCAAAAATGTGTGTATGAGTACTTTTACTTTTGATGCCACCACTGTATTTACTTTTACTCAAATGAAATGTTGAAAACAGGATTATTTCTACACTGTGATAATGTTAGTTTAACTAAAGTGAGTACTTTTTCCACCACTGGTCATCATGTAGATCAAGCTCTCTTTCTCTCTCTGTCTCTCTGTCTCTCTCTCTCTCTCTCTCTCTCTCTCTCTCTCTCTCTCCCTCTCTCTCTCTCTCTCTCTGTCTCAAAGACAGTTGATTAAATGAATTACGTAATTACAATATTATTACAGTATACAAAATACAAAGGGAAGACATAAATTCTCATAACAACCACTCCAGGGGGTTTAATGAAACTGCAATCGAAAATATGAAAAAGTACAAATAGATTCATTCAATTGTATTGATATGATTTATATTTCAGTCTAACATATTTTCCTGTTCTCTCATTTGTCTTCATGTTATAACCATGCAGGGTACAACCGTTGCAGGAGAGAAGAACTTCAGAAGAGAAGCAACTGAACCCGGAAGTGATAATCATGAAACATCACAATTATTAGCAGATTTTTCTTTGTCACAGTTTGAAACTAACATATTTGAGTAGGGTCACAATTTATTCCTGCTTTATAATCTAAGCGTTGTGGTTTTGTGTCTTCAAAGTGCAAACAAATCTCTGTGTCTTTTTGAGCGGTGGTCACACCGTCTCTATAGTGTGTCTGTGTGTGTATGTGTGTATTCATAATTCATGTGTCTGTCTGTACAGTATGTAGCCTGAGTACCACTGGGTGACCAGAGAGGTGCTGAGAAGCCTGCATGCACACGAGCACACACACACACACACACACGCACGCACACGCACACGCACGCACGCACGCACGCACGCACGCACGCACGCACGCACGCACGCACGCACGCACGCACGCACGCACGCACGCACACACACAGCCTTGAAATTAATGGACACCACTGCTCAGTTTACACTGGTGTGATTTATTTTTAACTCTGCCCCTCTGTCGTCATCACAACAAGCTCTGTTTAGCCATTATAGCCCATTGTTATCTTCAGTAGTGGACAGTAACCAAGTTACTTGGGTACTGTATTTATAATAATTAAATGTGACGTTTCACAAAGGGGCCCAAATGCTCATATACTTCCTGTGTCCACCTCTTCCTGGTCCAATCCGGTGCCCCTGCTCCTCACCTTTGAGAGATGGAACCATGTGGTGGAAAGTAACCAGAGCATTTAGTCAACTACTGTACATAAGTAATACAATTAAATAAATAGATACTTTTACTTTACTAGTATTACATATTTTCAATAGACTGCTTTATAATGTAGCGACTAGGGATGGAGCCCTAAACAAGACTAGCTCGATAACCCGATAACAGATTTATTGAGTACCCGGTATCAATAAGCTTTGGGCTTATCAAGATTGTCATCGAGCATAGCGGCCCATGATGTCATGTTTAAACAATCAAGACAAGGGGCAATCAAGAAATTATTACAGTACTATCCATAATATAAAGCCATTTAACACGTATTGCACACTAATGAATGAGTGTTTTAATGACATTTGTTACTTTTGTCAATTGTCATCTTCATAGATGGTGGTCAGCAACAAACTCACAACTGGCCAATAAAAAAAGATACCAGTTATGTTCTGAATTTGTTTTCTCATATCTTTCCACAAAATATTAGAAAATGCTCAATAGTAGGCTCGATAAAAGCCCGGCTCAATAAGCAGTGTAGAAATCCATGCCGTTACACGACATCTCCAGTATTGACTTGATAATGCTTAGCTCAGTGTGGTATCAAGCACTGAAAATAGCCGACCTTCAAGCTCACAACGCGTCGCGTTGTGAGCTTGGAGGTCTGCTATTTTCGATATTTTCACCAAAAGGCCCTTTTAGAAATTTCAGCCCCTGCCTCTCTAACATTCTCTGCAAGTCCCTGGTGTGGTGAGACTCAGCCTAGACAGACAGGGCAACGTCTTTGTTGTTTTTAGGTGCCGTGCCAACCCTGTATCAAAAGAGCAGTAGTAGGCCTACAGCTGGTGTAGCCGTCTGGGCGCCAAGGCTGGCAATCCAGCCTGACAGCGTGTTGTGGGTTCGAGCCCCGATCTCGACGACATTTGCTGCATGTCTGTTATGTTTGTCCACTTGCATAAACAGTATAGTAACGACTCAAACAAATGATAGAAAGTTTAGGCGTTGTTTACTTATTCAGCGTGGTCTTTTGTACAGGCACGGTCCATCTGTGATGACTTAACAACATTTCTTTGTGGGACAAATAACTGCCAAAATAACAATAGTAGGTTACCTATACTTGAATTTAATAATGTATTCTTGAACCAAATACATAACAGTGTCACACCCACCCTTCTCTCTCCACATTTCCTGTCAGTCTACTGTGAATATATCAATAAAGGCCTCTTAAAACAGCCAGTTAAAATGTCAGTCAATGTTTCCTCCCTTTATTTCCTAAGTTAATGAGTCAGCTGTCTTCACTGTGAGGGACCGCAAATGCTACAATACTTCTACTCCAAGGCAAATGTTGTACTCTTTACTCCACTGCAATTATTTGACAGCCTTAGTTACAAGTTACTTTGTAGAAGTATTGTTTTTATTATTAACCACTTAACCCCGATTTATAGGATATTTTCAGATTTACAAGCTCACAACGCACAGTGATGCTATACACATTGCACGCTTGTAGATCAGCTATTTTCCCAAAAGAAAAACATTGTTGAAGTATTTTATTTGTGGTAGTGTATTAACCTTATTTATGTCAATAAGGTTACTACGGTTAATAATAAAGTTTACTTTGGACTATGATGCATTTATGTTTTTGGAGAGCAAACGCAGCTGTCTCATACTGTCATCTCATACACACTCAAACCCTCCATAATTGCAGGTCCCAGACCCCCTATTGAAGACCCATGAGTCCAGATCATGAGTCTTCAACAGGGGGTCCCAGAGTCCCAGAGCAGGTGCACGGAGGTACACAAACGCGCTGCTGTGCGCACGTGTATGAAGTATGCATGCATGTTTGGCCATGCATGCGCATTAATTAAAAACTGCAGCAGTAGAGTTAAACACAAGTGTGAAGAAAACTCTAATAAACAGCTTGAATTTGGGCAAAATGAAAATTGGGCATCCTCACCGTCTGAATAATGCTAATGGTCAGTGCCATGTAAAAGTTGAGATCACTGAAGCCAGTGAATAGATGTGAATAGAGTGAGAGCGTAACTCTCTTAAATTGTATGTAGGATGTAGGATAGGCTGATGCTAAAGCACTCAGAATCCACATATCATCTGACCAGATGTTTCAGCAAAAAGGGAACTGAGAAAAGGAAGTGCTGTCATCAGCATTTTAATTGTGGTCATTGTTGCATAATTGTTTGCTGCAAAACAACCAGATTTCTTAAAGGGCCACTTCACCTCTGGGACAACCCTATCTTATTTTATTGTTATTTGGGACACGATCAACACAATCCTGAGTTATTTTTTGTGTTCAATCTGATTTTTGAGATATTTTAGTTTTTCAGTATGTACTACTGATCGTGTCCCAAGCAACAATAAAATAAGATATGGTTGTCCCATAGGTAAAGTGGCCCTTTATAATGTGTAATGTTGATATTAACACTAATAAAGGCCTGACACATTTTGTTAGTTTTCTTTTAACTAAATTATGAATGTAGTAGGCTATTCTGTGTTTGCATTGTTTGAATTAGCAATATTAAAATGTAGGCCTATTTGTCCATAAACCCCATCTAAAAATGTTTTGTGCTGGTGACTGAGCCCCCGTACCCGATTTTTGTTGTTAAAATGTTTTAAAACTGTTTTCTTTTTTTGAAAAAGATAGATCTACAAGCTTGTAGATCAGCTACTTTTTGGGCCTGTTTTTCTAGACCTGGTTGCTCATTTCTCTCACAAACTTTGGCATCACTGGTCCTCACACACAAACCCACACATGCCTGACACACAGAGACATTTTCACTGAATGTTCATGATCTATTTATGAGCTTAAATGACAACAACCATGTTTAAGTTGACGGGTTAAAAATACTTATTTTCTATCAGTTACCATGAAGCCTTGAATTCATAGATTTTTTCCCCCTTCTTTTTTTTCTTTTCTTGTCTCAACTTATTGGCTCAGCACTCTTTAAGTCAGAATTAGCAGCACATTGGTGTCAATAGCTACCCTTTGGGTTGATGATATTGCATTAAAAGTATATGTGCGTGCGTGCACGCGTGTGCGTCATTCACTCTGGGTTTTTATTTGCTGTACTTGTATTTGCTGTACTTGTTGCATAGTAATCATGATTATGGAGATTAGGCTTTGGGACATTTTGAGCTGTCATTCATTTACTAACTGTTTGAGATCAGAAAACTGATGATAATGGTTGCTGAGAAAACCATTGTCTGATTCCCTGAAATCACGACCTACCGGTACAGTGCGTTGAGGGAGCTTTGTTAAAGGAGTGCAAATCCCTAGCCTCCTTCAAAATTGGTCTGAAAAGTCACCTTCAGACGGCTGCTACTCGAGACTTGTAAAAAGGCTAATCCCCCATGTTTTCCACCCCTCCCCCCCTTTTTCTCCTTTTGTAATTGATGTTATCCTATGCAAAGTAATCTGTTCTATCCGTCTGTCTTTCAATGTTATATGAGATACATAAAGTGGTTCCTGTGTAAATAAGCCGTAAAGCTTACGATCTCCTCTTAGTTGAACTTGTACCTGTGATTTGTGCTGTCATGAAACTGTACTTTCTACCACTTTTTGTGGTCACATGTTCAAATACTGGATTCTGATTGGCCTCGTGCCACAACCCTGCCAACAACCCACTCCCTCTCATGATAAATGGCTTACTTTTCCTATTGCAAACTTCTAATACATTCTTCAAAAATGGTGGAGAGACAGCAAGACTATCACAATACGCCTATTTTAACAAAGGAAGGTCACTAAAGCTGGCCGCACACTAGCCGATAATCGGGCTATTTAATTACCCCCCCGACAATCGGGCTGCCACCGACTGAAACGGGCCCGACAATCGGGCATGAACGTCGTCTAGCGTGAGGTCTCACAGATCCACTCGGAGCCCAGCCGAGTGGCTCGGAGGACGATCGGGGGTAGCCCGACTCTTTTCAAACATGTTTGATATTTTCCTGGATCAATACTGGTCTGGAAGACTGGAAGGGCAGCAGGGGACTGAGATATAATAGTTACAGCAGCCGCTGATAGACGCAAGTCTCTGAGCATACGTATGACTGAGTGACAGATCCATCTCTTTTTTTTTCTCTCCACCTCTCCCTCTGCCTCTCACTCACTCACACACACACACACACACACACACACGCGCCCGCACACAGACACACTTTTCATAGCGTCCGTCCGTCCATCAGGTTGTATCATGAATGATTGGGATTTAAATTAAAACTCAACGGCAGCGCATATCAAACAAACAGAATAAAGACCGCGACCAGCACACATCCCTTGCAAGTAGGTGGGACGTTCGCGAACGAATCGAGTATTTTGAACGGCTCTATGAAAAGAACGATGGGATCCGGTTTGCAGTAGGGAGCCGTTCCTTTCTAATGAACAGTGGTGGGAAAATAGCCTACTGCAATCAATGTGGAAATACTCTGCCACAAGTAGAGGTTTTTGGAATGTTAATATACTTGAGTAAAAGTACAAACGTATTGGTATCATTCAACATTTAAGTAATGTAGCCTACAGAGTACCACCAATAGTAGAAAGTAGGCAGAATGTCCTGTTTCACAGATTTTCCAATGAATAAAATGTAGAAAAATCTTGAAAATAGCCGATCTACATGCTCACAATGCAACAAATGGCAGGTATGTAGGCCTACCTATATATGGCAGAAATAAATGTATAGGGTTGAAGTTATTTGTAATTATAATCAAAATCTACAAAGTAACTAATGAGCCAGTCTTTTGAACGGCTCTTTGAAAGGAACGGATCCCAGAGATCCGGTTCACTTCAAAGGACCATAAATCCCATCTCTAGGAGTCAAAGAAGTACACGCCCATCCTGATCTACAAGCTTACAACGTGGCACGGGACAGACACAGTTTGGTCTTGGAGATCTTGTTCTGGGTGCGCTACGACTAATCATAAATCAGGCACCATGAGAAGGACGGAGCTGCACTTTAGCGCAGGAGAGAGGGGATGTCAGAGCTGGATGTACATGAAACGTGTCAAAGTGAACTCATATCGTCAAAATAGGACACAACTTCCATATTGAAGCTTTTTTTTTTTTCGTTGCGTGAGGCGGTGTTGTGTGTTGAGTCAGTGGATAACGTCATGTGTTTGTATGTGCGTGTGCGTGCGTGTTACAAAGCACAGCTCTCAGAACAGCCCCCGTGGCATCGTGTATTCATTATATTAGCCTATGTATTATTGCTGTGTGCGAGCCCGACTCAATCTGAATAGAATCCTGTAGCGTGCGGAGCGCCCGACTGTTCAAAACGGCTAGTCTGAGCCCGTTTAGATTATCTGGTCAAATAATCTGAAAAAATGATCCTGTAGTGTTTAATTCTACCCGATTCAGTCGGGCCCGATTATCTGTTAGTGTATGGCCAGCTTTACCCTGTCTTTAACCTAAATTATATATTCATTTAAAGCCACATTAAAGGATTGTACAATGTTGTGTGATAAAAAAGGTCTATGCAAATGTTGGTAACACAACCACAGTGACAGTAGTCTACTGTTTTAAAGTAAAAAAAAAAAGAAAAAGTAGTCTGCCTTTTTTGATCACGCTCTCTCTGCCAGGCCTGGAATTTCATCATTTTAGGGTCAAGGTCACTTGGCCTTTAGTGTTGTCCAATTTTTTAAGGCACAAAGGCCATCAATTAAAACAATGATGGTCCATGGTCATAATACTAGTTACTTTGTCGATGAAATGAAACATGCATTATCCCTGCAAGGCCCAGCGTAGCTTTTTGGCAACATTTTTTAAATTGTTTTAGGTTATAATTAGTTTTCCTGTTCTTTTTTCACATTAACATCAGCATTAAATCCTATTGTTTAGTATTACAATGCCATTGGCCACGATATTTGCATATAAATACCCCCCACAGAGGCTCACATTCACACCTCCCAGAGAAGTAAAATACCTGTAATATTTTTTTTGGTGATCATTAGAATTTCTAGAACATATACATATGTTATTATTGTGAAAAATATCCCCAAAATGCAAATTAGAGCATGATTTATGGCTATAAAACATTACAAAAACATTATTATATTTTAAACATTACATTTTCCTCTGATTAGGACTTCTACAACGCCATCTGATTTTTTTTATTAATTTTTTGGCAAGTGAAATTAATTCGGGTCTTGCAGGGATAATGAGTCATTTTGGTAATTTAAGTACATGTTGATACCAATATTTTTGTACTTTTACTCTAATTCCAACGCACGCACGGGCAGCGTGTGCGTACATGTGGCACCACGGCCACTTGGCCGTATGGGCATGTAACTTTTCGAGGGGCACGCGGCCAAATTCCTGCCCTGGTTGCAAAGGTAGTTGTGGAACTTTCTCAAACTCAAACTGGTAATATGTAATAGCCTATGTAACATTTTACTCTCCTGGGTAATATTGCCCAACACTGACCATAATAAATAACTCTGTAGTCCTATCCCAGTCATATACAGTATCACTCAATGTATACCTGCCTTACAAAGGTCGTCCAGGGACAGACTATTCTCTACCCAGAGGCTATGCTGTGCATTGTGTCTGCATACCTTTTGTACAGGCATCAACAAATCCCCTGTAACCGACCTGCATGTTTGGGAGTGCCACTCCCTCCCATCTTAGATGCCCCGGCATACTTTCAGTTGAATAAATTAAATTAAAGACTCAACCACACAGATGAGCATAAGGCCTCTATCAAAGCAAACCTGGGCTTCCATAACACCTCAGCAGTACCACAGGCTGATCACCTTCATGCCAAGCCCCATTGATGAAGACATTTGTTCAAAAGTATTCCAGACCAAGTACTGAATGCATATATTAACATAACCTTTCAGAAGTTTGACATTACTGTATTATAAATCCTTCATTTGAGTGGTCGTGTCGTGTGTAATATTCTAATATTTTGAGATATGGATTTTTGATTTTCATGAGACGTTTGCCATAAAAAAATAAAACAAAAAAAGGTTTTGACAATTTCACTGCATGCACAATGAATCTAGAATATATGAAAGTTATTTTTTTAAATTATATTACAGAAGAAAATCTACTTTTACACAATATTCAATTAAATTATTTTAGATGGATCTGTAAAGGCTCATTCAATAGAGTGCTTTTCGGCCCTTGTAGCCACAGGTGACGAGAAACTTTTGGTTTCCCACAACTTGTAGTTTTTCTCATCTTCGTCAAAACACAATCTATTCCACCCGCTTCCAAGATCCTTCCTGGGCCCATAACCTGTCTGCGCAGCAGCCATTACCAGCTAAGGTCTGGATAAGACTAATATGGAGGAATAAAGACACTCACACGCTCTGCATGAAGTTCACTTAGCGACTGAATCTCCAGAGTGAGCCAGCCATGATCAATTTATTAGAATCACCGTGTTAACATACACACCAACACTGATTGTGATTGTGATTGACAGATCATAATGTTGTCAGAGTAAGAGCATTCAAGATACAGATGTGCCATTTCAAAACATCACACATCCTGCCATTGGAAAGACAGTAGATTTTCAGGGGATTTGCAGAATATTGAGCTTGTAGATTAGCCATTCTCCATAAAAATTAGAAAGGCAAAACAGGCAAAGAAACTTGTTGCAAAAATGCATTGGCAGAACATTTGCATGAAAAGAGCAGTAAATATACTGAAGAGTTGAAACGGCACATCTATAGTCAATGTTCACAATAGGTCCCTGAGTTGTGGATACGTGTTGAGGATCTCTGTCTTTTTGAGGAGTCTAAGGAACTGAGAAGAAAGCCTCTCTCCTCCTCTAATTATTGTATCAAGAAGGTTAATACAGGCATCTTCTGGCTGCTTTGCCATCAGTTGTGTATAAACTCTTTGAGTAATAATTCCATCAGACTGTGCATGTTGTATGATGTGGAGATCTGCGCTGAACAGCTCAACAAGTTTTGTCTTGTTTGTGACCAACATCGTCTTGTCAGGACTCTCAGGAGTACCCTATAGAAATGAGTAGCAGGTATTATTGTATACAATATGCATCAATTGTAACAATGAGCTTATTGTGTATTGCTATTCGTCAGTAAACCTAGAGTATTTACCTGAGTGGATGCCCCACTCGCCTCTGGAAGGTGCAGAGCTGAAAAGCAAAGAAGAAATTAAATATTTTCTCATTGGAAGGGGAGTTAGATACTGGCATACAGTACATATGCATCCGTTTATTATGTATGCATACTGATCAGCTAGTGTGCATGTTTTTACCACAAACATTGCCCAAAGGAAAGTGGTTTCACATTTCAGTGTTTATTTGCACACTGAACTATTTTTTTATTTTCACAAAAAAAGTTTAGTTTTTGTTTTATAGAGGGCAATTATAATGGCTTATTAGCCAGGGATCCTTTTAAAGAGGCGGTGCCACCTTGTGGGGTCAAAGATGACGGTCCAAAAACACAGATACTTATTACATCACAGAATCAACCCCTCCCCTAATGACCATTCACCCAACATACGTGGGTGTGGCTAACTTCAGCTGTGTCACCACCCACCATGACAACCACGCATACCAATGAACTGGTGGGTGTGGCCACACGCAGACAAGACACACAGGCGCGCTGAAAATAGCCAATCTACAAGCTGAAACTAAACTAACGAAACTAAATCAAGATTTGCTGTCAAAATCAACTCTGGTAACGACAAACACCAGTAGACACTCTCTACTATATATATATATATATATATATATATATATATATATATATATATATATATATATATATATATATATATACGGTATATGGTGTCCTGGTATATATAGACACACACTCTAAAGGAGTGTTTTAATATAGTGTTAATTTGTAAAGATGTCTACGTTACTGTTCACATACTTGTGTCCTCAAACGTCAGAGCTAGATCAGGCCTGTTGATCTTGTCCAGAACTATCTTCATGACCTGGCCCTGAAGGTCACTGCTGGGGTACTTCTGCGAGATCAGCTGAGTGACCTGCATTCGGTTAGCTCCATCCAGAGGGCCCTCCTGGATCGGATCTTTGCCTTCCAGATGAAGAAGCTTAAGATGAAACTTGAAATAGTCAAAGTCCTCGTTTTTCAGCGCGCTGAGAGCTTTCAGGATCCTCTCCATGGTTGATTCCTGGCACAAACAGAGGATAATAGTAATATATCAGCTTCATTATCTTAATCGCTATAACTCTAGGGGACATTTTGGGAATGTCGTCATTAAAAATAAAAAATAAAAGATTACAATTTTAAAACATTGAAAAAATGTCCAAAAGAAAATCATTGAAAATAGCAGATCTAAAAACTCACAACGTGTCACATTGCAACATGAGCTTGTAGATAAGCTATTTTCACTGTTCAATCATGTGACAAAGTATTTATGTATACTATACTATACTATATAACCTATACTATAGTATAGGTTCATGTCTGTGGTTGTTAAGAGACTGAACACAAGATGAAGTTATGTAGCCTCAGGGAATACACATTCAGGGAATACACATTCATGTACATGCCATCGTTGTAAAATCTATTTGTATTTTGGAATGTGAAAAATACAAAGAAATATAATTGAACTCAAGTCTCCGCGGCATGAGTAATCAATAGAAAAAAGTCATTTTGGGGGTGAAGGAGTAGCCTTTAAGTGTACATACCGTAGTTTGATCATTATTGTCAATAGACTTACCGACTAGTACAGAGTGAAGTGTCCTTTACAGTGGTGTTACAGTAATGTTTAGAGATTCCACCAAGTGTCCACTAGATGGTGAGAGAGAGCGAGAGAGAGAGAGAGAGAGGGAGAGGGAGAGGGAGAGGGAGAGAGAGAGAGAGAGAGGGAGGGAGAAATATAATTAACACAATTATTACTAGGCTATGATAAGTGTTCTCCTTGAACTCTGTTATGTTGGAGGGAGGAAATCGGGTCATGAAAAAAGCTATGTGTCAATAAAATACAGCAGAGCATCACCAGTGTTCAGAGTATTCTGTTTTCTCTCCCATGCTGGAATAAATACATGCAAATACGTGGTACTGTACAATATGACTCAAGAAAATGAGCAGTGTTCAACCCTTGAACACTGTCAATGTGAATCTGATAAATGTACACTCTTCCGATTGGATGAGATTGGCAGTGGTGTAAAGTATAACCAGGGGTGCTTTGGTGTTTTCTTTTCAGGGGAGGACGGTCATTTATTGACGTCACATGTAGGCCTGGAATTTTCTTCATTTTAGGGGCAAGGCCACTTGGCCTTTGGTGTTGTCCATTTTTTGAGAGCACAAAGGCCAAATGCCAGGGCAGGAAGGCCATCAAATAAAACAAGATTTTAGTCCTTGAAATAATTAATTGAATTTACAGTTTTTTTCGATTGCTAAAACACATTTTTCAAAAATTTGGCACAATTTTCACAACCTTTACTTCTGTCCCCAATCGCTTGACTCAATTTGTTACTACTTTAGATTTCCTTATCATATTAGACTCTGACTTTCCTTCTTTACACTCTGATGTAAATTTCACATCACCTTGTTGTCAAAACACAAGACACACTTTTCAGGTTTGCACACACTTCTCACATAAAATCTCAAAGCATCAATCCACAACACACAAATATTCAAATCTCTAAACTTTCGGGTCAGGCGAGCAATTCAGAGCCAGGTCCCACTGCTTCAGGCCATGGAGGAGGCTTGTGGAGATGTGGGCTTTGAGGCCTGTCAGGGCTTCATGCGGCACTCTAGGCCAGGGGTTTTCAAAGTGGGTGATGGGGCACCCTGGGGTGCCACAACGGCAGTCCAGGGGTGCCGCGAGATCATTTGATAATATTTGGAATTTATTTGGACACTTGAAAAAATATTATTTAGTATAATTTTAAACTTGAAGTACAAAGTTATTTTCAGTCAGTTCTAACCAAAATGGCTATTATCTCAACGTTTTCCTCGCAACATACTGTAATCACTAAAATATTGTCACTCTCGGGCAGAAAACTTGTATCTCCAAGTTTCAAATGTGTACGTCTTTTGGTAAAGCAAAGCCCTGCTACATCATACAAGACTGTCGCACAAAACTATTGAAAACAGCCGATCTACAAGCACACAACGCCTCGCGATGCGTGTTTGGAGTGTTTGGGGGTAAACGTTTGGACCTACAGTCAATAAAATGTTTTGTCTGCATATTTGTGTGCTGTTTTATGTTTGTCTATGAGATTAGTGGGCATACACTGGGTCATTTTACAAAAAGGGAATTGGTTCATTTACCAGAGTAATTGACATTCATTCAGTGTGTTCCATTTCGACAATTGTGTTTTCAATTTTGCTCTTCAGTGTTCTGTTCATGCTTGGTAGTGTTCAGCCAAAAGCTAGTTGTGTTTATTCAATGAATGCATGTGTGTGTCATGTGAAAATATGGCTGTGTTTACCAAATGAAAACACGAGTTCCATTTTGTGAACATGTTAAGAGATTTGATGGCAAAGAGTTGTTTTGCAAAGGGATGCCAGGGTTTAGCAATTTGTGTTTGATGTGTGGAGTTTTGTGTGTGCAGTTTTGAAACAAACGTACAGTTTTGAAAAATGTGTTTTAGCAATCGAAAAAAACTGTAAGGGTTAAGGATGATTTTAAATGTAATATGTAGACTATTTGCTGAAATAAATAGATTGGCATTTACAAAAACAAAAAAAGGGGGGGGACTCAACAAAAAACGTGGGAAAATTCGGGGGCCGTGGTTAGTGCGTCCAATGACTAAAGCACCACTGCCACTCAATGGTAAACCTGTTAAACTTGTTATGTAAATAGCTCTTTGATTAAATAGGCTATATGGCGCATTGTCACTCGTTGAATCTATCAAGCGACAGCGGTCTAGCATGCACGTGCAAGCACTGTTCCGTGCCGTCTGTGTGCGTGCATGTGGAACATTTCTGTCCCACCTGTTCTCTGACCACAAGGACCCCTAAAATGATAAGTTGGCCGTGTTGTGGAGACTCCCAGAAGAGAAGATGTGTGTCTCTAAATTATTAAAAAATGTTCAAACAAAGTGACGTGCTGTGAGTTTGTAAATCTGCTATTTTTGAGAGTTTCCTGGAAAACGTATATAATTCAGTTTTTCACAATTGTTAACAAATTTTTCACTACAACAACGGCTTTCTCAAAACTGCACACACAAAACTAAAAACCTCACACCCCGGCCAGAGATGGGCAAAAAATACAAAATAGTATTTGAAAAAAAAAAAAAAAAAAAAAAACTTGGTCTACTACTGACCAGTGTACTGTCACCAAGATAGAATCCTGGTCCTGGTATTTGTATCTTTGTATTTCAAATACTTTTTTGTATTTTGTGCCCATCTCTGTCTCCACCTTCAGTTGTGCGGCAGCTGAACATTGTAGTGTTTAAACAACAGGGTGAATTGACATCAGACCTGAAAGTGTAGAGATTTGAATAGTTGTGTGTTGTAGGTTGATACCTTGAGATTTTATGTGAGAAGTGTGTGCAAACCTGAAAATTGTGTGTTGTGTTTTGACAACAAGGTGATGTGAAATTGACATCAGAGTGTAAAGAAGGAAAGTCAGAGTCTAATATGATAAGGAAATCTAAAGTAGTAACACATTGAGTCAAGCGATTGGGGACAGAAGTAAAGGTTGTGAACATTGTGCCTAATTTTTGATTTTTGTGTTTTAGCAATCGAAAAAACTAAAAACAAAAAAAAAGTAAAATAGTATTTAAAAAAAAATCTAAATACTTGGTCAGTACTTGGTCTAATGCTGACCAGGATATTGTCACCAAGATACTATCCTGGTGACTTTTTTTTACTTTTTTTTTGTATTTTGTGCCCATCTCTGCCTCCGGTTCCTGTCTCAATGTTCAGTTGTGCAACAACTAAACATTTTGTGTAGTGTTTAGACAACAAGGTGATATGTAATTGACATCAGACTTGAATGTGTAAAGTTTTGAATAGTTGTGTGTTGTAGGTTGATACTTTGAGATTTTACTTGAGAAGTACCGGTATGTGCAACAACCGAACATTGTGTGTATGTTTTGACAACAAGGTGATGTGTAATTGACATCAGAGTGTAAAGAAGGAAAATCCGAGTCTAATGCAGAAAAGGGAGTGTGAAGTAGTGCCAAATTGGGTCAAGCTATAGGTACATGAAGCTATAAGTACATGAATTATAATGAATAACATGATCTCAAATTGTCTCTTTAAATCTTACCTGTTTTTTTAGTGGGTGCGGTCTGAAGATCTGTGCAGTTATGGTCCTGTTGGTCCTATGGTATGTTACAGTAGTTGGTATATGCCTACTGTAGTTCGCAGTTGTCAAGTGTGAACAGGACTGGACGCAGTCCCTGCCTATAAAAGACAACATGTTCTCAGTTGAGATTCAGAACAATATAGGAGGTGTGGCAAATGCGTTCAGGGGGTATTCTTGTTGTCAAGATAACCTGTTATTAAAATACCTGTGGCAAGGAGAAGGCATGAGGTGGTACCTACAGGTATGTGTGTGTGCGTGCGTGTCTGTGCACTCCTGCTCTCTCTAGGTCGTCTGAGGACGACCTGTTTTTTTTTGAGCGGTGGTCACACCGTCTCCATAGCGTGGCCGTGTGTGTAGGTATGTATGTTTGTTTGTATGTATGTATGTATGTATGTATGTGGGTGGGTCTGTATGTAGCCTCAAGCCTGTGGTGTAGTACCTTTTCTGACCACACATGTTAAGGGAGGGGCGCTGTTGTTCAGGCCAGGCCAGAACAGGCAAGGCACACTCACACTCACACACACGCACGCACGCACGCACGCACACACACACACACACACACACACACACACACACACACACACACACACACACACACACACACACACACACACACACGCGCACAGACTCCACCGCTCAGTTCACACGGGTGTGATTTTTACTTAAGCCAACATATCAATACCACAATGTATAAATACTGTTACAAGTAAAGGTCTGTTATTTAAAATGTACTAGATTAAAATCATTGGCAACAAAATATACTTAAAGTACCAAAAGTAACACTGAGAGTAGGGGTGGCAGCGGTCACCGGAAAAATGCCTTATCTGTATCTCCCCTATAGATCAACAAAACATTGTCTTTTTATTACCCCCGGAGTCGTCCTGGCTCGGTGAAACCCCTAGCCGTATCTCAGATGAAAAGATATGTAACCCTGCGATATCCTGCCATTCCCCAGTCCTGTCTTCACTCCTTCCGTGCTGATCGGCATTACTGGTGACCTTTGTTGACCCCATGCCACATCTGTCATTTATGCCCCAGAATCCCTTCCGCATCTAGAACGTTCTACAGTCCTGAGATATAGTATATAAGGACTGCTTACCCTGCATGAGATTGTCATTGTCAGTTTATGCTCTGACCCTGCCCATGGACAGTTGTAAATAGAACTTTCTTTTATTTGATACTTTTACATTGTTGTGAGTTTTCTCTATTCTTTGGACAAAGTGTTGTCTCGTCCTGATCATGATCAGCTTGGATTAAACTACTTTTTTCTACTTGACTTTCAACTTGTTCTGAGCTTGTCTTCTCCTTGATACACGTTGATATCATCCGAAACAGGTGCACCCCAGATGGCTGTTGTGGCGGTCCGGGCACTTAGGCTGCTGATGCAGCCTGACAACGTTGTTATACCTATCAATCCAGGAAAGCATCTGTGTCATTTTAGTTGCCAGAAACCTTGTATCTCCAAGTTTCACATTTGTATGTTTTGGTAAAATAAAGCCCTACTTCATCTCACAGGAGTGTTACACAAACGTAGTGAAAATAGCCGATCTACAAGCGCACAACGCCTCGCATCAGAAGGCTATTTTCACTGTTGTTTAACCACTACCCCTGCATCCCTATTCTGGGGCAACATTCAACAAAAATAGCTTGTAGATCGGCAATTTTTGGCGAGGAGATTTAAAAAAGAACTCAATGTCGCCTGCAGATTACATTCATATGTTTTGGTCCTGCCCCAAACTGTCAGGGTTTTGGACAGCAATATTTAATACCTTGGGAAGGGCATTAAACATGCGAATTGTTCCAGACCCCATCATTGCCCTTTTCGGAATCTCTCTCCCTAATTCACCATCCTATTTACGACGAGTAATAGGTTTTACAACTCTGTTAGCAAGGAGATTGATACTCCTCAATTGGATACATCCATCTCCCCCGTTACACAACAGATGGATTCACAAAATTCTATACTGTATCAAACTTGAAAGACTTAGATTCTCCCTCAGAGGTTCCTTGGAATCCTTCCACAAAACGATTACAAACCCCCCCCCCCTACCCTCGTGTTTCCCTCTGTCTTTTGTCTTGTCTTGGTTGAAAGTGTGAATGGGATTTTGTGACTTAACTGTATGTTTTTGTTTGTCTTGTTTGTTCTCTCTTTATTTTATTTTAATTTATATACACCAACTTTGGACGTTTGTTACATAAAAAATAAGTCCAGTTTACATCTGTGATGTTACCTATTATGATGCCTTTTTCTATTATTCCTGCCAAAAAAATGAATAAAAAAAAAAAACTCCATGCCACTCAGCTCTGTTTAGAGGTCTAGAGGGTCCAAGTGCTTAAACTGAAGTGATATCGATGTTTTCCAAATATTATCAAAGTTTTCTCTGTGGCACCCCTGGACTTAAAGGAGTAGTTCACCCCCAAAATGACCTTTTTTCTATTGATTACTCACACCATGGAGACTTGAATTCAATCATATTTTTTATTTTTTGTTGCATTCCTAAGACAATAATTTGATTACAATAAATGTACCCCCATTGGTATGGATGGGGACCCGAATGCATTTTGGTCCCCATCCACAATCAATGGGGGTAAATTTACTATAATCAAAATTGTGTCTTAGGAATGCGACGAATACAAAAAACATATTATTGAACTCAAGTCTCCATCGCGTGAGTAATCAATAGAAAAGGGGTCATTTTGGGGGTGAACTACTCCTTTAAGTCACGGCACCCTAGGGTGCCACACCCACTTTGAAGGTGTTTTTTTTTTATCCGCCTCAGGTAATGGATTAATAAAGAACCTGGGGAATATTTGGGGGTTAAGTGGCTTTCTAAGGGACACACAGACTGATGGACTCAGACCCTGGGGGAAATTAGATAGATAGATAGCTTTATTGTCATTCAACATATACATGAAATGCATAAATGAACGAAATTTCCTTTCACTGGCTCCTAGTTAAAAGACTATAAAAGTTAAAAATACTAAAAACTAAAACACTAGAAAACACCACTTAATCAACCAGTAAGACTCCCTAATCGGGAGATAAGCGACCGTCAGGTCGCAGCGTGATTTTAGGGCAAAATGTGTAGGAGCAGTGTCCAAAAATGTGGTTGAAAAAAATCGGCCTGATGGTGGCGCTATATGGGACATCCATATTGATGAGATGAGTGTAGACATACTGTGTACCGATTTGTGTGATTTTAGGGCAAAATCTGTAGGAGCAGTGTCCAAAAATGTGTTTTAAAAAATCGGCCTGAAGATGGCGCTATATGGGACAGATCCATGTTGATGACATGAGTGTAGACATACTGTGTACCGATTTGAGTGATTTTAGGGCAAAAATTGTAGGAGCAGTGTCCAAAAATGTGTTTTGCAAGAATCGGCCTCATGGTGGCGCTAGAAGAGGGCCATGTGAGAAATGAGGGGTGGGGTCTCCGCGCCGCCGAGGCGGACGAATAGGTACCGGCCCCGGCTCTCCCGTTGGCTCCTAGCCCGAGTTACGGCATTTTATGTGCGCTGCAGTTGCAGGGGGTCCTCCACTGGGGGCGCCACCACTTTTGCATCCGTTCTGGAGCACCAGGAGTCGGTGGTCCCCGGGAATTCCCCGTGAGCAGCCCCGTTCGGGTGGTCATTTGGTCATTTTTGCACATTTGGTCATTTTTTACATCTGGAGCTCCGGGGGTCCTTGGAGGTTGTAGTTTGGCAGGCAAGGAGTGTGTGTGCAAAATCTGGCATGGATCGGGGCAACGGTTGCGGAGATATGAGCAGGGCAAAAGTGTGACATGTGACGTGTGACAGACAGACTGACGGACGGACTGACTGACTGACTCACAGCTGGTGGAGGTTTTGACAGTAACTGCGACCTGACGGTCGCAATAAAAGCACAAGTCAAATTCATGGAGATATGGCCCACAGGATTCTTAAGCATCATATGGAGAAAGGTCAGGGGATATGCACTTTTTAACGTGACTTTTTAGCTTTTTCAGAGTTCACAAGTCTTATGGCTTGGGGGAAAAAACTCTTGCTGTATCTGGCCGTTCTGCTCCCTCTGGTACCTTTTACCAGAGGGCAGGAGGTTGAACAGTCCCTGATATGGGTGGGTCGGGTCAGACATGATCTTATTTGCCTTTAAAAGACAGCGATTTTGGGCAATGTCCTTGATGGAAGGCAGTGCAGGTCCGATAATCCTCTCTGCTGTCCTCACCACTCTCTGCACAGTTTTCCAGTCTGTCTCACTGCAGCTACCAGACCAGACAGAGATGCAGTTTGTCAGAATGCTCTCTATGGTGGCCCTGTAGAATGTGGTGAGGATGGGAGGGGGAAGTTGGAAGTTGGGAAATTCTTTGATTTAATATGCTTTCATTTTCAAGGTCTAAGAAGTTTGTTGCTTGAAATAATGTCAGAGTCTTTTGCACACAAATTATAAATAGAAAAAAAAAAGATGGCACATTGCTCTGATCACAATACAGAATGTTTTATGTAACATGATGTTGTTTTCACAATAACTGTACTCCTATATGGAAACTACTAATTGTAGTTCTATGGACCCTGATCAACCAACCATTCAACCTGTGGGCTGAAATAGCCAAAGTATAAAACAATGGTTAAAGTGGTTAAAATATGGCTAAAATATAAAATGGCGCCGGCACTTTCCCAGTTTCAATGTGGCTCCCTATGGAGACACAAAGAGTCTCCTCTGTGTCTCCTATACTGTTCATCAAATTATTGGCTAAATGCGACAAAAACAACAAATGTCCACGAATCAAGTCTCCTTGAGGTGAGTAATCGATAGATAAAAAGTCATTTTGGATATGAACTATCCCTTTAAGTGGTCAGATATTTCCAAGAGAGCCCTTCTCCATGAAAGGTTGAGAATGCTGATTGATTGATTGATTGATTGATTGATTGATTGATTGATTGATTGAATACTTTATTAGCAGTTTGCAAAACAAGCACAGGAAGGTACAGTTCAGTACAAGGTCTGCTAAGAGCAGTTTAAACCCAATAAAGCCTATGGATGGATAGATAGATAGATAGATAGATAGATAGATATATAGATAGATAGATAGATAGATAGATAGATAGATAGATAGATAAAGAGAAGGTGCATCAAGAGAGGGGGCGAATAATATATAAGTATATATACATAAAGTGTCTTACAAAAAGAGACCATAGCAGTCAATGCTTGTTAGTGCAACAAGTATCTCACTGTCATTGTTAAACAAAGCAAAATACTCAGAAACTACCAACACAACCTAATAGTGCAATGTCAAAAATCAATGTGAAAGAAACAAAAAAAAAACAGCTCAGAGAAGAAGAAACTAGGAAGCGTGTCACCGCAAGACGCACATGAGCACCCTCCCTGGAAGGTCCTTAGAGGTCAAAGTCAATACAGCAATAGTTCCGTCAGTCTAAGGCTTGTTTATTGGGGACCTTTGTATTTTTGTGGGCGTCATTGGCTCGGGCATAGATTGGCCACTTGGCAAACTCTCCCACTTTCTGTTTGCAACGGCTTTCACTCATACTTGGAAAAGCTGAGACAAAGCCGCACACACACACACACACACACACACACACACACACACACACACACACACACACACACACACACACACACACACACAGGCATTATATAATGTGAAACTTGTCAGGCAGGCTTGGATTGCCTACAGCGTTCGAGCCAGTGAAGGCGAGTAAGACGAGATTAAAGTAAAAGAGTAAATGAAAAAAGTTGGACCAGTTTGTCTAGTTTGCTTTCTTTCTTCTTTTAGATCAGGGCTAGGCTACCTTAGGCACGGATGCCAACATTGGCACAGGGGAGGGTGATCACTGGCACACTGGCAGAAGTGTGATAAAGAGGATTTATATTTTAAAATCAAATATTGTCCCTCAAAACCCCCCTCTTTAGACTTGCTTTCCCTTCCTAAATCTACTCTCCCTCTCAGCTATTTTACATTTGTTCTGTGTCCTTTTTAGCCATTTTGCATTTTTTCTTAATGAAGTTTTGTACTTTTATTCTTTTGTTTTGTAAAGCGACTTTGAGTTAAAGTGCTATATAAGTTTTGATGTATTATTATTATTATTATTATTAGTAGAAGTATTGTAGTAGTAGTAGTAGTTGTAGTATTTTAAACGTGGTCAATTAAATCAGATAAATCATCTAATTTGCAGCAATTTACATCCTGCACATAATTCTACATTCATTACAATTGTGAACTTTGATTGGGGAGGGAGTGGGGGAGATAGGTGGGTTATTGATTAAGTCTTAAAATCGTTAGAACAATGTCCTGACGATCAAAACAGTTCGGCAAACTGACTATCTAAAAAAGGTTGCTGACCCCTGTTTTAGATTATTGCACCTTTGTCCCTTTACAACAGCCTCTCCTAAAAAAGTGGGTCATACTCAGTACCCAGTGATGGAAGAAATATTCAAAATGTACTTGAGTGAAAGTACAAAAGTATCGGTATCAAAGTATACTTAAAGTACCAAAAGTAAAAGTACTCATTGTGCAGAATGTCCCCATTTCACAAGTTCAAAATGTATAAAAGATCTTATGTATAAAGGATTTTACTAATAAATAAATACCATTTACTCAATTCGTCGAAAAGCTCTCTGAAACCAAACCAACAAATGAATTCACAGATTTTCTTGTAAAACTACAGGAAAACTATTGTCAATTAAACGTTTGATTTCGAGAAACAGTGATACTGTTCCACACTCCTGGGTGTAGGCCTTTAGGAGTGGAATTTGTGTGTGTGTGTGTGTGTGTGTGTGTGTGTGTGTGTGTGTGTGTGTGTGTGCTGTGTGTGTGTGTGTGTGTGTGTGTGTGTGTGTGTGTGTGTGTGTGTGTGTGTGTGTGTGTGTGTGTGTGCGCGTGTGCGTGTGCGTGTGTGTGTACACCACTAAAGCTTACCTTATACTTTAGCTATTTCAAGTCTGCAAATGCACGCATGCACACAAGCAAACACACCCACACACCCAAGCAAGCACACACACATACACACACACACACACACACACACACACACACACACACACACACACACACACACACACACACCCACACACCCAAGCAAGCACACACACACACACACACACACACACACACACACACACACACACACACACACACACACACACACACACACACACACACACCCACACAAGCCCTAACATGTTAATTATAAAATGTAAACATGTCAGGCAGGTTTGGTTGTCAAGGTCGTCTGAGGACGATCTAGAGAGACAGACAGTGTTCGAGCGAGTGAAGGCGAGTAAGGTCTACCAGGCCAGGTATGTTATTGTGGCCTCCTGGTGGCGCTATAATAGGCCAATGTGAAAAGGGTGCCATGTCTTCTTCGGCCTTTAACAGCAATCTGACGCTGCATGCATGATTTGAGGCATTTTGTTCCAAAAATGAGTGTGGCAAAAGTCGACCTGCTGGTGGCGCTATAACGGGTCAATGTGAAAAGGGTGGCATTTGTTCCTTGACAATTGTAATGTGCGTGCAGAATTTCTCTAAAATCACAATCTGCATGATATACTTTGGAAGTAAATTTTAGGCAATTAGGATGGAATATGAAATATCAGACACATGCACCTTCATCACATGACTATGGATATACTGTGTACTGATTTGCGTGATTTTTGGATAAAATCGTTAGGAATAATAGGAAAACATTTGTTTTACATAACATAACGGCCTGTAACCTGACTTTCGCCAGATAGTTGCAGCAGTGCGTAACACGCTCTGCCTTACATCTGGGATCTCTCGGCCAGACTCTATGTAAGGGGCGGGCCATTTTTTGAATTTCTGTAGCAGGTGATTGGATGTGGCCGTTTCTATCACAGTCTGGGAGTGCCAACTCCAACCACTCATATTGGCCTGTCTGCATGACGTTGCAGACAGGCAACGTCATGCACTCAGGCAACGTCACTCTATTGGCTCAGAGCCGCTCAGAGCCCGCCCATAGCTGCCGCTGATTGGTCCGGCCCGGGACTTTACGAGTGTTATCAACGCTGGCGGACCGAGCCCAGATGGTAAAGCAATGCAACGCAATGCTGCCACCATCTGGCGAAAGTCAGGTAAAACGGCCTGCTGGTGGTCCTGTAAAAGACTAAAAGGTTTTTCCTTGGCCTCTAGGGAGTGCACATACAACGTTTTACACTAGTGGAGTTATAGGTAAAAACACGAATCAGCCTGTTATAGCGCCACCATGAGGCTGATTTGAAAAAATTGAAGTGGCATTACTTCCTCTGCTTATTGGGAACGTGCATGCACAATTTCACCAAAATCGTATGCTGCGTTCATGATTTCAGGCATTTTAGTCAAAACGGACCAATCCTGCAAACTTTGGAAGCCAGTTTAACCAATCAGGATGGAATATGTAAAAGATCCATGTCGATCACGACTGTAGAGATACTGTCTACCGATTTGCGTGATTTTTGGACAAAATCTGTAGGAGTACTGGCCAAGTTAGTTTTGCAAAAATCTGCCTCCTGGTGGCGCTAGAACAGACCAATGTGAAAATTGTGGGGCAGAGGTTCTGAATTGACATCCAGGCCAGGAGTTGTGTGCACAGTTTGGCAGTGACCGGGCCAACGGCGCCGGAGATTAGCTGGTAACAAACTGGATGGACGGACGGACTGACACAGACACACACACACACACGCATGCACGCACGCACGCACACACACGCACGAACGGACAGGGGCGAAAATATAGTCTCTCCCCATGCCTTTTGGCTAGTGGAGACAGTAATAGAGAAAAAATGTTTTACATAACATAACGGCCTGCTGGTGGCGCTATAAAAGACAAAAATGCAAAGGTTAAAGGTAAAGGTTTCCCCATGGCCTCTAGGGAGTGTGCATACAAAGTTGTACACTGATCAGAGGAGTTATAGGTAAAAACACGAATCAGTCTGTAATACTGTAGTGCAGGGGTGTCCAAAGTGCGGCCCGGGGGCCAAATGCGGCCCGAGGACAACTTTTATACGGCCCTCGGCTTCATTCCTAAATTGTAGACCTACTATAAACGGCCCGCCAGCACCGTCACACAAGAATATTTTCCCAGAGTATTATTTGTCTGGATTGTTTCCAGGCTATTTTATTGTATTTTTTACCTTGCATGTCTGGTTACATTTGGTAATGTGAAATTAATTTGTGTTTTCAGAGCAAACACCTGCAAAAAGACCATTGATATGTATAGTATTGATGATGATAGTTAAAGGAGTAGTTTGCATTGGTGTTTGCGTCACAGTGCATGCATGGCAACACTGGTTGTGACTGCAATGTAGGCCTATGTGTATTTATTTGCATGTACATGCAAACTGCTCTTTACCTTGAAATGAACCACCACACACACAGACACACACACACACACACACACACACACACACACACACACACACACACACACACACACACACACACACACACACACACACACACACACACACAGACACATGGTTTTTACCTAAAAAACCTTTATAATAAGCAGGCCTGGCAACGCTGGTTAGTTCTGGGATGAACATTATGTTTGGACCCTCTTTTTCTCCCCAATTTAGTCGTTATGCCAATGGATTCCTCCCAGGCCCACACACATTTCTGTGTTGTCACTGCTGTTTCTATAATATCTATAATGCTACTGGCTCAAGTGTCAGTTTGCACACACAACAAAAGTTCAAATATGGGAAAACAAAGAGTTTTCTGCCCGACAGCAACATCAAACATATAATTTTCGAAATGTCTGAGTGAGTGAGTGAGTGAGTGTCTGTCTGTCTGAAACAGCGTTTCTCCTCAGTGGCTGGAGCAATTGATCTGAAATCGCATCACCATTAGCATATGAACACACCTGACATAACTGTGAAGCCCGTTTGTCACTTTCACAAATCATATACTGTATATTAGCATTTTTATGGTGTATCTACTATCTATTCTGCATCTAGCATGAGGCACATCTATTCTGCATCTAGCATGAGGCAACATGTTTAACCAGCTCTCTCTCTGTGTGTGTGTGTGTGTGTGTGTGTGTGTGTGTGTGTGTGTAGGTGTGTGTGTGTGTGTGTGTGTGTGTGTGTGTGTGTGTGTGTGTGTGTGTGTGTGCAGGCAGGCAGGCGGGTGTGTGCGCAGGCGGGTGGGCGGGTGGGCGGGCAGGCTGGGGGGGGGGACACAGTATCTCTGTAGCCATTAAACAAAACGGGTATTTCTTACATTGATGCTCCTACATATTATCATGCAAGCACCAGTTAAAGTTACTTTCCATCCCTCATATACTGTATGCACAGTGCACATCCCATAACCCACACACTGCACATCATTTTGGAGCTCATATCTTTGAACGGGTAAGGGCTAGTTATAGTCTATAGATAGATAGATATAGATATATACCTTTATTATCCCAAGGGGGAAATTCAGTCTATAACTTCCACATTCAAAATGCATGTAAATATAAGTGTTGCATTGTCAGAATGCATATAGACGTCCCTCAAGTGTTTCTGTACCTTTATTCATATACTGTATTATGATGTTTTCTGCATATTACTGTATATCGTTTGTCTTTAAATTTTGTCTTGATGAACTGAATACACAAAAACAAGCCCTGGGTTTATTGGGTTATCCTTTTAGCATTCCTTTGTATAAATATGTGCCACCGCGCCTTTTCTTTTTGCAAACTGTTAATAACATATTCAATGATACAAGCAGATTAGATTCTACCCATTAAGACCTGATTTAAATTATTATATTATATTTGTGTCTCAGTGCACTTGCATGACAGCGTTGTGGTCGTCAGAGAGACATTTGGCAGGAAATGTGATAGCAGATCTGTTTCATATTTGTGTCTCAGTGCACTTGCACGACAGCGTTGTGGTCGTCAGAGAGACATTTGGCAGGAAATGTGTGTCTGGTTTCTACTAAAGTCTTCTACTAAAGCCTTCCTCGTGCAGTGCCAAACCTACACATATATAGGGCACAAGTAGGCCACCTGCCATAGAAACCTTTAACCACTTAAACCAGGGGTGTGCAAAGAGCGGCCCGATGACACAATTTATACGGCCTGCAGCTTCCTCCCTAAATGGTACTACAAGCGGCCCTGCAGCACCGTCAAACAAGATGTTTATAGTATAAACAATGTTATTGTATAATTTGTCAGTATTCCTTGTTCCCTGCTATTTTGTTTTACCTTACACGTCTGGTTACATTTGGTAATGTTAGTTATTTGTATTTAATTCAGAGCACACACCTGACAAAAGATAAATAATGATAATGATAGCTAAAATATTGTAATTGCGATGCATATGTGACTTTGTTATGGTCCGACCCAAATTACATTTTGTCAGGAGATAGTCGGCCCTTGGATGTTTCAATATTTTCTAATGTGGCCCTCTTTGAAAAATCACACCCGTGTGAACTGAGCGGTGGTTTATCTCCCCCCCGCCCCCCCCCCTGTGTGTGTGTGTGTGTGTGTGTGTGTGTGTGTGTGTGTGTGTGTGTGTGTGTGTGTGTGTGTGTGTGTGTGTGTGTGTGCGTGCGTGTGTGTGCCGCTGCTGTAGTGCGACCATGAGGCTGATTTAAAAAAGTTTTTGAAGTGGCATTTCTTCCTCTGCTTATTGAGAACATGCATGCAATTTCACCAAAATTGCAGGCTGCGTTCATGATTTGAGGCATTTTATTCAAAACAGAACAATCCTGCAAACTTTGGAAGCCAATTTTAGCCAATCAGGAAGGAATATGGAAAATCAGACAGATCCATGTCGATCACATGACTGTATAGTATAGATACTGTCTACCGACTTGCATGATTTTTGGACAAAATCTGTAGGTGTAGGGGTAAGATGAACCACTTCGTGCTTATGTTGCCCTGGAAGCAAGAAAAAGTGCGATGGCAGTAAATTCAAAACATCTAGACATATTTCAGGATGTCTGCTATAATTTGAAATTATAAGTAAATGTCTATGACCAGGACCATAAAAATTTGACATATTAAAAAAAGTTGGTCATCTGGTTCAACTTGCCCCAGGTGAGGGGCAAGTTGATCTTTTTCTATTTCCACACAACTCCTCTAAGGTATATTAATGACACAGTTCAATATTGAAAATGGGTGGTCTTCCCCTTTAAGGCTCATCTTTAGCTAAATGATTCACATAGTTTTATACATTGGGATATCACCAATATGCATGATATATAATTTTAGACCTGGGTACATTTGCTTTAACATAAAAATCATTATACCATAAAAGTAAAAAAATGTACTTAGACCAGCAAAAAACACTTTTTGGGGTAGAAATATGCTTTCCACTTTGCCCATGTGTCTGTCAACTCCACAGCCAGGTGGAAATTATGTTTGCGTTCTTATTGTGGGGTCAAATGACAACTCATGTGTATAGTTTTAAAGATAAAGGGGGTGGTTCATCTTACCCAGCGGTTCATCTTACCCAGTTCTCTACTGGCCAAAGGTTTGTTTAGCAAAAATTTGCCTCCTGGTGGCACTAGAACAGGCCCATGTGAAAACAAATTAACTGGTATCCAGGGAGTGTGTGTGCACAGTTTGGCAGCGACCGGGCCAACGGCGCCGGAGAGTAGCTGGTAACAGACAGACGCACGCACGGACACACACACGCGCGTGCGCACGGATGCACGGACACAATAGTAGAGACAGTTACAATGGGTGTGCATGGGGCCCTCCTCCTGGAGGAGGACTGACGGCATTTACATCAAATATCTAAATACTGAATGAAGCAAATTAAAAACTGTTCAGGGTGTTCATAAAAGCCTGATTAGATGATAAAATGACCAAATGTGAAATATCCCTTTAAGAGAGTTTTTTTTTTCTTTTCTTACCAGTCGCAAAATTGCTTTCACTTCCTGTGTGGTAAAGCTTGCATTGGTACCAACCATCATTTGCAGAGTGTTATACTACACTTGAGTGAATCAGTAATCTATACGCTCGGTATTGAGCAAGACATTAACATTAATTCCATGATGAGATCACACAAAAAAATTACAGATGCTAACCCAGTTTGAGACGCACCGCACTGAGCTCATTTCAGGTTTACTAAAAGTGGAAGTTATGCTTTCTTTACGTTTCCAGGAATATGAAAGTTTATTTATTTATTTTTAATTACAGAAGAAAATGAACTTTTACACAATATTATTGACAGTCACTGATCTTACAGGTCTGTACCTCTAAAGGCCAGTACACACCAATGTGACTCCTTGCTACTATTATCCCCAATGGATTCATTTTGTTGAGAGGACCCTCTGGCCTGGAACACCCCTCAAGGACCTGTAAGGGTCCATTTGGTTCCATTTCTTACACTCTCAGAGTTACAGACCCATAAGGGTCAATTTGGTTCCATTTCTTACACTCTCAGAGTTACAGACCCGTAAGGGTCCATTTGGTTCCATTTGTTACACTCTCAGAGTCCACCCTTGGCTACGCCCCTGGGACGGTAAATTATTGACTTCACGTGCACCTACATGTGTGCATGCGAGCAGAACAAAACTGCTGATACAGTGTATGAGAGTCAACTCATGACGAGCATTAGAAAATATCTTCTTAATTAACTTATGTGTTCAATATACATTTTACATAAATGTACAGTTTGTAGTAGTAGGAAACATTTTAAATCTCAAGGAATGCCATGAATTATATAGCTGTAGGCTATTGAAAGAAAGGATGTCAACACACAGCAGATGTAATGGTGGGGAAACAAAAACAATGTTTTGAATTAGTCTTAATTACATTTGCATTGTTACTTAAATTTGTATTTTCTAGTTTCAGTTAATTCAATTAGAAAATACTGCGCTGCAGTAGAGAAACTAAAAGTTTGCTTTGAACGAATCTCAAACAGTAGCGTTCACTAGTATGGAGCCATGTATGAGGACGCACGCACATTCAGTCACCACTGGAAACCTAGGTGGTAAAGTATTTAAGTACATTTCTGGGCCTGACGCCGTGGTTGGTACGTCTATCAACCAAAGCACTACTACTACTGAAAGCAATAATCCCTTCTAAATCAGTAGAGTTCTCTGACTTTTTTGTGCCACAAGGACACCCAAAATTATATGTATAGGCCTACTTGGCCGTGTTGGGGAGACTCACAGAATAGAAGATGTGTGTCTCTAAATTAAAAAATGTTCAAACAAAGTGACACACTGTAAGTTTGTAAATCTGCTATTTTTGAGAGTTTCCTGGAAAACATATATAATTCAAATGTAAATGTCCTGGTTTTAAAGGGTTGAGCCTGGTTTTTATATTATATAGTTACTAAAACGTTTTTCATCCCAATCTCAATTTTGTATTAATAATTATAATGAATAACGTGTTTAATTATAATAATTATAATCAATAACATGATCTCAAATTGTCTCCATAGAAATCTTACCTTTTTTTTTTTGGTGGGTGTGGTCTGAAGATCTGTGCAGTTATGGTCCTATGGTATGTTACAGCAGTTGGTTGTAGGCCTTCTGTAGTTCACAGTTGACAAGTGGGAGCAGCACTGGACGCAGTCCCCTGCTTCGAAAAGACAACATGTTCTCAGTCAAGATTCTGATTGGCAATCAGAACAGTATAGGAGGTGTGGCAAATGCGTTCATGGGGTATTCTTGTTGTCAAGAAAAAATGCCAAAAAAGGCGCGAGGTGGTGCCTGTGTGTGTGTGTGTGTGTGTGTGTGTGTGTGTGTGTGTGTGTGTGCGTGTGCGTGTGCGTGTGCGTGTGCGTGTGAGTGCGTGCGTGCGTGCGAGTCTGTGCACTCCTGCTCTCTCTAGGTCGTCTGAGGACGAGCTAGAGGTGGAAGAAGTCCTCATTTTTTTAAAACTTAAGTCAAAATATCAATACCACAATGTATAAATACTGATAAAAGTAAAAGTCTGTTATTTAAAATGTACTAAAGTAAAAGTATTGGCAGCAAAATATACCTTAAGTACCAAAAGTAAAACGCATTATGCAGTCCAATTTCACAATTCTTTACATGAATAAACGCATATAGAATTTAAAAGAAAAATCACACCCGTGTGAACTGTGCGGTGGTGTGTGTGTGTGTGCGTGTCTACATACAGACACGCACACACACACACACGGACGCATACACACACGGCCACGTATAGATAGATAGATACCTTTATTATCCCAAGGGGGAAATTTAGTTGTCCAGTTGTAGCACAGCAGTATACAGTTATTTACAAAGTTACAGAGAAGTAGGAAAAAATAGATAAGAGTAAAAACAAGAGCAGTACAGTACCAAAAAAAAGAAGGTGCATCAATAGAGGGGGGGAATTAAATATAAGTATATATACATAAAGTGTCTTACAAAAAGAGACCAAAGCAGTCAATGCTAGTTAGTGCAACAAGTATCTCACTGTCATTGTTAAACAAGACACATACTCAGAAACTACCAACACAACCTAATAGTGCAATGTCGAAAAACAGTGCGAAAAAAACAGCTCAGAGCAGAAGAAACTAGGCAGCGTGTCACCGCAAGACGCACATATAGGAGATATAGGAGTACGTATAGGAGACGGTGTAACCACCGCTCAAAAAAAAAAAAAGTGCATAGCCAATATATGTGGTAACAGCCCAGATGGCTGCAGTGGCGTCAGTTCAGAAAAAGGTAAGGTATGGCAACATGACTGGGCGCGCAAGACACCAGTCATGTTGCCATACCTTAGCAACAGGCATGATACATTTATTTTAAGTACATTCTATTTTTTCCCCAAAAGATTTATATGGTTATTATTGGGCTGGATATGGCAGTCTGGAACAGTTGTTCAAGTGCGGCTAAATTGCCATAATATAGTAAACGTGCCACAATTACTCATAGCCAATTTACAATATGCTTGTGCGCTTATAAGCCAGGAATATTATAAATTTTTCAGTTTTACAGTACATCATTCTAGCCGGCATGAAATAATTGTAGGCTGTAGTGGATTTAATGTACCACTAGATAGCGCCAACGATTAGGTCTCCGGCCTTTGCTATTAGGCCTCATGATATTGGCCTGCTCATCCACTTTACATTAGCGTTAGCATGGAAGAGCGTGGGACCCTGTGCGCCACACGCGCGCTTGATGGTGTAAAAACCTAACTACTATCGCCTGGGACACGCAATAGACGCCATAGACACTTCAAACCGGATCAAAATCCGATGTATTGATGCTGAGATATAGCGGCGTTGCTGTAATGGCTTCCAATGTGAAAATAACATGTTGTTTACGTTGGAGAGACGCTCCATTTCCGGTTTCTGGCGATGACGTCATTTCCATCACAAATCCAATGCTTGGACTCATATGAACCTAAAATGGTCAGTTTTTTCTCTAAAAATGTCAAAATTCAAAAAATGATCAAAAAGGTGATGAAAGGTGATCTGGCTGGCTGGGACTACTGAAAAAAGGTGACGAAAGGTGATTTGGCTGGGAATGACAATAATGAATTGCACCTGTGCAGCTGACCTGCGGAACCTGGGAATATAGGCTACTATTCTGTCAAGATGGGGAGAACAAAAGTGTGGAGAATATAATTATAATACCTTGTTAAATTTTGCATTTGTAGTTATTTTTAATGTAATTTAACAACATAACCAGCACAGATAGACAAAGAGACATTCATGGATTTATATTTTAAAGTAACTTGTATTCTCCCCCTGGACCCAGGCTATGGCAGCTGCATACCCCTGCCATACCCAATTGACGCCCCGGGATGGCTGTTGTGGCGGTCTGGGCTCTTATTCTGCTGATGCAGCTTGACAGCGTTGTCATGCCTTTCAATCCAGGAAAGCATGTGTCATTTTAGTTGTGACTATTATATCGTCTCTGTCGGCCAGAAACCTTGTATCTCCAAGTTTCACATCTGTATAACTTGTTTTGGTCAAATAAAGCCCTACTTCATCACAGTGAAGCACAAACGTAGTGAAATTAGCTGATCCCCTTGATACCTCGCATCACAAGGCTATTTTAATAAGAACAAAGGAACGGTTTTTGACATACAAGGTCCACCTGAGAATAACGATATATAGTATTAGTAACATTTTTTTTCCTTTTTTTTGTAAGGATTTATTACAGTTATTACCAAACAATTTTATCTCGGTTCACCCATGTGAATAACCTTTTCCTTTTTATATTACAGTAAATCTTTCCTTCTAAGATAAAATGTGTCACAAGCTGAACTTGAGAGATTAGGACAGATTGTAAATAACTTTATTAAACTTTGTTTAACCACTACCCCTGCAACATCCCTATTCTGGGGGCTACATTGAGAATGCTGATTGTACTTATTTGGGCGTCATTGTCTCAGTAGTCTCGCGTAGCCAGACACCTATTCCACAATCTCCGAATGCTATATAGAGTCTGGAATGGCAGCTCCCGAACGGCGAGTATTGGAAGTAGCCAGTGCTGCACTGAACTGTAGTCCCATTGGAAACATAACAGAAACACAATAGCTCAGGCAAAGTCATTCGAGCGGCCTATTCTTGTTATGGGTGTATAGTTTAAGAAAACGTTTGAAAACATCATGGAGGTAACACCAATAACACCAGAGAAAGACGAAATAACGCCCCCAGAAATATTGAAAGGAGACATAACGCTTCCAGTAGGACAAGTTATTGTTACTGCACCAAGGGAGCGGTTGTGTCACATCCGCTTTATCTCGCACTCATCGTTTTTATTTCCGTGCGGCCACGCGAGACTGTCGTTTGCAACGGCTTTCACTTCCTGTGCAGTAAAGCTGAGACAGAGGGGAAGTGCACACACACATGCACACACGCATGCACACGCACGCACGCACGCACGCACGCACGCACGCACGCGCGCACGCACGCACGCACACACACACACACACACACACACACACACACACACACACACACACACACATATATATGTTGTCTGAAAAGGCTGTGTTGGTCAACGAGAGTACAATGACATTTTCGGTCAATTTATTTTGAGGGTTCAGTCTGAAGCCTGTATGTTTCTGAACCTATCAGAAGTTAGTTTTAAGGGCCCGTCCCTTCAGGCAATGGCAACAACATCCCTTCAGGCGATGGCAATGCATGGTAAATCACACTCACGTGGTGTGCAGTGTTATCGTAAGTGGCCTACAGCCTGTAGCCTACAGGCATAAGCTGGCAAAGGAGGAGAGTGGCTTCACTTCACACTTTAAGTTGAATAAATTAGCATCTGTCATTTTTTGTATGATCTCATCAGGGAATAAATGTTAATATCTTGCTCTCTGCAAAAAGTGTTTGGTACCGATGTGATCTGTGTTTAACTGGAGCTGTTTGCATGCCTACAGAGAGCGGTGTGTGTGTGTGTGTGTGTGTGTGTGTGTGTGTGTGTGTGTGTGTGTGTGTGTGTGTGTGTGTGTGTGTGTGTGTGTGTGTGTGTGTACTTTCCCTCTGTCTCACTCAGCTTTACCGCACAGGAAGTGAAAGCCGTGTGTGAGAGTTTGGGGCTGCACAAGCTCTGACTTCCTCTCCCCTGCATCTTGTATCTTGCTCTTTACATAGATTGTGCATTACATTCACCCATTCACACACACATTCTTACACTGATGGCAGAGGAAACCATGCAAGGCACCAACCTGCTCATCAGGAGCAGTTAGGGGCTCAGAGTCTTGCTCAAGGACACTTCGACACAAAGGCCCATTATCAATACGCAGACTTGTGGAGTACAGACTTGTGTCCTTGGGAGTTCAGACTTGCAAGTTGTCCTCAGGAGTAGGGACTTCCGAGTAGGAAGTCCCTACTCCTGGGAGATTTTTACAGTTTTTCATATCATTCAAAATGGTGGGAGATCTAAAGGTCAGAGGTCAAAAGTCAGAGTGGCAAAGTTGTTCGGCATGAGGAGACACATACGGATGGCCAAAACGCAAAACCTCCTATCTGAAAAATTCACTTTGTTGTGTGTTAAACACCAAAACCTCTTATATACAATTTTCAGAAAAACATGTTTCTATATCAGTGGTGCTCAAACTTTTTAATGCCAAGGGCCGCTAGAATTATATTTATGTAACCGTGGACCCCCATCTCCAACTTTTTGGTTACATTTCTAGGTAAAAACCTCCTATCTGCAGTCGACAACATGCAGATAGGAGGTTTTTACCTAGAAATTGTTAGGCTATTTTCTTGTTTAATAACACTTTTTACAGCACTTAATTGAGATCAAAACATTCTACAGGTCTGTTACAAGTATTACCATTAACATCTTTTATCAAAAGTTTCACCACCGGATACCAATCATTAGCAATCAACAAGGCAATGCAGATAGGAGGTTTTGAGCTTCATCATTTTGCCACTTTTGTCAATTTTTTCTAGTCACATGATATTTTTGGTAAAATGAGGGGCAGAACGATCTTGCAGACAGACTGGCCTGTTCAAAGTTTGCACCTTCAACCCAATTGTTGCGAAAAGTAATAGCACACGTCTCCACAGTAAGCTGAACACATCAAAGTTTGAATGGTGTTTTTCGGTGTAAGTATGTAGGAGTAGATATACTGTAGGTGCCAAAGTTTTGAGGAGAACTTACTATGACTGACTGATTGATAAATAAAGGAATAATGAGGGTAACATACGTGAATTAGCTCAGATTCAGGTTTCTGAACTGTCCACATCCCACCTGTGAGACAGAGAGAGAGCGCACTAAACGGTTAATTTATATTGTATTGTGAGGGAACCATGCAGGGCCATCCTGCTCATTGGCTCCAGATTAGTCCAGTGTCTTGCTAAAGGACACTTCGACACTGACCCAGGAGGAGCCTGGTATTGAACCGGTACATTTCAGATTAAACCCAACATCAATGGCAATGGGTTGGTTCCCGCACATTTAGCATGGGTACGTCTTCAGAATCATCTGTGACTGAAATCACATTTCACTAGTAAGAGACCACACCTTCTGCTCAGGTTAAACAGCATTTATTGAACAAGTGAGATGTCTGCATGCGAGTGTGTGTGTGTGTGTGTGTGTGTGTGTGTGTGCGTTGCCGAGGAGCCTGAGGCAGGGCGAGGCTCAGGATGGGGAAGCAGCCTCTGGAGCAAGAGGATCCGGTTTGCTCGGACTGCGAGCCAACTATCATCTCTGCTCCTGCACTGGCCGCCTCGAAGCTCCTAGGGAATAAAGAAAAGAAAGTTAGTATGGAGAAACGATTCGAATGAAGGCGGTGACTGGGGAGGGGGTGGGTATTTGCGTTCTACGTGAGTAGAGTAAGCAATGTGATCTGAGGCGTATTTACACTGGGGTGATTGGCACTGATTGCTGTGTGATTGGCTGATAGGAAATAGCACAGGTGTAGTTATTAAGGCGATAAGGGGCGTGAGTGGCTGCAGAAAGCAGAGGCTATGTGGATGGCCGATGCAAGCGGTGACGGAGATTGCAGTGGGTGGTCTCTACTCCTGAACGTGCGTTGAGCACAAGTGCACAACTACATGTCTTCTGGGGGCCTGTTGGGGTTGTTCGCAGGGGGGAAGAAGGTGTTTCCCGGTATTAGATACAATTATTCTGATATTTGATATAGTGATGATTTATAATGCAAACGTATATCGAGCACACACTACAATATACAGTAACAACACCAGATAGACGGTTGGGTGGATAGAGAGATAGACACACAGTGGGACTGACCTTTTGACCTGATCCAACGTAGAAAGGACTTGCGCGTTGTGATGACAATAAGTACTATGGTCAGAAAGACTCCACCAGGCACCACCACTATCCATGTAATGTCTACACGAGTCAGAAAATGAGTGATATGTGAGCATTTGTGTATGGGCTGATATGTTTAACTTGCACATATTTTTCATTTGTTTACTTTTAACATGAAACATGAAGTTATAGCAGAGTGCATCATGGAGTAAGGAAGGGTTATATATTCAGTACCTATGGGTGCAGCAGGTTTGTAGACTTTTCCAAGTGTTGTGACTTTTCCAGTTGAGTGTTTTTCCAGGTGTGTGGTTTTAGACTCGGTGACTGTGTGGGAGATGGAGGCTTGGGTGGGAGAAGGAGGCCTGTTGGTGGAGCAAATAAATGGTCAAGATGAGACATGATAAGAGAAGATAGAACTTGATTGATCCCCATGGGGAAATTCAGATGTAGCAGCAACAGCAATACATGTGAAACAGGAGATAGAGTTAAGAGCAGAGACATGAGAACAAAAATAAAATAAATTGACTATTAATGAGTGTTAAAGGGTTTGCACTGAAGCTCCACTTGAGTTTTTACTCAACAACAAATCATTTTAGAAATGTATATTCAAATGCTATAGTTTTAGCTAAATGCTAAAAGAATAAAAGTAAAAAAAACTCCATTAAGAAAAACATTTAAAGGGAGTTCCAAGATGGCGCCGTGCTAGTCGGACGTGCGACCTGATCCTCCGTCGAAAAATGACAAAACTTTATAATATATAAACAGTCTATAAAGTGAGCAACTCGTCGATTAAGATTACCCTGATGGCAACTCCAGGCAATAAACAGCCCACAACACGTCAAGCAAGTAGGTCAAGACAGTCTAAAATAGAGTTTGCCTCGTCTACCGCAAACACCAAACAAATTGGGACTGGAGCAGGCAGCGGCACCATGGAAGCTGAGGTGGCCTCCCTCTCCACGGCTGGAGGGGGAGTTGATAGTAACAAGGTGGTCTTGGACGCGATTCAAGGCTTAAGAAACGAATTTAATGGCAGGTTTGATTCAGTGATGGCTGCAATAGCAAGCACGCGAACAGAAGTGGCTGAATGTGTGGTGCGAGTCACGGAGGCTGAAACCCGCATTTCCAACACAGAGGACGCGGTCAATAGCCTACAAGCTAAGGTGATTTTTCTGGAGAAGACAATCAAAGAAATGGCGACAAAGATACTGGACCAGGAGACCCGGTCTAGAAGGTGCAATTTGAAGCTCCTGAACGCAGGATTAAAGGCTATACCTGATAGTCAACTTTGCACCTTTCTGGAGGACTGGATACCCAAAACGTTAAACATTCAGCTAACTTCAAAGGCATTCCTCGGGAGAGTCCACAGACTGGGCCAGAGAAGAGATCCAAGCGGGCGCCCGAGAATTATAATCATGCAGTTCTTAAACGACCGTGACAAGACAACAGTATGGAATGCGGCCAAGGCTAACAAGAAGAAGATGATGATGGAGAACAAGCCGGTCTGGTTCCATAAAGATGTGCCACCAGAAACGTACAAGAAGATGAAGAGCTTTGAAGCAGCCAGCAAGAAGCTCTGGTCCATGAAAATCAGGAACGGAGTACTACTGCCTGCATGCAATCTAATGGTGACCTACTTGGGCCGACAACACTCCTTCAAGAACCCGGAGGATGCGGAGGCTTTCGCCGGGCGTATCGACAAGGAGACAGACGGGACAGGAGGTCCGTTGTCGGATGCAGAGGAGGCAGACGACGCAGAGTCAACCGTGGCAGAGGATGTAGGCGAGGCAGAACCAACCGTGGCGGATCCAGCAAACGACGTGGGGTAACGTTAATAGCCGGGCTAGCTTCCTAGCCTTGTTAAACTAAGCCATGCTGGCTATATAACTATTATAGACATGCTTCACGACAGACTACCGGACTGACTTTTGCCCATATCCTTTTACTGTTGAAAACCTAACCAAATCTGACTGTGTTTTATGCTCTTGATTTTTTCCTTATTCTATTGGTATATAATATATTCATATTTTTATTTTATTTTATTATTATTATAACTATTGCTATTATTATTACTTTTCTTTTTAGATCTGTCAATGTTAAGTAACAGGACGTTGAATTAGACGAGCAGATGGTTGCTATCTTTATAGCAATGAACACACTAATGATTATCTGTAACATATCTTCTGTCCGATCTAACGTCCAAATTCTCAGTTAAATCATTGTGACAGATAGATACATGTACCTACTTTTACTGTTTTGTTTGTGAATGAAGAAAGGAACTGAAACTCCGCTTTGATATAAGAATAAGAATGTATTTGTTTTCTTCTTTTTGTATCTTTTTATTTTTTTACATTAGTGGCTAGGGTGAAAATGACAGACACATTTAGTAGAAAAGGATTGATTTCATTTATAACATAGACACTTTCTTTCCTATCTAATCGGGTTTTATTTTTATTTTTTATCATATCTCCTTGTTATCGTATTAGAATGTAGACGGGGCCGTGGCTTGGAGGTGCGGCGGTCGGATGCGCTCGTCGCGGCTCAGAGCCACGGGCACCGTGATTAAACTAGGGTTATGTAACTTTTGTTTAGTGGTAAGCGACAGCGGGCCCATTTTAATTTGTTAGCGCGGTCACTCGGTGGCTGTTATGATAGTAGAGTTACCGCTGGCTCTGTGTATCTAATTTGTACTCTCTAACTATTATTCACTCTAGTTATTGTTTGACGAGAATATGTCTCGCTGGTATATGGACCCGGTTATATTGTTGTGTTGGAGATAGATAGAGGAGAGGATGTTTATGCTGCGGCGACCTCAGAACTACAAAGTTAGCCGATATGTTTGCACGTTGCTAGTATACAGAACCCCATTTCCCATAAAGCATTTCGCGATGTTACTTGTTTCGCTTCCGGGAATATACGGCCGTCATTTCCGGCCCCATTGTAATGGTATAGTAATAGATTACTTCCCCCTATATAGCACTGGGAGCTTAGATAACCAGATTTTGCTGGGTGCCAGCTTATAGTAAGGGGGCCATATAGGCCAAAATGTTATTAGTATTAGGGGAACATTTAACACATTATTAAAAATAACATAATAATATTGGCACTAATAATAATAAATGTTAATAATAATTTAGGAGGGGGGGGGGGGGGGGGTATATATATATATATATATATATTAATTAAAAAAAAAATGAACATTTTGATAAATTATAAAAAAAAAAAAAAAAAAAAAAAAGCGAAACAAGAGGAATTGAATGGGTTCTATATACACACATTTGTTTTTATTTTTGTATTTTGTTCTATTAAGATTCAAGTTGCTCATGATGTCGACAATTTGGTTTAAAAAAAAAAAAAAAAAAAAAAGACTGTTCTTTAGTTAATTACAGGAGGGTTAAGGATCCAGGAAGATGGCAATGTTTGATTGTTCCACTGTTAGTTACAGGGAACAGCTTCTGGCTCTATCAAAGTCAAATGAATGCGGGGGGAAAGGGGCCTGTCCGACAGGCCCCAAGGGTTATATGTTTTATGTGATTGCTTTGTATTTTTTAACGTATTGTATGTGTGTTTTGTTTCTGCATGAAGGCACAGTACTCAGTTCAAATGTGGTGGCTACGGCTTTACTTAGAACTACTAATTATGGCTAGTCGATTAGAAATTAGGTCCATGCCTAAGTGTTGTAATTGGTTACAAAAGCTAAGAGTTGAACAAAATACGGGGAGACTAGAAGATTTTTCAGTACTTGTATTACTTTTTATTTTTCTCATGTCAACAACTGTTAGTATGATGAACACATGTACATATGACGTCCAATGATCCTAAGGGGGAGAGCCTGGTGCAATACATAACCTGGAACACTAAAGGCCTAAATAATCTTGTGAAACGAGGTAGAGTTCTAGGACATTTAAAGAAACTGAATGTCGGGGTCGCTTTTCTACAGGAGACTCATCTGAGGAACCAAGATCACTTTAGATTACGGAAGGGTTGGGTAGGCCAAGTATTCCACTCCCATTTTAACTTTAAGTCCCGGGGGGCGGCAATTTTGATAAATAAGAATGTTCCTTTCATTTCATCAGATGTTATCTCAGATCCATTGGGAAGGTATGTTGTGGTGACGGGACATCTTTACAATACCCCATTGATCTTGGCTAATATATATGCCCCTAACTGTGACGATGAACGTTTCTTTTCTAAGTTGTTGGCCTCCTTACCAGACTTAAATGCACATCATCTGATTATGGGTGGCGACTTCAACCTGACCCTTGATCCTGTCCTAGACAGGTCATCTAAAAAAGCCCAACCATTAACGAAATCCGCCAAGCTTATAAAATCCTTTCTCGAAACGTATAAAATTACAGACCCCTGGCGGTTTCAATACCCAACATCTCGCAGTTATTCGTTCTTTAGCCCTGTTCACCATTCATACAGCCGTATTGATCTATTCCTGATCGATTCAAAACTCCTCTCCTCAGTTAAGCAATGTGATTATGGGGCCATGGTCATTTCGGATCATGCTCCTCACTTAATGCAACTTGTATTTTCAAATAGACATATGCCCAGAATCTGGCGATTTAACAGCCTTTTGTTAGCAGACAAGGCCTTTACTGACTTCATGACTTTACAAATAGGTTTCTTTTTGATGACGAACGACACAGGAGAGGTGTCCAAGGGCACCTTGTGGGAAGCCCTCAAGGCTTATCTCCGCGGCCAAATTATCTCTTATAGTGCGTCTGCTAATAAAAAACGTGCACAGAGCATATCCACGATAACTGACAAAATACTAGAATTAGACCGCCGTTATTCAGTCTCTCCTACACCAGCTCTATACAAAGAGAGAATAGGACTTCAAACGGAATTTGATCTTCTCTCAACAAATGAGACGGCTAGATTGTTGTTACAAGCTCGCCATAGAACCTATGAACATGGGGAAAAATCGGGAAAACTTTTAGCTATGCAAATTAGACAGTCAGCAGCCTCAAGAATGATAACCGAAATCCGGACCAGCACAGGGCAGAAAACGGTAGACCAGCAGGATATCAATAAGGAGTTTGAGCAATTCTACAAACACTTATACACCTCAGAATCTGAGCGGGACCCTACACTAATTGAAGACTTTTTTAGTGAATTGGATATTCCAAAATTGTCCACTATAGATGAGACGGAGCTTGAAAAGTCCTTGGCCCTTGGGGAAGTGGTTGATGCCATAAAGAGCATGCAGGGTTCGAAGGCCCCAGGGCCTGATGGCTTTAGTTCAGAATTTTACAAAACTTTTTCTGATTTGATTTCACCCCTGCTGCTTGATGTTTTTAACGAGTCAATCAATACCGGATTGCTTCCTCCAACCTTTTACCAGGCTAGTATTTCTCTTCTACATAAGCAAGGCAAGGACCCACTAGACCCGGGTTCATACAGGCCTCTCAGCCTTCTAGATGTGGACACTAAAATATTAGCTAAAATAATGGCCATGCGTATGGAAAAAGTTCTTCCTACAGTTATCTCGTCGGACCAAACAGGATTCATCAAAAATAGGCTATTGCTATCGAACTTACGCAGACTATTTAACATCATTTATACCCCTGGCCCCTCCCCCCGGATCCCTGAGGCGCTTATTTCGCTTGATGCCGAGAAGGCTTTTGACAGGGTAGAGTGGGATTACCTATTCACTGCTCTGGAAAAATTTGGGTTCGGGGAGAAGTTTATTTCGTGGGTCCGTCTCCTATACGCGTCTCCTCTGGCCTCCGTTCAAACCAACTCCTTTAGGTCAAAATACTTTCCCCTAAACCGCTCGACAAGACAGGGTTGTCCTCTCTCACCTTTGTTGTTTGCCATTTCCATTGAGCCTTTGGCCATAACCTTACGCTCGCTCAGGGGATACACGGGGATAACCAGGTGGGGGAGGGAGCACAGGGTATCCTTATATGCCGACGATTTGCTCTTGTATATCAATGACCCTATCAAATCCATTCCAGGAATATTGTCTCTGCTAAAAAAGTTTGGGAGGGTCTCCGGATATAAACTTAATCTGTCCAAAAGCGAATTATTTCCTATCAATAAGGAGGCACAGAAACTGACACTCTCTCAATTCCCATTTAAGGTTGCCACTAATTCTTTTAAACACCTGGGAGTGGTGGTGACTAGATCCTTTCAAGACTTATTCAAGTCCAATTTCAAGCCAATACTCGAATCCACCATCAAAGACTTTAATCGCTGGTCCCTACTCCCCATAACTTTAGCAGGGAGAGTAAACTCTGTAAAAATGAATGTGCTACCAAAATTTTTATTTCTCTTTCAGACTATCCCCATGTTCATTAAAAAATCCTATTTTACGCGATTAGACAGGGAAATCTCCCTCTTTATTTGGAACAAGAAACGTGCCAGAATAAGGAAAGAGTTCTTACAAAGACATAAGCAGGAAGGAGGGATGGGGCTACCCAATTTTCAATACTATTATTGGGCGTGCAACATGAGAGCTCTCTCCTTTTGGAATAGACCTTATGAAAGCAATGATCAACCTGCTTGGGTGCAGATGGAGCAAGTCTCATGCCAACCCTCTTCTGCCGGAGCGCTGCTTTTCTCACCCCTTCCTATAGCACAAGAATACACTAGAAAAAACCCGGTTATTACACATTCCCTTAAAATATGGACCAAAATAAGACAGCACTTTGGCTGGCAAATAAACTCTCTCCTGGTGCCCTTGTGTGCAAATCACCATTTCCAACCTTCCCTAGTAGATGACGCTTTTCAGTTATGGCACCGTAATGGTATTAAAAGGTTAAGGGATCTATATATTGATGGCATATTTCCGTCATTTGAATTATTAAAGAGGAAATTCGACCTACCTCAAACCCATCATTTCAGATATCTCCAGATTCGCAATTATATCAGAACTAACACAACTACATTTCCTAACAAACCTAGCACTCAGATGGATTCATTGTTCCTAGCAGATCCTTCATCTAGAGGGGTAATATCATACATGTATGACTTTATATCTAATCAATTGGGAACCTCTCTTGATTTTCTCAAAACTGCATGGGAGGGAGATCTGGGTGTGGACCTGACTGGGCTGTGGAGTGATGCACAGGAGAGTGTTCATTCGGTTTCTGTTTGCGCCAGGCACGGCCTCATACAATTCAAGGTGCTGCATCGACTACATTACTCAAAGGTCAAGCTTTCCAAAATGTATCCCGACACAGATCCCATGTGTGACCGTTGTAAGGTTTTCCCGGCCACACTGGGGCACATGTTTTGGTCATGTCCAAATCTGTCCAACTTTTGGAATACTATATTTAAAACTCTCTCGGATATTCTGGGATATAGAGTAGATCCCGACCCTGTTATGGCAGTGTTGGGGATTCCGGGAGAGAATAGTCCCCTTAGAGGACGTGACTCCACAGTGGCGAGATTTGTGACCTTTATGGCACGCAGGTTAATTCTAATGAATTGGAAACAAGCTCAGCCTCCTGCATTTAAAATGCTGGTTAATGATGTCATGCAGCACCTTAAGTTAGAAAAACTAAGATTTACTCTACGGGGTTCTATAGAAAAGTTATTTAAAACCTGGCAACCTTTCATGGACTATGTAAATGCTAGGCATTGAATCTCTTCTGGCTTACGGTGGTTCGAAAATGGGCCAATGGTCATCACGGAGAACACATGAAGAATATATAATGATGAAAATGTAACCTTCATGCACTGTCTTTTTTTATTTTTATTTTGTCTCGTCTTTGGCTCGGTTGTGTGTTTTTTCCTTTTTGTTCTGTTTAATGTATGTAATGTCTGATGTATGTTTCTGGGGTGGGGGGGAGGAGGGTGTGTGTTTGTTTTGTGTGGTATACTCATCTACAAAGTATAACCAATATTGTATAGATTCATTTGTATGCCTGTATGTCCTTAAAAAACCTGTATAAAACCAATAAACAGATAAAAAAAAAAAAAAAAAAGAAAAACATTTAAAATGCTAAACGGCTAAAAAAGGACACAGAACAAATTTAAAATAGCTGAGAGAGAGTAGAGTTAGGAAGTGAAAGCAAGTCTAAAGAGGTGGGTTTTGAGGGACAATATTTGATTTTAAAATATAAATCCTCTCTCTCACACTTCTGCACCCGTGCCTAAGGTTGCCTACCCCTGATCTAAAAGAGTGAAAGCAAACTGGACAAACTGGTCCAACTTTTTCCTTTACTCTTTTACTTTAATTTCGTCTCACTTGCCTTCATGTACGCTTCCGGACATCACCATGGCAGGACGTGTTTTTCGCTCACGCTCCGGAACCAAAACACCAAAGGCTTGGTTCATCCCACATTTTCTCCTATTTCTACTATGGATCACGGATTTATGCTATAAATCACCACAGATCCTAACACCAATGGAATACGAGAATCTTTTATGGGAAATGGACAAAACGGACGAAAAACACAGTGAGTTATATCTTCTTGCCAAAACGGTAGCTAAGCACCCGAGCTTTGGATCTCATGTTATTCAATCTTTGCTGGCTGCTAACCGGAACAAAAGGGACAAACCCCTGAATGGTTGTATGAGTCGATCTTTGATCTTCTTATTATTACTGCAATCAGGAGATATAGAATCGAATCCAGGGCCTGTAGCTACCAGACAGATGACCCGAAGACTAGCTGCTCTCGCTACTGCAGCTGGATTGACGACGGCAGATCCTTCTTTGTCTGTGATCAGCGAAGCTAACGATGCTAACTTAGCTAGCTCCTCACTGATGAATCCTGAGGGACTAACAACGGGCTACTCCAGATGTCCTGACCTGCCGACCTCCGACGATCACACGGCAGTCGCCTCCGCGGACTCACGGATCGTCGAAGGACCCCCTGGCTCACGGACCCCCGGTGAACCCTCGGCGATCGCCCCCGCATGACTAGCTCAGCACGAGACCAGCATCATCAACGCAAGTCACACAACACCGGACGGCGGCCCCACCGACCCACCCGACCTGCAGACGCACCCGGCGGACCCCTTCATGGACCCGGTGGACCCCCTCATGGACCCAGCACCCCAGAACAGAGTCTACATTAACTCTGCTCCACGCTGGCTAACGGAGAAGGCCAGAGCGCTGTTTTCTACCTGGGTTAAATCGGTGACCACGGGCCCTCACCACCCCATCCCCCAACTTTTCATGGAGACCCCTTTGTCCCTTTGTCCCCCTCTGAAGCCCCCAGAGACTGCAACCAACCCCCCCTCCCCCACCGACGCCGTTGCGAACACTTCCATAGACCTCGCCATGGACTTTGCCAGCCGCTTTGTGAAAAGAGGTATTCATATTATGCACTTAAACATTAACAGTTTGTTTGCTAAATTTGAACAAATCAAGCATATGGTTCACGAAGGTAAGGTCCATTTTCTAACCTTCTCAGAGACCAAACTTGATGACTCTATCACTGACTCTCAGATCGAAATTGACAACTACTCGGTCATCCGAAATGATAGAAACAGATTTGGTGGTGGTGTATGCATGTATGTTCATAACTGTATTAAGTATATCCCCCGCCCTGACCTACAACACAGCTCTTTAGAAACTGTATGGGTGGAAGTGATTCTTAAGAAAGCTAAAAACATACTAATCGGTGCCATCTATAGACCGCCCGACCAAAATGATTTCTATGAGTTACTGGAGGAGAGCCTTGCACCGGTGGACAATGTTGAAAAATACATTATTGGCGATTGGAACACAGACATGCTTCGTAAAGAAGCTCCTCTATTCAAAAAGTTCAATAAGCTATGTAATCAACAGGGTTTCACTCAGCTCATCACCAAGCCAACTAGGGTTACAGATAACTCTCAAACCACCATAGATCTCATTGTAACCACAGACAAATCTAAAGTCTCCGCGAGTGGGACTATTGAATGTGGTGGTCTAAGCGACCATGATATCATTTACTGCACCCGCAAAATACATAAGTCCAAAGCTGACGGCCACAAAACAGTTGAAGCTAGAAACCTCAAAACCTACTCTAGCGAAGCCTTTAACCACAAACTGGAGAAATCTGACTGGTCCCCAGTACTAGCTAGCACTCAGGTCGATGAAGCCTGGCTAGGCTTTAAATCCATTTTCAACACTACCCTAGACGAAGTGGCTCCTTTGCGTAGGGTCAGGGTTAAAGCCCGCTCACAGCCATGGTGGAATTCGGAAATCTGTGAATCAATGAAACTCAGAGACAAAAAATACTCTGAGAAACGCAAATATAATCACAAACTCAAAAAAGGCCCCAATAAACACCTTAAAGCCAAATTAGAAATAGTCAGTTTAGAGGCAAATAAACTGAGAAATCGGACAACCTCCTTAATCCTTTCTGCCAAAAAAAACTACTTGGATGAGAAAGTTGAGGAAAACATCCACAAACCACGAGACCTATGGAAGCTATTTAAAACCCAGCTAGGCTGTGGTGCTAAACTCAGATCCATAGCCAGCAACATATCCATCCAAACTCCCATAACCCTCCTCACGGATAGTCTTGATGTAGCCAAAAATCTCAACATCTACTTCACCTCCATGGCCAAAAATCTGGTCAATAAACTGCCCGCTCCATCTGGGCTGTTTGGTGTTAGGCACATCTTGAAATTCTACAGGAACCTTGGGGTATGCAAAGACAACTTTAAACTTGCCACGGTGTCAACTGATGAAGTGTTTAAAAAACTGCGCACCCTACCTCAATTCAAGGCCGCTGGCCATGATAAAATTGCCCCCAAATTTCTCATAGACTCAGCTGCCACCATTGCCCCAATCATTACCCATATTATTAATCTATCTATCAAGCAGGGTTATGTCCCCCAGGACTTCAAATTAGCCAAGGTAACCCCCCTGCACAAAAAAGGCAGTAAACTTGACCCTGGCAACTACAGGCCAATCTCAATCCTTAGTTCCATCTCTAAGGTAATGGAAAAAATTGTCTATGAACAGGTGGCTAGATATCTTGAAGAGAATAAACTGATCTACGAGTTCCAGTCTGGCTTCAGAGAGTCCCATTCCACAGATACATGCCTCATCTATTTGAATGATTACATCAAACGTGAAATTCACGATGGCAAATATTGTGGCATGGTCATGCTGGACCTCCAGAAGGCATTTGACACCGTCGATCATTCTATTCTGATCGAAAAACTCAAAGCTATTGGTCTTGATAGCACAGCAGTGAGATGGATGCACTCTTACTTGGTGGGGAGGGAACAGATGGTGGAAGTCAACGGAACCCTGTCCCCCCCCCCTCCCAGTAAACTGTGGAGTACCTCAAGGGAGTATACTAGGACCACTGTTGTTCTTAATATACGTAAACGACATGTCATCTGCTTGTGACTGCAATCTGTTTCTGTTCGCGGATGACTCGGCTCTCCTAGTCTCAGGCAGAGACATTTTGCAGGTTGAAAAGGCCCTTAACTGTGAACTTAACAAGATCTGCACCTGGCTCAATGACAACAGACTCTCAATTCACCTAGGCAAAACTGAATGTATCCTCTTTGGATCTAGTCAGAAACTTAGCCTAGTTGAGAACTTCACAATTAAAGTAGGTGACACTGTGATAGAAAGAAAAAACCACATCTGCTACCTGGGTTGCATCCTGGAGGCTAACCTATCCAGTGAAAAAATGACCACCAAGGTAATCAATAAAGTCAATCAACGAATTCGCTTCTTGCAAAGAGTTGCCCCACTGATCAATATTAAATCCCGAAAGACACTAGGAGGTGCTCTTATTGGGCCCCTCATTGATTACGGAGTCCTTGTCTGGTATCGCGACGCCCCAGCTGCCTTAAAGCTAAAGCTCCAAACAGCCCAAAACAAACTAATTAGGGTTGTGCTTGGTCTCCCTCCTCTGACCCACCTTACCGAGCATCACCACGAAAGCGTGGGGTGGCTCAAAGTAGCTGACAGAGTACAGCATCTTGCAATGGGCCTGGTGTACAAGATACACTACACCTCCAAGATTCCCATGTACCTGACAAACTACTTCTTAAAGGTCAAGGATGTTCACGATCATAACACCAGAGGCAGCTCCACTAATCATCATCAGCGTAGATTTAACACTAAACAAGGCGCTAACTCGTTCTCCTGCTATACCATCAACATGTGGAACGCCCTTCCACAAGCCCTAAAGGAGAGCAAATCCCTAGCCTCCTTCAAAATTGGTATGAAAAGTCACCTTCAGACAGCAGCTACCCGTGACTTGTAAATAGACTAAGCCCCCATGCTCCCCCCCCCTTTTTTTCTTTGTATTCTGCCTTTTGTATTTGATGTTATGCTTTTGAAACTGATATTATCCTAGATAAAGTACTATGTTCTATCCGTCTGTCTTTCAATGTTATATGAGATACTTAAAGTGTGGTTCCTGTGGAAATAAGCCTCGGCTTTCTAGGATCTCCTTTTAGTTGACCTTGTACCAGTGATTTGTACTGTCATGAAACTGTACTTTTTTCTATTGCAAACTTCTAATAAATTCTTCAATCAATCAATCAAAAAACTCACTTGAACACTGTAGGCAATACAAACCTGCCTGACATGTTTCACATTCTATATTCTATATTCTCTTTATTAGAGATAGCTTGCAACTTTGACCCTAGCCTAGAGGAAGCCTTCATGACCAAGGTCATTAAATACCAACCTCTCCTACATACCATCTCAGAGTTACAGGTGCAGACTATTTGTATTTAGATTTGGCAGCCTAGGACATACCCACAGGCTGGTTGTTAGAGGGTTTCAACAACTTGGGATGCCCAAAAAAGAGAAAAGGCTGGCAAAGTATTGTGCCGTCTCCACTATAATCGGCAGCCGCCACATATGGTGGAGACGCTGCTACTTACCGTATACCCGTAGAGTACCAAGTGACATGCTATATATATATATATATATATATATATATATATACTGTATAATGTATAGCTTAGTTTTACGGTACTATTAATACTTTAGGAATAATAGCCTACTGTAAAGCTATACTATAAACAGTATGTTTATAGTATAAACTATAGGCTAAGATGCATATGAACAGAAAATGCATATTCATTTTCTCCATAATTCTTTCGTTTTTTTAAGCAACAACAAAACCATTGCACTGCATTTGACTAGGGCCTTCAAATACAGTACTTTAACAGACAGAAGGCAAGTGAACTTTTTACTTTTGGAAAATAAATTCATATTTGAAGAAATTAAATATGTGCTCCGTATCTTTAAAAGTGTAATTTATTAGTCATAGTACGACAAGCTCATGCGATTCATTCGCATGGAGTGATATATTATAACTCTATTGCAGGGATTTGAGTATCCCAAACGGATTATTATCAGTGGAATTATCAATATTTTGGGTGGAAGAGAACGGTTGTCCCACTGCTGCAACAGCCAACGCCGGCGTTGTTTCAACTCGTCGCAGACATGCACTTGGCCTGGGTCTTATGTGATGCACTAATGCACAAGTGCCTTTGCATTGCCGAAGTGTTCCCTCCGTAACAACCGTGATGCATATATTGCATTTAGTTCTCCCCTTGTGTTTTCTAAAATCTAAACTTTTGAGCGTTTCACGCGTTCCACCATTGTGTCCATGCCGTGTGTGTGTGTGTGTGTGTGTGTGTGTGTGTGTGTGTGTGTGTGTGTGTGTGTGTGTGTATATATATATATATATATATATATATATATATGTGTGTGTGTGTGTGTGTGTGTGTGTGTGTGTGTGTGTGTGTGTGTGTGTGTGTGTGTCCACACCTTTGTAAATTGATTTCATAAAGGCCAAGTCATATTCAACGTTGCTAAATTCTTAAATTTAGCTTTCATTCCTAAAGCTAAAAAAAAAACTAGATTAAAGATAAAAACAATAATGCTAAAGTAATTGTTTAGTAAAAAAAAAAAAAAGAAAAGAAAAGAAAAAAAAAAGATTACAGCTCGGTTATTACTATACTGACAAACCTTTCTCTTATAAATGGAAACACAAGGACCTGTAAGGGTCCATTTAGAACCCACTGGAGGAACCCTGGGGGTCCCTGGAGAAGCACCGCAATGTGTTTATGAAAACATGTGAAGACAATTACTATCCGAATAGGGTGCCATGGCATTAGTCTGAAGGTTCATTAGTCCGAAGGTTCATTAGTCCAAATGTGTTAAGAATACTATGCCTAACTCTATCCCTAACCCTAACCTTAACCTCAGTAACCCTAACTAAATTCGGACTAATGAACCTTCAGACTTATGGGCAGTCCCCCCGAATAGAGAGCTATTAATAATATATATTAATGCTGCAGAGATTATCCTAGATTAAATGGCCTCATTTCCTCTGGCGCCATCTTTTGGCCAAACTCTCCACTTGGACACAAGATGTGTCAAAATGTAATGGACAGATTGTCATCAAACTTGATGATTGCATTCATGCTTCCTAGGACATTAACCCTAACCAAGTGTTCCAATGACCTTGATCTTCTAGCGCCACCATCAGGTCAAACATAGTGAAGGGCTGCTTGATTATGGAAAAAATAGAACACAGTTATTATTTTTGGTCAATAGGCCTATGATTATTTACTCCTTGAAATGTGTTAACAACATGGACTGGTTTTATATCTTTCTTGTTATAGGTTTTAAATAAATAGCAGCTGATCCACATGCCTGACCTTCACTTAAAGCGGCCCACAGGTTAATATAGGAATACAGACATATTAGTTCATTTTAGTATTACAATTGTATTGTCTTTTAATGTCCTATGTATTTGTATTTAAGTTCATAAAGTTAACAGCATAAGAACATATAAATGCCTTTGAAATTAAATACAAATGTATACTTTTCAGTATTCCAATTAAAAACAATGCATAAAATAATTCAGGATTCCAATTAAAAAATAGCAAAAATAACAGATCTAAAAGCAAACATGTCACAGTGCTTTTTTTTGACTGTATATGCATTGTGGCACTCTGGAGTGGGTGTGAAAATATATTGTCCCTGTTCATCATCAAAGTTGCCCATGCACCTCTTGCAGGTGCCGGGCCCCCTATTGAAGACCCACAAGTCCAGATCATGAGTCTTCAACAGTAGGCTATCTCAGAGTTACTGTGGGCGGCTCACTGTTTTCGGCTAAGAAGTTTATTTTGTGTAGACTAGAGGGGTAATTGAAAAAAGAGCGAAAGATTAAGTTGACTAAGTATTGAGGGTTTAAGTGGTTAAATGTCTGAAAATACATTGCACAACACTGATGCTGTCAAACAACTCTATGAAGCTATCTATGAAATCTATACGGGTTTCTGGTCCACGTTACACTGATAAGAACTAGATGTGCGCGCAGATCAGTACCAAAATTAGCCAATGAAACCAGCGCTCCCCAAAACAACAGGTTTGGGGATTGGACGGAATTGATTACATGATACAGTCAGCTGTGCATTTAGTCTCAATGTTTGTAAACAAGAAACCTGTCTATAGACAAGTTTAATCTGAAATACAATATGGAACAATGTAGTGGGGGTCCCTGCTTTATCTTTCTCGACTAAGGGGCCTTACATAGATTGTGCATTTCGCTCACCCATTCACACACACATTCATACACCGATGGTGGAGGAAACCATGCAAGGCACCACAAACCTGCTCATCAGTAGCAGTTAGGGGTTCCGGTCAGAGTCTTGCGCAAGGACACTTCGACAGTAACTCTGGGGGAACCTGGGATCGAACTGGGAACCTCACGCTTCCCATCCGGCCGCTCTACCGGACACTACCCCTGAGCCACTGGTAATATTACCAAGGTAACTTTGTTGGTGTTATCGCACACATTTGCATTCATTTACACCTTAATGCGGGTCCTACTAATTGCACCACAATACCCAAAAGTACACAAAAGTACACAAAAGAACACAAAACTACCCAAAAGTATACCCCAAAGTAACCAAAAGTACCCAAAAGTATACCCAAAAGTACACAAAACTACCCCAAACTACCCAAAAGTACACAAAAGTATACCCAAAAGTACACAAAAGTACACAAAACTACCCCAAAGTACACAAAACTACCCCAAACTACCCAAAAGTGTACCCAAAAGTACACAAAACTACCCCAAAGTACACAAAACTACCCCAAACTACCCAAAAGTATACCCAACAGTACACAAATGTACACAAAACTACCGCAAACTACACAAAAGTACACAAAAGTAGGCAGGGACCAGCACCCAGGGGGTCCCTGGTGGCCGCCCCACCACCGGGGCCCACCACGGACCCCCACGGACCCCCACGGACCTCAGCAGTGCTGGAAAAAGCAAATGAAAAAATAAGCGAATCTAGCAGATCTACAAGCTACATGCTGCTCCACTCCACATGCCGTGGCTTGGCCGGGAAGGGGTCCGCGGACCCCCACTCCTCAGGGGGGGTCCCCGGGGGTCCCTCGCCGCCGACCCTCCACCGGGGTCCCACAGAGCCCCTCGTGGACCCCCACTGCGTTCCCCCAGCAACTAGACTGTCCGGAAGGGTCTCTGGACCCAAAAGTACACAAAAGTACACAAAACTACCCAAAAGTTTACCCAAAGGTACACAAAAGTACCCAAAAGTACACAAAACTACCCCAAACTACCCAAAAGTACCCAAAAGTATACACAAAAGTAGCCAAAAGTACACAAAACTACCCCAAAGTACACAAAACTACCCCAAACTACCCAAAAGTGTACCCAAAAGTACACAAAAGTACACAAAACTACCCCAAACTACACAAAAGTACACAAAAATAGGCAGGGATCAGCACCCAGGGGGTCCCTGGTGGCCGCCCCACCACGGGGGACCCCCACGGACCCCCACAGACCTCAGCAGCGCTTGAAAAAACAAATGAAAAAATAAGCGAATCTAGCAGATCTACAAGCTACGTGCTGCTCCATTCCACATGCCGTGGCTTGGATGGGGAGGGGTCCGCGGACCCCCACTCATCAGGGGGGGTCCCCAGGGGGTCCCTCGCCGCCGTCCCTCCACCGGGGCCCCACGGAGCCCCTCGTGGACCCCCACTGCGGTCCCCCAGCAACTAGACCGTCTGGAAGGGTCTCTGGACCCAAAAGTACACAAAAGTACACAAAACTACCCAAAAGTATACCCAAAACTACCCCAAACTACCCAAAAGTACCCAAAAGTATACACAAAAGTACCCAAAAGTACACAAAACTACCCCAAAGTACACAAAACTACCCCAAACTACCCAAAAGTGTACCCAAAAGTGTACACAAAAGTACACAAAACTACCCCAAACTACACAAAAGTACACAAAAGTAGGCAGGGATCAGCACCCAGGGGGTCCCTGGTGGCCGCCCCACCACGGGGGACCCCCACGGACCCCCAAGGACCCCCAAGGACCCCCACGGACCTCAGCAGCGCTGGAAAAAGCAAATGAAAAAATAAGCGAATCTAGCAGATCTACAAGCTACGTGCTGCTCCACTCCACATGCCGTGGCTTGGCCGGGAAGGGGTCCGCGGACCCCCACTCCTCAGGAAGGGATCAAATTCAGGTTTGTGTGTCTTAGACAGTACATGTGTTTATTATAGATATCTGGCATATGGTTGAAGCATTTGATTTCATTGTGATTATGATATGATTGTGCCATGCTTTCAACAGGTCTGAGCTACAAGCTCACAACGCGTTGCATCGCAATGCGCTTTGAGCTTGCCTTGCCCTTGTAGAACTGCTATTTTCAGAAAGACAGTGTATAAAATAGGGCTAACGTGTATGTTTTATAATATTTTAATTTATATCCGCAAAGTAACTATAGTAACTTCAACTAAGTTTTCAATTAAATGTAGTGGAATAAAAGTAGAATATTTGTATCCCGAGTAGAAGTAAAATTATTGGAAATTGGAATTACTCATGTACAAAGTACAAATAACTCAAAATTGGACTTATACCCAACTACCCTAAAGTATACCCAAAACTTCCCAAAGTTGATTGATGGGAAAATATGATCAAATTCAGGTGTGTGTGTCTTAGTATGTGTTTATTATAGATATCTGGCATATGGTTGAAGCATTCCATTTCATTGTGATCATTATGATATGATTAGTCTATGCCATGCTTTCAACAGGTCTGACTCAAACTCTTTTTTTTTCCAAAAAAGAAATGGATAATCAAAATGATGGCAAGCAATAGTGAAGCAAAACAGCATACTTTGAAACACACTTAGAAATGCAAAGCAAAAGTTATGTTACACTGGTTGATCATTTGAAATCATATTGCAGTAAGATTAACAATATTCACTACATTGTAAATGAAAATACAAAACAAGAATTGCTTGTTTTACACTCACACATGACATCTCAGATTAGGACATCTCCGGAAACATGTTCAGTCGTAACATTTTATTTTGCGTTAATCCATGTAGTCTACAAACACTTCAGTCCCTTAGACAACTTGTAATGTAACTGCTGTACAGTCATACTTGAATGTACATGTACCTTCTGGATTAGCCTTTTTTTCAGAAATCAGTCTAAGATACATGTTCTGATAAATTGCCTGAAATGTGACAAACTATTCCAAAATAAACATGACTGCATTTAGCAGACACTTTTAATTTACAATAAGCAGGCAATACATCAATATAAGCAAGATCATGTCAGTAAATCAACAATACAACAACATACTAAATTATATATAAAAAATACAACAAATGCATATCAATCTAGAAAACAACATAGACAAAAAAAAAAATAACTTAACAGTTTGGCAGCAAGAGTATTTTCAGAGTTCTTGGATTATTAAGGGCTGTCCATACATCATTTTAACCTTTGTGTATCCATAACTCCAGTATATTGTACTTAATTTAATGGGGATCCCTCTGCCTGGGTCTTTACTTGGTCCACTCTTTTTACCCATTGTACAGCAAATGTATTTGTCAAAAATAGATAAGGAAATCTGAAGTCTCAGTTGGAACTCTTAACCCCGCGACCCGATTCCGGGTAAGCGGTTCAAGATGGGTGGATGGATGGATAGCTTATCTAAAAACTCACAATACCATCATGAGCTTGCAGATATGCTATTCATGCGGAATGTTTGCTTTATTACAACATGCCTTGAAAAGGGATAGAGCTCAACTGGTTAAAATTGTTAGGATACCCTTTTCCTTCCATTTGATGTAACATTCTCGGGGGGCCAGGCTCATTGGACATCATTTTGCCATGGACATGATGTATGCTTCAACCATATGCCAGATATCTATAATAAACACATACTAAGACACACACACCTGAATTTGATCATATTTTCCCATCAATCAACTTTGGGAAGTTTTGGGTATACTTTAGGGTAGTTGGGTACAAGTCCAATTTTGAGTTATTTGTACTTTGTACATGAGTAATTCCAATTTCCAATAATTTTACTTCTACTCGGGATACAAATATTCTACTTTTATTCCACTACATTTAATTGAAAACTTAGTTGAAGTTACTATAGTTACTTTGTGGATATAAATTAAAATATTATAAAACATACACGTTAGCCCTATTTTATACACTGTCTTTCTGAAAATAGCAGTTCTACAAGGGCAAGGCAAGCTCAAAGCGCATTGCGATGCAACGCGTTGTGAGCTTGTAGCTCAGACCTGTTGAAAGCATGGCACAATCATATCATAATCACAATGAAATGGAATGCTTCAACCATATGCCAGATATCTATAATAAACACATGTACTGTCTAATACACACAAACCTGAATTTGATCCCTTCCTGAGGAGTGGGGGTCCGCGGACCCCTTCCCGGCCAAGCCACGGCATGTGGAGTGGAGCAGCACGTAGCTTGTAGATCTGCTAGATTCGCTTATTTTTTCATTTGCTTTTTCCAGCGCTGCTGAGGTCCGTGGGGGTCCTTGGGGGTCCTTGGGGGTCCGTGGGGGTCCCCCGTGGTGGGGCGGCCACCAGGGACCCCCTGGGTGCTGATCCCTGCCTACTTTTGTGTACTTTTGTGTACTTTTGGGTACACTTTTGGGTACACTTTTGGGTAGTTTGGGGTAGTTTTGTGTACTTTGGGGTAGTTTTGTGTACTTTTGGGTACTTTTGTGTATACTTTTGGGTACTTTTGGGTAGTTTGGGGTAGTTTGGGGTAGTTTTGGGTATACTTTTGGGTATACTTTTGGGTAGTTTTGTGTACTTTTGGGTCCAGAGACCCTTCCAGACGGTCTAGTTGCTGGGGGACCGCAGTGGGGGTCCACGAGGGGCTCCGTGGGGCCCCGGTGGAGGGACGGCGGCGAGGGACCCCCCCTGAGGAGTGGGGGTCCGCGGACCCCTCCCCATCCAAGCCACGGCATGTGGAATGGAGCAGCACGTAGCTTGTAGATCTGCTAGATTCGCTTATTTTTTCATTTGCTTTTTCAAGCGCTGCTGAGGTCCGTGGGGGTCCGTGGGGGTCCCCCGTGGTGGGGCGGCCACCAGGGACCCCCTGGGTGCTGATCCCTGCCTACTTTTGTGTACTTTTGTGTAGTTTGGGGTAGTTTTGTGTACTTTTGGGTACACTTTTGGGTAGTTTGGGGTAGTTTTGTGTACTTTGGGGTAGTTTTGGGTACTTTTGGGTACTTTTGTGTATACTTTTGGGTAGTTTGGGGTAGTTTTGGGTATACTTTTGGGTAGTTTTGTGTACTTTTGTGTACTTTTGGGTCCAGAGACCCTTCCAGACGGTCTAGTTGCTGGGGGACCGCAGTGGGGGTCCACGAGGGGCTCCGTGGGGCCCCGGTGGAGGGACGGCGGCGAGGGACCCCCTGGGGACCCCCCCTGAGGAGTGGGGGTCCGCGGACCCCTCCCCATCCAAGCCACGGCATGTGGAATGGAGCAGCACGTAGCTTGTAGATCTGCTAGATTCGCGTATTTTTTCATTTGCTTTTTCAAGCGCTGCTGAGGTCCGTGGGGGTCCGTGGGGGTCCCCCGTGGTGGGGCGGCCACCAGGGACCCCCTGGGTGCTGATCCCTGCCTACTTTTGTGTAATTTTGTGTAGTTTGGGGTAGTTTTGTGTACTTTTGGGTACTTTTGGGTACATTTTTGGGTAGTTTGGGGTAGTTTTGTGTACTTTGGGGTAGTTTTGTGTACTTTTGGGTACTTTTGTGTATACTTTTGGGTACTTTTGGGTAGTTTGGGGTAGTTTTGTGTACTTTTGGGTACTTTTGTGTACCTTTGGGTAAACTTTTGGGTAGTTTTGTGTACTTTTGTGTACTTTTGGGTCCAGAGACCCTTCCGGACAGTCTAGTTGCTGGGGGACCGCAGTGGGGGTCCACGAGGGGCTCTGTGGGACCCCGGTGGAGGGTCGGCGGCGAGGGACCCCCCCTGAGGAGTGGGGGTCCGCGGACCCCTTCCCGGCCAAGCCACGGCATGTGGAGTGGAGCAGCATGTAGATTGTAGATCTGCTAGATTCGCTTATTTTTTCATTTGCTTTTTCCAGCGCTGCTGAGGTCCGTGGGGGTCCGTGGTGGGCCCCGGTGGTGGGGCGGCCACCAGGGACCCCCTGGGTGCTGGTCCCTGCCTACTTTTGTGTACTTTTTTGTAGTTTGCGGTAGTTTTGTGTACATTTGTGTACTGTTGGGTATACTTTTGGGTAGTTTGGGGTAGTTTTGTGTACTTTGGGGTAGTTTTGTGTACTTTTGGATACTTTTGGGTACACTTTTGGGTAGTTTGGGGTAGTTTTGTGTACTTTGGGGTAGTTTTGTGTACTTTTGGGTACTTTTGGGTATACTTTTGTGTACTTTTGGGTAGTTTGGGGTAGTTTTGTGTACTTTTGGGTAGTTTTGTGTACTTTTGGGTATACTTTTGGGTACTTTTGGGTACTTTGGGGTATACTTTTGGGTAGTTTTGTGTTCTTTTGTGTACTTTTGTGTACTTTTGGGTATTGTGGTGCAATTAGTAGGACCCCTTAATGCTGTTGTTTTAATTTACATTTTAAGCATTTAGCAGACGCTCAAAGTACTATAGGCAAGGACAGACCTAGCACTAGACCTATTGTACTAGACTAGTGTGAGTTGTGATCAGATAAGAATTTCTATCTTTAATACCTTAATCATCTATCCTTTTTGTACTTAACAGTACACAAACATTATAATGTTACCGTATATTATAATTATAATATGCAACAAGATGTTTTGATAAGTGATCATCAGTTATTATGGCTAATAGCTTACCTAAGTGGGTAAAGACAAATAATAATAGGCCTAGGCATTTTCTTTTTAATACATCAACTAGTAGGCTAATGAATTCCTGAATGCCAGATACTGTGTACTATAATGAACACTATGAGATATACTGTGGGCCTATTGCAGTCATATACTGTATCACTCAATGTACAAAGGTCGTCCAGGGACAGCCTATACTCTACCCAGCGGCTATGCTGTGTATTGTGTCTGCATACCTTTTGTACAGGTATCAACAAATCCCCTGTAACCGACCCACATGTTTGGGAGTGCCACTCCCTCCCATCTTCGATGCCCCAGCATTCTAGTTTCAGTTTCCAGTCGGCATTATGAGACGTTTCGTTGTTTAAAAGTTATTTATTTGCGATCATTAGGTATAGACCTAAGCTATACGCTGCATGGACAAGATGATCCTGAGTTCTTCGATGTGCATATGGCTGTTGGCAGCAGCTGGACTCAGCATGGCAAGTAAGTGCAATTTTTAATCCAACATTCATCACTTTTTATGTTTTATGTCCTTGATGTTGATCCCATATGGCATAGAAACACTTCATTGTGTGTACGTAGTTTAGGGCTGTGCCCCAATGTCTCTACTGTGTTTGGGTTAGGGTAGAAAAGGGTAGATTCATTGGTTAGTATTTTGTCACTGTCGGGCAGAAACCTCCATCCACTCTCCAAGTTTCAAATTTGTAAATGTTTTCGCAAAGCAAAGCCCTGCTTCACCATACGAGGCCGTTGCACAAAAGTAGTGAAAACAGCCAATCTACAAGCACACAGTAGATCGGCTGTTTTCACTAGTTTAAATCATTTTTTAAATGATAAATACAAAACAAACGGTTTTGGACATACAAGGTTTCCACCCGGTCTGCTATTTTCAATAATTCTTTCAACATGAGAACTTGCATTCAAGTTCAGGAGAGTTTGGACACTTTAATTTTCTTGAATGCTGCCTTCAGGTACAGTATGGCATGCGGGAAGAAGGCATTTACAATTCTTTCACATAGTAAAAACTGCATTCATGGTCTTGAGAGGGCACTTTTTACAGACGGATAAAAGTCCCCTTTGACGTCTATGTGTGCACCATGGAATGATAACATGTGTATCGGGTGGCCAGGGGCGTCACAAGGGCTAGGAAAGTGGGACTGAGTTACCAGGGCCCAAGGTGGAGGGGCCCTAGTAACTTTGACTATTGAAAAATAGCAGATATACAAGCTCACAGCGCGAGCTTGTAGATCTGCTATTTTTGAAAAGTCGTGAAAATGTGCGCAAATCTTTGAATATATGTAACTGTATATATGAACATTTGTAACTCAAGTTTTGCTTCTGGGGGGTCCCTGGAACTAAATATTTTGAGATGGGGGGGGTCCTTCACATGAAAAGGTTTGAGCATCACTGACATGGAAACATAGGTTTCTTGGCACACATTTTCCCGATTTTTCAAAAATAGCAGATCTACAAGCTCGCAGCGCGGCACTCGGTGCCGCGCTGTGAGCTTGTATATCTGCTATTTTTCAATAGTTAACATTCATGGGGGGGCCCGCAGTGAATCCTTGTACCCAGGGCCCAGAATTTGGTGTGACGCCCCTGCGGGGGGCACACCAGAGTCCCTCCCCTGCAGCACCCACCATCGTGTCATGGCACAGTGCCAACCGGCCGGTCAAACCTGTTTAGTCAGAAATTAATCAAAAACAGCTTTATTGTCACAGATAGCATTTGTACATTCAGTACTTACAGCCAGACACACTCAAAGTACATTGCACTAGATGTGTCAGGTTTCATGGTGTACAGTTAATTAAAACATGTGAAGAAACATTTGGATTTCATCCAAAATGGTCAAGGCGTCATTCTAATTTGACCCAAATGCAAGGAAGACCATAGACTGTATAAAAGATATGGACAAAGCGAAGCCATTGGTTTCTATGCAGCGCAAATGACACAATATGGGTCCTTGGCATGGGTGTTGCCATCATAGATTGAAATGCGAACGGGGGAGGCTGCCAACGGTCACGTGCAACCGCAGGGATACATGGGAGAATGTGGTCGGAGCCTCCCGAAATACAGCACGCGAAGAAGAACACAGCCGGCTGGTATCAGTTTAGTTGGCCACGCCCCCCGCAACTTTATCATCAATTTTAACATAAATGGGACCTTATTTTCACAAAACGCATATCATCGTGATTGAAAGGCAATTTTTAACTAGCGATAGGAACCATAAAGTATTCATGAAAATGTTAATTAAGGTTAGAACACGAAAGGGGAAAATGAATGGGATCCTATGGAGAACAATTCTTTTTGCAACCGGCCAGGGGGAAAACAGCGCAACTAGAGGCCAATCATAGGAAGTTTTAGTTCCGTATTGGGCTCATTTTAAATCGGCGGAACTCTCCCCCTGAGGAAGACAAGAGCTTGCAGTAGACGATAAATGTCAGGATAAGAAAATCAGCAAACCTGAATACAGGAAATGTGTGGCGGAGTCGCAGCCCCAGCCTGAAGCCTCAAAAGTCTAGTATCTGCCCTCATTCCATAGAGATAGCCCTTTGGAGTAAAGGTTAAGATATTGGACTTTCATGTGGGAGACCTGGGTTCGATGCCAGGTGGGGAGGTTTGGATCGCCTCCGTTACACACACACACATATTTATATATATATGGGTCAGTGACGTGACGCCCCAAAAAATGTGTCATATGGTGTGACATGAAAATAATTGTTCATAAAATGAAAATGGAGTACATCTTTCTTAAGTTACTCACTTTATCAAAGTCCTTTATCATAACTAACCAGTGATCCACTATAGTTTTTTGAAAATTAATTATATCTGTATATTTTTTTCATAATCGACACTCTGTGTGAGGCCCACGTTCATGATCTTACAACATATTTTAAATGTATTCTGTCAAAACTTTCTCTAAAATTACACAAATATTTGTGACTCTTCCTGATAATATTCTCTATGTAATCCATAAACATTTTTTTGGTTTAATCATTAATAAAGGTATGATTTTTCACTATTTGGAATGTCACACCAAATGATTTAGTGTCACACCGTATGATCATATCTTCATGTGTCAAAGCAAACTGTGTTTTAACCTACCTATTAGTGAGTACTGAACTTTACTGATTGATTAAACAATTACCCAGGATAAAATGGCGTTAATATTTCTGAACAGGATATTATTGTAGGGCTTTAACATGGGATAAGAAAGAATTGTAGTAGTAGATGGATGATGAGGATGTGCACAGGAATGCTACGCACACCTAAGTCTTCTGCCGGCACACGGCAGAAGGATCCTAAAGAGACAATAAGGCGCATAGCCACACTTGGAGCCAAGGCAACATTTTATTAACACCAATTAGTGGAAACAGAACTCAGCATTCAGGTAAATTGCTTTTTTCCGAAGTCTCCTGAACTTGAACACAGCATTTTGTGTTGAACAAATGTAATTAGGAATCATGACATTACACCACATCTCCACTAGCTAAAGAGTGCAGGGTTGCGCAACTCCGAAAATAGCTGATCTACAAGCTCTCGCAGCACAACGTGTTGAGAGCTTGTAGATCAGCTATTTTCGCTAGTTTTGTCTCGGGTCCTACCTTAAAGGTCCTACACCATGCATTTAAAAATAATTTATATAACACTGTTTGTGTCCCAAAAACGTTTTTGAAAAGGTTTGAGGCTAAATTACCACTCCGGAATACAGAGCCCCTGTCATTTCTGCCTGGCTTTCAGAGCATTTTCAGCTGCAGTACCACCTTGTCCTGAGTGGGAGGACTGCGCTATTGAGCCAGTTTTGGCCCCACACTCCTCCCCACCTCCTGCTCAGCAGGCCTGCCCACCCCTCCCCAACCCTCTCCCAGCTCCTCCTGCCTCCTTCTCAGGCCTGCCCACCCCTCCCCAACCCTCTCCCAGCTCCTCCTGCCTCCTTCTCAGGCCTTGTGACATCACAAATCTGACCTTTCACAATCAGGACCGTTCTGAGACATGCTAACATAGATCTGCCCATAAACTGAGAAAGACACAATGGTCAGAAATAGGACTTTGTGAGGATAGAAGTTGCTGGTGGGACACCAAGAAAATACATAAAAATTGGAAAAATGTAAATTCATGGTGTAGTCCCTTTAACACTGTCCACTGTCCAGTCCAGTGAGTGAAAGTACAAAAGTATTAGATCAGATTAGATTATACATTTAGACTGTATTGTACATCAGCCAGTCGTATTTGGTGAGGGTAGCAAACCGGCTGCCTTGTTGCGGTTCTGCTATGCCACAGACAACCTCCTGCTCTTCGTAGAAAATGCAGTCTCGCCCCTTTGGCTCCTCTCTCCTTGCTGGGTCATTGTTTAGTTTCTCCCTGTACTTTCTCGTTCTCTCAGCACTTGTCATTTTCCAGCTGACAAAAGAAAATGGAATATATAGTTTAAGACAAAGAGAAAATATTGTTTAGATTGAAACAATATGTTAAGGTTTCTGTGAAGGGGTTTCTGCTCTGTCTGATGAATTTGAAGTATCACTGAATGAAGCTAAATTACATTTTATGTAAAAATGTTTAAAACAAATCTTTAAATGTACAAAAGAAACATGGAACTTTGTTATGTATTGTTATATCTGTAGTTAAATACAGTATAAATCATATGGTGTGACAATCAAGTCATATGGCGTGACAAGCAGACATGTCACACCATTATGATTAAGTGTCACACCATATTACGTTTTCTGCATTTAGGTTTACCTTGGGCTACTATGTACACATTAGCATGCTAACAGCATGCTAGCTATAATAAAGCAACCTAGATCTACATGGAAATATGACCAAAACTTCAAATAACTTAAGCTTTTTTTAATGAAAAGGTGTCACACCAACATACATCCAAAGTGGTGAGTTTGTCAAAGTTTCAACAAGATGGCATTTCATGAAAATGTTAAAATCATAACTCACCTCAGACACCTGTCTTGCAGTTGTGCTGGGAGTGCTGAATAGCCTTACAGAAGAAGGACCTCTCTAGCCAATAGGTGTCCAAATAATTGCCTGTTTAATTTGTCCAAACTAGTGTCACACCAAATGATTTTGGTTTGGGGGACAAAATGTTTTTGATCAGAAATGACTGAAAACATTATGCTTTGACTTTGAAAAGATATAGGCTCACAAATAGACATTTTTTTTTAGCCTAAATTCATTTTCAAATGATTTTTAGCAATTCTTTTTCTTAGTTTTATTCAAGTTCCCACTTTGAGAAACAAGGTCAGGACAATCACACCATATGAGTTTTGCCATGTTTGGTTGAAAATTCTGAAGAAATGAGGAATGAAATGTTTTAATCTTGAGTAAGTTCACATAAAGCTTAATGTCCTGCACAATATTCAGAAGGTTTTTGACAAATATACTTTTTATTTATACATGTTTGACACTGAGGACAGCGAAAACGTTACGTCACGTCACCCACCCACATATATATATATATATATAGTATATACTGTAGGTTTACTGAATAGGTGCTTGGTCTACCCAAGTTTTTCTTAGATTACTATTTCTATGCATTTGAGCTATATTGATGTTGAAGTATTGATGAACCTTGCTTATTGTCAGTCTCTGATTTAAGACTCTCTGCTAAATGCCTGAATTGAAAATTGTGCGTGCGTGCGTGTGCCACATTAAAACTATCCCAGAACTGCTTTAAAGTGAAATACCCTTTTAACTTTTTTCTCTCTACACAGACCAACCAGAGGTGACATACATACCACTGGAAGGACAGCTTCAGTTGCCTCTGGATTCCAGACTCACCACTGTCACCCTAAGGAAAAAGACACCCTCAGGCCAACAAGATGTGGTGGCAGAGTGGGACCGGAGCTCACCTAGAAAAGCAAAGGTCTACGGGACATATGAAGGCCGCACAGCATTGGACGAAGAAACTGGAGTCATCGTCATCAGCAATATGACCGCCAAAGACAATGGAGTGTATTTCATGGTGCTTGGTCAGAACCCGGATGTACAACCCAAGTTGCACAGAGTTGAGGTCATCAGTAAGTATGAATTACTATAACAGGACATCTGTTGAAGGCTGTTTTCATTTGTTTGTTTGTTCGTATGTTTTGACAGTAGTGCTTTCAAGGCCGGACGTGACCGGACGCCGTCAGGCCAATTTCCCACATGCACGCGCACAGTGTTGGGGAAGTTACTTTGAAAGCGTAACTTACAGTTACAAGTAATTCACCATGGCAGTAACTTGATCAAATTAAAGTTATACCCCTGGAGAAATGTAACTTATAAAGTTTCAAGTTACATAGAAAAAGTAACTTGAGTAACTTGAGTTACTTTTTTTGCAACGTTAAATTGAGAATGTACATTTGGTGTCCATGAAACAAAATATAATATCATACAATTTCTTTTTTTACATTTTCTTTAGTAAACATCTGTGTTCCTAAAATAAAGTTAAAAAAATAAGAAAATGATGATCTGTTGAGGACATTTGATCGTCAATCTTAACAAAACTTAAATGTAAAATTATAACTCCGCTTGTAACTTCTTGTAACTTGTAACTTGAGCCAAAAATATGAATGTAACTCAGCTACCAGCAAGTTACATCACAATGTAACTTAGTTACGTAACTGAGTTACATGTAACTTTTACTTTCCCAACACTGCACGCGCAGGAACGGCACGGAACAGTGCATGCTAGAACCATTTTAGAGTTATAGGCATAGAGTTATAATAATAATAATTTTCTATTTGCTCAATGCGCACATGTAGGCGCACGCACACATCGCAAGGCACGCGTGCACGTGACGTCAATAAATGACCGTCCGCCCTGAAAAGAAAAAAACAAAGCACCACTGTTTTGATGCACATCTGTATGTGCTGATGTCATCAGGATGAAATCATCACTTGTTATACATCTGTTAAACGAGCATTTCATTCATTTCCATCCATGTCTTCATATCACCATTTCTGTCTCGGAGTAGCCTGACTCTCAGCCTGAACTTTCATTTAGTTTCACCCATTATTCAGTCTGAAAGCCGTGGCCAAAGATATTACTTTTAAAATTAACTCATTAAGTTATTAATGAGTTATTGCCATTAAAAAGTAACCTTAACGTTACAGTGTTACCTAATTTTCCCATCACCAATGATTAAAACCCACCTGTGAGGAAGTTTGGAACACATAAAATCCAGCTCTTGCCGCCCGCGGGCGTGTGCAAAGTGTGCATGAAATGAGCATGAGCGCGAGAATTTCGCGGGACCACACCGCTTGCCTCTCCGCCCTTCAACTTCTCCTTGCGTCCCAAATAACCACCCGTCTCACTTTGAAAATGCATTACAAGGGGCGTCAACTGCTTTAATTACTAGTTAATTATTAGTTATTATTAGTTAAAATGTGATAAAGCCACAAAAGCATTTCATAAATATCAGGCTACATTTCACTTAAACGCCAGAGCTTAACTCTGCATGTAAATAAGATTTTTTTAAATTAATGTGAAGAGAAACCTCACATTTTCATCTAAAAGGCTGAATTTCTCAGATCTAGTATTTCTGCATGGCATAACTCTATAAGCCATATCTACAAAACTGTTGGGTCAATCTTCACAACCAATATATCATTTTGTAGCTATGATTCCCAGCTAATGAAAGGAAAAAATGAAAATGAAAAAAAATTAAATGACTAGCCCTCAGATGTGTTCGGACACATATTTCCAGTAAGACACCTAAGGCTGAAGATGCCTAAAGCCTGAAGGGCGAGGTTGCGCCATCTGACCAGTGATATATATCGGACCAGTTACCCATATGGAGAACTCTGGTAACCATATATGGAGATCGATGTACTGTACAGTGGGTGACGTTTTTTTACGTCAGGAGCTTCAAAAGGGCACCTCTCTGTCCCTATCAGTGGCTATAGGTACCTCTCCAGCCACTCCCCCAGATTTTCTCAGCCGCGCCCCCTGGCTATATTGTCTCTTATTTCAATGTGTAGTGTGGCTATTCAGCCAGGGGGAGGCACTTTTTTTTAGTGAGCAAGAGAGTTGAGCAAGCATATTTCTCTCTGTTGATTTCTTTCTGAATTCTAAAGTTAACAGAGCCTTAAAGTTTTCTAGATGATCATTTAAACTGGAAACAACAGATTAATACTATATGTATTCACAGTTAGATAGCCATCTTCTCTCTTTAAATGTTTTTTAAACTTGTTTATTTATGTTTAAATTTAGATAGATGCAAACAAGACATGTGTTACTTCATTCCTACCCCACAAGGCAATGTGCATTTGGGAAAACTCTAAAATCCCCTCTATCTCTCCCTTCATTGTGAGCTTGTAGATTTTCAAATGTCCGAATATAGGGCTGAAGTGGGTTAATATGTATGATTTGTGATAATAATAAAAATGTACCAAGTAACTACTAACTAAAGTTGTGGGTCTGCTAGCACAGTGGTTCTCAACCTGTGGGTCAGGACCCCCTGGGGGTCCCCAGATGATTAACTTAATGTGCAACATTGTTTTCTCACTCAACAGTAAACAAACCAACATACAGTTTAAGTGTATAGAGGGTATCTGCACATTTCTAAAGTGACGTTTTAAGGACTTTTTAATACTTCTAAAATGACAAATTAAACATTGGCCAAAATGTCAAATATTAGAGTCAGAAATTGTGAAAATAGCAGATCTACATGCGTTGTGAGGATGTAGATCGGCTATTTTCACAATAGAACCGTGTTATACAAAATGTAATGTCTCAACTCTTAGTGCTAGTCGGGTTGGGGGGGTCCCGGCCTTAAAGGTTTGAGAACCACTGTGCTAGCAGACCCGAGTCTGGCTGCAGTAGTTAATACATAAGCTTGATAAAAAACTGTGTAAAAGTGGTGACTCAAAGGGCTTTTTGGGGGCTTGTTTTCCTAGACCTGTTCAACAAGTAATACCATAGCAGAATCGCACCTAAGCCTGCCAAGTCCATTTGCATGTGAATCAAGAAGGCCCAGGGTGCAAGTATCTACCCTCCCCCAAAAAGTTTACCACACTACTTCCTAGGTTCTATTTGCACACTCCCAGAGTTACAGACATAGAAGGTTCCATTTAGACAGCCTCTGTGGTGTGGACCCCACTTTGATAACATTGCTCTATTAAAGACTGTGACATTTGGTAAAATATTAATCATGGGCAGACTTTCAAGTGTTACAAGCTACAATGCTAAGACATTCTTCTTATGTTTAACCAACATTCTTCTGTATGTTGGTTTGTTTACTCTTGAGTGAGAAAACAATGTTGCACATTAAGTTAATCATCTGGGGACCCCCAGGGGGTCCTGACCCACAGGTTGAGAACCACTGTGCTAGCAGACCCACAACTTTAGTTAGTAGTTACTTGGTAGATTGGTAGACATTTGAAAATCTACAAGCTCACAATGAAGGGGGAGAGAGAGGGGATTTTAGAGTTTTCCCAAATGCACATTGCCTTGTGGGGTAGGAATGAAGTAACACATGTCTTGTTTGCATCTATCTAAATTTAAACATAAATAAACAAGTTTGAAAAACATTTAAAAGAGAGAAGATGGCTATCTAACTGTGAATACATAGTATTAATCTGTTGTTTCCATTGTATTTGTTGTTTACTAGAGTATTTCCAATACCTTTACTTTCTCTACACTACATCTGGGAGCCAAATATTGTACTTTTACTCCACTGCAATTATTTGAATTAGTTATTGCAGCTATAAACGATTATATTGTAACACATACATTAATACATTATTTCCACATTTTATAATACCACATCCTATCTACTTGATGCCAATACTTTCATACTTTTTGAATTGTGTACTTTAACATTTCTACATTACAGTATTGATACTTTTATCCCTGCACAGGGTTAGATGTGTTCTCTTTGAAAAACCCACTCACCACAAAAAAATGTGATTACTTTTTCCACCACTGGGTATGAGGCCAAATCAGTGATCCAATTCTCCCCCGCACATAAGTGAAACCTGTTTTACCAAGTATTTGCATTTCCTGGTGTGACTACAGCAGGTCTTGATGCTTAGTATTTCCCCAAGTGGCACGTGAAAAATATTGTAATACATGGGCTTCACTAGCAAAGACCACACCATCAAACAGAGAACCTGTTGAGTTGCATTTATTGAACATAGTGGCATGGAAACATTGTGACATGGAAACATTGTGACATGGGAATGCATTGGGAAAGAGCAACGCCTTGGTGACTGAAGGCGGTGCCTTAGGAAGGCGGATGATGAATGATGGAGTGAGTACTGAAATGAATACTGGAGTGAATACTGGGGTGAATACTGGAGTGAATACTGGAGTGAATACTGGAATGAATACTGGAATGAATACTGGAACGAATACTGGAATGAATAATGGAATGAATACTGGAATGGATAATGGAATGAATACTGGAATGAATACTGGAATGAATAATGGAATTAACCGGCGTGGGTTAACTGGGGGAGTGGAGGTTAGGAATGGAGGTGGTTAGCGGGGACGGACGTTGTGATATGGAGGGAGGGCGAGTGAACCTGAGGACGTGAGTGACGGTATAGAGCGCCAGCGGGGTGTAGAAGGGCGGTACTGAGTGGAGCGGAGAGGGCGGGGGAGCAGAGTGCTCGGGGCACGGGGCGGGGGGGCGGAGTGCTCGGGGCACGAGCCCTGGGTGGTCTGGCTCTGGGGCTCTGATTTGCTTGCTGCTGGGCCCGAACAGAGTCCCCCCTTTGGAATTGGTATATGTGGGAAGATGCAAAGGAAGGTTAGTTACTGTAGATGGGGAGGAGAATGGGGTGGAGGCGGGATGCGAGAAACTGAGCATGAATGCTGCGGGCACGGCCGGGTTTAAATACGGCGCTTGATTGCTTGGTAGGAGGAGATAAGGGAGGAGTTGTTATCAGTGAGATCTGAGGCAGGTGAGGTAGGGAGGAGAAAGGTAGGTTAGATTGGAGGCGTTAGAGAAGGGAGGAGATAGTTCTCCGGTGTGGTCTGTACTCCTGAACTTTTGTTGTTCCAACAGCATTAAATAATTTTAGGAACACAATGAAAAGTTATCAAATGTTTTCTTTAATAATGTGATATGAGGTCAATGAGGAGGCTATACTAAAATGTACTACTAAGTCCTATTTGCACTGCATTTTTATGAACTATGTCAGTGTTTCTCAAACTTTCAAATTTCCAGGTCTCCCCTTAACACTGACTGACTCTGATTAGATGATTTCCCAGGACACAAACTGGTGAAAACAGCTGATCTACAAGCTCACACAACTGAGCCAAAATAGGAGTATAAAGATAACTTTATAAGTAAAGTTACCCCTTAAAGTTTATAAAGAAACTGTATGTGCTCAAAGACTAAATGCAACCATGATATCTGGGGTGAGACAAGAGCCTTTTTAAGTAAAATAGCCATTTAACAGTGTTGTTGTTTGACACTGTTGACAGACAGCACGCCATGTTTTGAAGCAAATAGGTCAATGCAAAGAGACACCCGGTCTGTATGAGGTGTGAAGAGGGGGAAGGGGAGTCTACCACCTTAAGATACTGTGGAATCAGGGCACCCGGTGGCCTACTGGTCAAGGCGCATACCACTTAGGCACCGCCACATTTCACTCCCCATCTCTCTCCCCATTTCCTGTCAGTCTACTATATACTATCAATAAAGGCATAAAAGCCAAAAAGAAAAATCTTTAGATACTGTGGAATCCTTTCATTAAGGGAAAAGTCCATTAAATAACAGATTAAAAGTTTAATAAGAAAAATACATTATACAGGGGTCTTCAATGTTTTCAGATCATTGTCCCCTTAGTTGAGAGAGAGAGAGAAGAAGCAGGGACCCCCACAACATTTTGTACCTCAACCTCTGTACTTAGTCTGCTCTTTTCCCCTCCACACCTAAAGTCTTTGCCGAAAATAGACGATCTGCAAGCTCACAACGCCTCGCAGTGTGAGGCATTGTGAGCTTGTAGATCTGCTATTTTGGACTCTAGGATTCAAGTGGTTAATATAATGGTTTCTATCACACAAAGATTTGGAGGACCCCTTGTAGTAACTCTGAGGACCCCCTAGGGGTCCCAGACCCCCTGTTGAAGACCCCTGCACTAATACAAGTTAACAAGGTGAGCTGCTGTCCAAAAAAGAAACTGCACAAAAGAAAGGAAAAACAACAACACTGACAAAAAACTAATTAGGAAAGATATCACTTCAGTAAATTGGTAAGAAATTTATTACCAGGGTTTTATTAAAATTCCCTGACTATTAGCAAAACAATCGAAAGCTTTGTTTTATTATTATATTTGATATTATCTTGATAAGTTCCTCCCACGCTGAGAAAGGCTTACACCGAAAAGCTATGCAAAAAGTAATGGCACACAATTCAATTTCAATTCAAAGGTGATTTATTGGCTTATTGACATGAGAAAACATCTTTTTACATTGCCAAGCAAGAGTTAAAATATAATAAAAACAGTTAATGGGTTGACGGGGCAGCACCTCACAACATGTTGCTTTTGTGCGGTGAGCTTGTAGATCAGCTATTTTTCACAACTTCTTAAACACTTGTTTTATAATTTATGTGATTTCTTCGTTTCTTCATGAAATTATTGGTAATGATTTGAATTTGTGTAGAACAAAAATTACCCAGTGTTTATTTTTAAATGGACCCTTACAAATACAAATGAGACATTTAATTAACATTTAATGAAAAAGTCCTATGCCAAAATGTATTTTTACACCATTTAAAGTATAATTACTCTCTAGTATCTAGTCTCTTCTGTGGTTCATTTAAATCCCCAGCAAAATAGTTAAACTAATTGCTCTGCTATGCCATCTAGTGTCACTTAACTGTATTGCAGAAGATAAGCTGAAAGGACAGCCTCCTATTTTTAGACACACCCATCTCCAGAGAGACCGGTGGGTGGCCAGAGGTACCTACAGACTCCTATGCTGACGGATCTCAGTGTCATCCACTGTATATGGCTCCACAAGCTCACGACGCGTCGCATCTCAGTTGTCTTCATTCTTTTTGCTAACAGAGAACGTCACAAAGCCATCAATGGTTTACAGACCACCTTGTGCACCTCAATCTACCACCTGCTCACTGGTGTGTGAAGGGAACATCACAGATTCAGGTCCGGTCACCTATCGCTGGAAGAAAGATGGAGGGGAATGGATGGAGTCTGGACAGAACTGGACCATCACTAACGATGAAGAATGGAAGAAGGTTGAAAAAGTCTTCTGTGAAATGAAGAACCCAGTCAGTGTGGAGCAGAGTGATCCCTGGGACAACCCCTTTTATAGAAAAGGTACGTTGTTGTCTGTTACCGCTTCTCGATAAGTACATTTTACAGTTTTATTGGAAGAGAAAGTGCCAAGCTGTGACGATTAATTCTTATGTGTTTGATGCCTCCTTTGATGCTGTAAAGAAATGATGTGTCATTGCTGCACTACAATTCAATTTAAAACACGTTTAAAATGTAATTCACACCACAGAAATCAAATCAATATGTACTAAACACAAACAGTTTATACATATGGAACTACAATCTTCCTAGCATCCCTAATGTGTTGGAAAGTTGACCACACCTTTTGTCAAACTTTGTATATAGAGTAGTGTGCTGGGGACGTTCATCATAACGTTTGAATATAAAACTTTAAACAAATATGTCAAGCTCAGTTAACTTTAGTTACATTTTCATAAGATGATCGTATCATTTGTGTGTGTGTATATATAACGGTGATAACAATGAATAAATAATACATGCAAATGCAAATTGGTTTGAAATACCACTTTTTTGGGTTGCGAGTATAGTCCTACATAAATAAAGTTTGGGCCGCTACTCGGCCATCACACAGTAGCATTAGCGTTTTCTAGACGTCAGTTGATTCTTCATATCCATGAGTCAGTCGTTTGTTTATTTTTGGCCTAAATTACGTCAGACTTAGGTGCTCTATTGAGATCTCTGTATTTGTCTGTCTGCCTGTGTCCTTTTTATGCCCATATATGGATATATCTGTACCACACGCGCACGCACGCACGCACGCACACACACACACACACACACACACACACACACACACACACACACACACACACACACACACACACACACACACACACACACACACTGAAATAGCAAAAGCTTCTTTATCTTTTTATGTTAAGGAAATACACATGAGCGTAGAGGGATGATTGCTGCACTCCTCATCCTCCTTGCAGTCTGTTTGGTGGTGCTGTGGATATTTCACAGTAAGTTTCCCTATCTAGATTTTGAGTGGCACATACAACATGTTGTAAAGTTACTGCAAAAGTCAAACCTTGGTTGGTTCGATGTGTTCAAATAAATACACATTCTGTGGGTGCTGTTGTGTGTGGTGTGTGTGTGTGTGTGTGTGTGTGTGTGTGTGTGTGTGTGTGTGTGTGTGTGTGTGTGTGTGTGTGTGTGTGTGTGTGTGTGTGTGTGTGTAACAGATCGTATCAAGGCTAGGTTGACTTCTAGTGGGTCTGAGCCAGTGGACACTCCTGAAGGTGAGTGAGTTTGAGAACTTTATGTGAGCAGTTTGTGATCACTGATAAGTCAATAGATTATTGGATAGACAGACAGACAGACAGACAGACAGACAGACAGACAGACAGACAGACAGACAGACTACATGAGCAGGCCATGTTTTTTCGATAACATTTTTCATTGATTTCTATGATTTTTTGGGCGAAATTAAAATTATTAAATACAATAAAAGATTATAAAAAATAAATGGAAAAAAGTTATCGAAAAAACATGGCCTGCTCACGTATTCAGAGGGTGTTAGGAGTCACCAGAAGAAAGGACAGTTGTTTTCCTTGAATCTATCATGGTTAAAATGGAGTTTGAAGTTATAATGGGTTTGTATAGGAAGGTCCTGGAAGGGGGCAAAATGGGGGAAATGAATATCAAATATCTAAATACTGAATGAAGAAATCCCTGGGTGTTCCCAAAAGCCTGATTAGACGATAAAATGACAAAAAAAGTTTTTTTGAAAGTGAAATATCCCTTTAAGCCCATATCTAACAGGACTTCATATGGGAATGCACATACCGGTATATGGAGGCTACATCGGCCCCATACCACACTAACAGAATCCATATATGGCCAAGACAGATGGCCATGTATGGGCATAGAAGCGATTGTATGTATGATGTCTAGACATCATAGGACTTTCACATAACAACATCATAGGACTTTCACATAACAAAAAAAATTACTGAGTTAGCACGTTTGGGTACCAGGGGTCTCCATACATGGGTAACTGGTCTGATTTACCGGTACATCACTGGCCAGATGGCCAAGACATGGCGAGACCTCGTCCTTTAGGACGAGGTCGCTTGTCACCCTTAGGCGTCTTACTGGTATAGACACTCTACAAAGCCGGATGCACCACGATGGATTCAACCTACTGTAGGAACAATACAGTCCACCTTCTGAAAACTGGGACTATACAGTTAGGCACAGAACTTTTAGCATTAAGATATTGACTTATCATTTGTTCATTTGTGTGTGTGTGTGTGTGTGTGTGTGTGTGTGTGTGTGTGTGTGTGTGTGTGTGTGTGTGTGTGTGTGTGTGTGTGTGTGTGTGTGTGTGTGTGTGTGTGTGTGTCAGAACAACCTCTACAGCTGAGAGATCCGATGTCAGAGATCAACCGCGATTCAGCAGATGGTTCGTCTACAACGATGAACAACCATGATTCAGCAGATGGTATGTCTATTTCTCCTCTGTTATGTTATGACAATGAAGTCCCTGAACCCCATATGTTTCATATCATATCATCACTTTACATTTTGGCCTATAACTCTTAAACGACAGCACCGAAAGTAGTATTTGCACGCTTTGCTGCCGCAAGTAAATAGGAAAATTGGGCCTTTTCTTAACTCATTTTGCGCCGATCCCGAGAATACTCGTGAAAAATACTCGAAAAGAACATGGTGCCGATCACGAGTATACTCGTGAAAAGTAATATATTACTGTAACGGCGGTTATATTACCGGATACAATGGCGGAACGTCCCGAGCCGAAATCCGTCGCTGATTTCTCATCATCACGGATCCACAAGCACAAAATAGTAATCCCATAACATTGAGGCAGACGGGGGATCTCATCTTTAATGTCCATTATCTCAAAACTACACTTTAGAAGCGAAGATGGAGGCAGATGCTCGCTTATGTTACACATGTATAAAAGCTCCGGTCCGCCATTACACAACACCATGTGGAGGACGATCGCTTCCTGTGAATGACGCGATGACGTCAGACCGGAAGTGTTTACGCTATGGACTTCTGGCCTTCAAAATAAGACAATGGCCGTTTATGGAGCCTGAGGGTGGCATCGTGGACATGTTAACCCGTTAATTTCAGCAGCACAAAATGAGTTAATTCCTAGAAGGCAATAGAAGGCTCTAGTCTGTTCTAGTGCAGCTGTTAAGCTCATTATATGGAAGGTATTGTGCATTTTATGACAGAAGCATGAAACTTTCTACAGTGTTTCTATATACTATGAAGTTTGTTTTCAGACGTGGAAGCACTTCTGAATTGACCTCTGCGGCCCCCGAAATCCAAGATGTCCGACTGTCCGTCCAAAATAGTGTTTTTACCTGTATAACTCCAAATGCATTGATTTTAAGACCCATAAATGTATTAAAGTTGAATATAAAATCAGGCATTGCGGACAATTTGGTACCAGGTACGTGTCTGTATCCATTTCAGTTCTTGAGATACATTATATAGGTACACCTGAGTCTATAAACGTACCTATATGTTGTATCTCAAAAACTGTAATAGATACAGACACAACCTTGGTACCAAAATATCCGCAATGCCCAACTTTATATTCCACTATAATATGTTTATGGGTCTTAAAACCAATGCTTTTGGAGTTATAAAGGAAAAAACACTTTTTTGAACGTACATCTTGGATTTCGGGGGCCGCCATCTTTGATTTTCACCTGGCTCGGCTTCTTAATTCAAAGAGTGGCCTCCAAAGATGATGTGTACCAATTTTCACGCTTGTATCACAGAGTGAACGATTGCTCTTATTATTTCCTGTACTATGAGGCAAGACTCCTGATCAAGATCTAATTCTTCATTGTCAGTTTCTTCATTGTCAAATTAGTTTTTGTACCAAGCTGCACAGGCACATCCATATGCTCCACTTCAGTAAAGCCCTCTTTTATGACAGAGACAATGCCCTATACTGCACTGGTTTACACTTGCCTGTAAGTGGAAACCACTGCACAAACTGTTCCAAGCATCTGGCCTGAAGAGGTTCAAAGCTGGGGGACCAACCTGCCTTCTACCATGTGCCAGCCACAATTCATTGGTGAGGGCTTTGGATACCCTTGATTTGCTGTTGATTTGGGGTCATAGAGTGTGCATACAAACTGCCAATGAGATAGTACCGTATTTTCCGGACTATAAGGCACACTTAAAAGCCTTTAATTTTCTCAAAAAACTACAGTGCGCCTTATAGTCCAGTGCGCCTTATATATGGATCATTCATTGACATTGACATTCCCTTTAGCACAGCTCCATCTGTTTGATGCATAACGCAACGGTAGCGTCTATTATCTGCGCCTTATAGTCAGGTGCGCCTTATATATGAAAACAGTTTGAAAATAGACCATTCATTGACAGTGCGCCTTATAGTCAGGTGCGCCTTATAGTCCAGAAAATACTGTAGCTGTACTTGGTACTTCATCCTCACCAAAGTTATGGAGAAGTTGAGGGCTGGAACAATTTCCAGGCTCTCTTTTTTCCTATAGTGAACTGGCAGTGAGAGCACTCTGCACTGGGGTTGAGGATGTTTTTGGAGAGGCTGTCGTGGAAGTCTTTCGTGGAAGTCTTTATTCTTTATTACCATTTGGTTCCCAACAAATTAAGTGATAATTATCTCGCCAGACTGCAGCATTTCCAAGGTCCTTCAGTGTATCTTCTGAATCAACATCACCAGTTGTAAGAGACACTAGATCATAAACATTCTCCCATTGGAAGATGTGATCTTTTGATTCTTGGTGTCTTCATCATCATGTGTCAGTCCAAAACATGATCTGGTATCCTCTGCCAAGGTTGCACAAACACCTTCATTGTAGGTGATGGACCAACGGTTTATAATGTGTCTCATGTCTGTGATCATAAGCAGCAAACAAGGGCATCATGCTCTTGAAATAATATTCACCATTACTCTTGCCAGCATCAACTATTATTAGCTTTGCTACCTGCATTTCCATTACATTACCACATTAGCAGTACATTTACATAATCAACTTTGCTCAACATTATTGCAGCAAATTTAAAATAAATGGTCAGTACTGATTTGTCAGAATACAACCAGGAGGTGTTATCTTAGGTCAAGTCAATATCAGCTTTGGCCCCCTGACAACCAGGTATGACTGCACACACAGAATCAGCCATATCCTCCATCACTTTGGAAATTCACAAACCCCTCACCAATGAATTGTGGCTGGCACATGGTAGAAGGCAGGTTGGTCCCCCAGAACCTTAACTTAAGAACCTCTTCAGGCCAGATGCTTGGAACAGTTTGTGCAGTGGTTTCCACTTACAGGCAAGTGGAAACCAGTGCAGTATAGGGCATTGTCTCTGTCATAAAAGAGGGCTTTACTGAAGTGGAGCATATGGATGTGCCTGTGCAGCTTGGTACAAAAACTAATTTGACAATGAAGAAACTGCCTCATAGTACAGGAAATAATAAGAGCAATCGTTCACTCGGTGATACAAGCGTGAAAATTGGTACACATCATCTTTGGAGGCCACTCTTTGAATTAAGAAGCCGAGCCATGTGAAAATCAAAGATGGCGTCCCCGAAATCCAAGATGTCCGTCCAAAAAAGTGTTTTTTCCTTTATAACTCCAAAAGCATTGGTTTTAAGACCCATAAACATATTATAGTTGAATATAAAGTTGGGCATTGCGGATATTTTGGTACCAAGTATGTGTCTGTATCTATTACAGTTTTTGAGATACAACATATAGGTACGTTTACAGACTCAGGTGTACCTATATGCTGTATCTCAAGAACTGAAATGGATACAGACACGTACCTGGTACCAAATTGTCCGCAATGCCTGATTTTATATTCAACTTTAATACATTTATTGGTCTTAAAATCAATGCATTTGGAGTTATAAAGGTAAAAACACTTTTTTGGACGGACATCTTGGATTTCGGGGGCCGCAGAGGTCAATTCAGAAGTGCTTCCACGTCTGAAAACAAACTTCATAGTATATAGAAACACTGTAGAAAGTTTCATGCTTCTGTCATAAAATGCACAATTGGTTTGGTTAACAGCCCCACTATTCCATTTAGTGTAGTAGAGCTTTTCCAGTGAGCTATGACCAGATCCGACCACTTTCCGTCCTGCATTTCTTTGACTTTTCACATGGCCTGCAAATTGAAACACTCTCCCACATTGTTATTGGCAGACTACAGTTTGCAAATGGAGATTTTTTATATCTTTCTTGTAGGTCTATTTTGTTAGACGTTTTTTGCAAAATTATACAGGTTTAAGTCTGTTGTTACTTTCCATTCAATATAACGAGAAAAGCACATTATGTTTCAATCGATTACATTTCAACCTATCTGCCTTTCTCCCTTCTCTCCTGTTTTTCGATCAGGAGAGATTGAAAAACTACTCAGCTCTCTCTGTGAGGAGGTCAAGGGCAACAAGAAACAGTGTCAGCGTCTGGTCCAGCGGGTGGAAGAACTAGAGAAACTGCTGCAGACAATGAAAGAAAAAGGAGCAGGTCAGAACTCTGACGACGCGGAGACGAACCTCCGTGAGCTCAAGAGGTCCGCTGCAGAGGTTGTCAAAAAATACACCTCTGACGGTTTCCACGAGCATGTGTTAAAAGACTACAATGACAATGTTGAGTTTAAGAGTTTGAACAACCGCCTCAACAGTGCATATGAGGTGTTTTCCAAGGCTCTGCAGGATGACTACAATCATGAGCTCTACGAAGCTTCTCAACAGGAGGAGGATGAAGCAGACAGGAAGGAGGATCATGCAGAGCTGAAGAGAAGTGAGAGGTCTTTTTTTCCTAAGTTAAAGGAGCCCCCAAATTACTTTTTTTTACTCACCTTATGGAGATTTGAGTTCGATATTTCTTTTTTTCATTTAGTCGCATTCTAAAGCTAATCATTTGAGGAGACTCTTTGTAGGCCCATTGATTTTGGATCCGGAATCAATGGGCGTACATTTATTATAATGAAATTATTGGCTTAGGAATACAACATAAACAAAAAAATATATATATATTATATTTTTGGAACTCAAGTCTCCATGGGGTGAGTAAAAAAAAGTAATTTTGTGGGTGCTCCTAAGTTAATTCGTTTTTTGTGTGGTATATTATTCAATTTGGAAAATGTAAATCCCTAGAAAGCAATTGCTCTCTGTCAGTATTTCCAGGGAAATGGAGATAAACCTTAGCCTGACACTCAGCCTGAATTGACATTTCGTTTCACTTCATTATTCAGTCTGAACTCTCTTCCCCCCAGGGCGATTGCAGGGATGGGCGTTGCCAAAAAGAGGCAGTCCTCAGCGATTGGTTCACCGACCAACACATGACATAGTGTTGTTATCATGTGTGGCTGGCTAGTGGCTAGCCTGTTGCTTGCTAGTGCTACTTGCTAACCAAAGAAACAGTCAGAATAGGAGCACTACGAACTAGTAATCAAACACAACATAACATGCCTGCTACTGGTGTTTCATAGCGAGATCGATACCATCGCATTTTACCGCAATTTACCGCATTTTACCGTGTTGCGATGCGCGGTACGGTACGGCGGCGGCGCTGGTGTACTTGGAAACACACATGAGTTCTGGGAAACCCCCACCCACGCTGATCACAAGACGCTGATTCACGACGCTGATTCGCCCGATCGGATTTTCAACCGAGGCAGGCCTCCTCAATGAGAGCGATTCTAGACCTGAATCGCGAAACAAAAAAATTAAAGGGGTGTGGCTAGCGATTCAGGGTCTGGAACTAGGCTAGATAAACCTAGCAAAAATAAAATATTTTGAATTGATGTTTTATTTAGATACTTAGATGGTAACCATCATAGGCTATAATCACACTATTACACTTAATTGTGTGCTTTTTACTGTCATTATTGGCACTTCAGTTATGCTTAGGGCACTTAATAATGAGGGTAAAGCGCACACAACTTCTCATTCAATATAATGGTTCAATCTATTGCATTTCAACAATCTGTCTCCCTTTCTCTCATCTCTCATGTTTTTCGATCAGTCATGGATCACATAGACGCCATCGTGGACCTTACAACTTCACTCTACCCTTTCTGTAAGGAGGTCCAAGGCAACCAGAAGCAGTTGCAGCGTCTGGTCCTGCGTGTAAAAGGCCTGGAGGAGCTGGTGGGGGAAATGAAGCAAAAAGGAGCTGGTCAGAGCTCTGACCATGATGTGGAGGGGACCCTCCTTAGGCTCAATGGAACTCTGGAGTTTGCAAAGGATGTCGTCAAAAAATACATCTCTGGTGATTTCTACGAGCATGTGTTTAAAGACTACAAAGACAACACTGTGATTGGGAGTTTGAACCTCGGTCTCAACAGCGCGTTCAAGGTTCTTTCCCAGGCTCTGCAGGTTGACCACAATCATGAACTACACAAGCTGTTCAACGAAGCTTCTCAACAGGCAGAGGATGAAGCAGACAGGAAGGAGGATCATGCAGAGCTGAAGAGAAGTGAGAGGCGGAGTCTACTACTTAAAAAATACACATGAAGAATATAGTAGCAAAATCTGTCTATGATTATTTTTATTGCTGGGACCTTACCTGATTAAAAAATGTTTAAAGCGATTAAAAAATAAATAACACATTTTAATCACGCTTAGTTTTTGCACCAGAACCTTTCTCACTGGGCAAGTGTCAGGCGTACTGATCATATTATTACACCAACCAACAGACAACAAACCCCAGTGCACGCAATGGGAGAAGCCGCCGATCAGACCGCTTATTTGCTCGGCCCAGTGGATGGGATATTTTGATATACCAAAATGCATTTAATTGAAATAAAATTGCCTCTCAGATCAAGTATTATGCGATTAAACATTAATTCTGATTAATTAATTATAAAGCCTTTTTTTAATCGAGTCCCAGTCCTAATTATTTTTTGTATATATTTGTTATCAATCTTTCGAATTTTAATCTGTCTCCCTTTCTCCTTCTCTCATTGTTTTCACTCAGTCATGGATCTCATAGACCCCATCTTGGACAAAGCAGCTTCACTCTCCCCTCTCTGTAAGGATGCCGTGCGTAACAAGGAATTCCGCCAACATCTGGTCGAGCACGTGCAAGAGCTGGAGGAACGGATGGAGGTGATCATGAAAAAAGGACCTGGTGAGAACTATGCTGATGTGGAGGAGGCTCTCCGTGAGCTCAAGACCACACTGGAGTCTGATGATGTTACTAAGTTTGTTGAAAAATACACCTCTGATTGGGCACCTACGGACTACAGGAATGAGTTTGTCAGTTTAAACGAATGTCTCGGCAATGGATTAAAAAAGCTGTCCCGTGCCATTTGACCGAACTTACAAGCTGTTTGAATAAGATCCTTGATGGGCAGAGGATGGAGCACACAGGGAGGAGGAGGATGTGTAGCGGAATAATGACTTTAAAAACACATTGACTGCCCCGAAAAACTGTAATTTTCGCTTCATATGCCGCGCTATCGCGGGTGCGTGCGTGTCCATCGTGCACGATCCGCGTGGCGGCGTGGTCTGTTCACGATTACAAAAGACCCATGTTAATCCATGCTACCATTGCTGCGCTAGCAAGCTTCTGTAGCTGTGTAACAAGGAAGTGGAGAGACGCGTTGTCCCGCCTCCAAAAAATCATATCCGTATCCCCTTCCGGTCCCTAACCGGAAGCACTGTCTTCTTTGGGGAACTTAGGAATGGCGGATCGGCGATCCGATTTTGGATTGCTTTTTATCAAATGGATTTTTATTTTATTTTTTTATCAAATCTAATTGATTAATGGCTCGGGAAACTCGGGCCTGGCATGCAAAGACATCGGGAATAACTCGGGAAACTCAGGCTTTGGCAGTAAACGAGTTAACCCTATTTGACCATACAGTATATGAGTATACTAGACATCAGGGATTTCCCTACATGAGCAATGAGATTATTCTACTGTATTAACATCATTGATGTTGTGCAAGAATGGATATGCAGGTTTAGGCTTTGACTTTTTACAGGGGCCAGTTTCTTAATTGCAGCCACCTCTTTTAGAGCGGTTTTGAAGGAGAGTAGGGATTCACACTCCTTTAAGACTGTAGGTATGGTGTTACACATTTTTGTGGTGTAGCAGGAGAACGAATTGTTTGAGCCAAATCTGGGTTGAACAGGATTTGTGGAGCTTCCTCTGGTGATGTGATTGTGGAGGTCATTGATGTTTTTTTTAAGTAGTTTGACAGGTACATGGGTGTCGTCTTGGTGGTGTTGTGTATATTGCAGACCAGGCCCATTGCAAGTTGCTGTACTCTGTCCTCTACCCTGAGCCATCCCATCCTAGCAACATGAGCAGGGTTTGAATGAGTTGTACTGTACATGTTATGCCAAGCAATAGTCTGACCGCAATAGTCTGACCAGTGTGTTTTGGGATATGTCTGGAGCCTTGTTTTTAAATCTGTACATTTTAAGTTGCTATGGTTCCATGAGGTATATGTATCGGCTAGTAGACCTGCTAGAGTCCTCAATGTATTCTTACTGACTAGTGATAGAAATAATAAGTAGTAGATAGTAATAATGAGGCTGATACGTACATTTGCTTATGGATTTTATGTGTTGCTTTGAACTTACTGTAATGTATGTGTTATACCGAACCACTGTACTTGTTGTCGTAAACTGGAGGTTTGATGCATTGAAGTCAATAGGAGCTGGGTGGACAAGAATAAACTATCTTTGAATCATTTTATTGAGGTATCTAAAGAGCATAGAGTATGTGGGCATACAATGTGCTGTCATCACAACAGTGTCATTAAATGACACCAGTCGAATGATGACAGCCAATACTGGCCAGCCCAAAACTTACATCGATATTTTATTTCATTTTTATTTTTTCATTTGTTCAAGTGCAGCTAAACTTGGCATGTTAGTAAACGTGCCAAAATTTACAATAATGCATTGCATTGGATTTATATTTAAAAGTAACTTTTATTGTCCCCCCTGGACCCAGGGTATGGCAGCTGCATACCCCTGCCATACCCAATTGACACCCCTGTGCCTTGGTGTAGACCTTTCTTTCTTTACATATAGTCTTCACCTACATGTCTCAATGAAAGAGTGAGACTACCTGCAACCACTGCAGATGTACTAGTTTTATTGTATAAACATACTGTACCAATACAGTATTAAAACAATCACTCTAGTGTGAAGTGAGCTATTTATTAGTTAATTTCATTATGTGTCATTTGATCTAGTAGTATTGAGTGCTATTGCTGTGTTTGCATGGCGGTGAGATACTTGTGTTGCACTGACTAGCTGTTATGAACACTTTTGTTTGGCGCTGCAATGTTTAGTTGTGCTTTAAGTATTGCTATTTGTGTGTGATGTGACACTTATGAGTGTTGAATGTTTTTTGGACACTTGTATATATTCTTTTATTGTGGGCTCGCCTGGAAGGCGAGCACACGTATGTTATCTTCATTATTTATTTCTATACTATACTAGTCAGTATCCTCAAAACTTTGGCGCGCTTCATCTCTTAAACGCTTACACCTTTCAACACCATTCAAATTTTTATGTGTTCAGCTTACTGAGGACACGTGTGCTTGTACTTTTGGTTTTGAAATGTTTTGTAGTATAAATATAAAAAAATAAAAATGTTTAACTTTAAGCACCCAATGCATTTCCAATGGGTTTAGTGAGTGGAGAGAAGGATAATAGACCCATGTTTATGTTAAGGCGCTGTGGCTGCAGTGTTCACACTTCAGATATGCTATCTATATCATTGCGTTCACACAGGTCTGCTCTCTGATTTGATCCAAATGTCTAAGCTGTGTGATGTATAAAACTATAGTTATAGTTAAAACTATAAATAAATGTCCCTCTCCACTCTACTGATTACACAGCTGTGATCAAGAATCAAGTCCGGGCGATGGGATGTAAATCCCATATCCATATATCCTAGAGCCCGCAGGGACAGTCAGCCATATTAGTGGTTGTTGTTGGTTGTCAGGGAGATATCAAAACCAATGCATTTCCAAGTCAGATCCACAAACACAATAAAAGCCATGCTCCACTCCTCAGTCTGGAGTGGCCACATAGAAGAACGCCTTGGTTATAGACATAGTGGAGGACAGATGTGATCTGGGATTGTTAGCCTACAGTATATGCACTCAATATACTCCACTACAGTTGGAGTCCATTTGACAGTTGCTGGTTCCCAAACACAGAATCAAAAATGTAGATCTAGAACACATAGAATATGTACAGTACAGTAAGGTTCAGTAGAGTACAGTAAAAGTACAGTAAGGTTCAGTAGAGTACAGTAAGGTACAGAAAGGTACAGTACAGAAAGGTACAGTAGAGTACAGTACAGTAAGGTACAGTAAAGTACAATACAGTACAGTAAGGTACAGTAGAGTACAGTACAGTAGAGTACAGTAAAGTACAGTATAGTAAGGTACAGTAGAGTACAGTACAGTAAGGTACAGTACGGCACAGTAGAGTACAGTACAGTATAGTACAGTAAGGTACAGTAGAGTACAGTAAAGTACAGTACAGTAAGGTACAGTACAGTAAGGTACAGTAGAGTACAGTAAAGTACAGTAAGGTACAGTACAGTAGAGTAGAGTAAAGTACAGTACAGTAAGGTACAGTAAGTTACAGTAGAGTACAGTAAAGTACAGTAAGGTACAGCAGAGTACAGTAAAGTACAGTACTGTAAGGTACAGTACAGTACAGTAGTGTACAGTAAAGTACAGTAAAGTACAGTAACGTACAGCACAGTAAGGTACAGCAAGATACAGTAGTGTACAGTAAAGTACAGTACAGTAAAGTACAATACAGTACAGTAAGGTACAGTAGAGTACAGTAAAGTACAGTAGAGTACAGTAAGGTACAGTAGAGTACAGTAAAGTACAGTATAGTAAGGTACAGTAGAGTACAGTACAGTAAGTTACAGTACGGCATAGTAGAGTACAGTACAGTATAGTACAGTAAGGTACAGTAGAGTACAGTTAAGTACAGTACAGTAAGGTACAGTACAGTACAGTAAGGTACAGTAGAGTACAGTAAAGTACAGTACAGTAAGGTACAGTAGAGTACAGTAAAGTACAGTAAGTTACAGTAGAGTACAGTAAAGTACAGTAAGGTAAAGTACAGTAGAGTACAGTAAAGTACAGTAAGTTACAGTACAGTACAGTACAGTACAGTACAGTACAGTAAGGTGCAGTACAGTTATAGTAAGGTACAGTACAATACTGTAGGGTACTGTACCTTACAGTACCTTAACACATTGACCGCCATTTTAACATACCTCCGTACTCCCACCTGCCATTCGTCTCCATAGACTTCCATGTAATTCATAGTGCACGGATCATGCACACCCATGCCTAGATAATGCACCACGTGTGTCCACCTTGCTCACAGCTTTCAAACAAAAAAATCCGAATGGAAATCCGTTCAGGCATTCCTGAGATAACAGCCACTATGTTTAACAAAGATGGCTGCCAAAATGGCTGCCATGCTTGAAAGATGGGGTTGCTATGGGGGTTAAACATGAAATTTCGCGATTGCTATCATGCCTACTCCATTTTTTGGGGTCAACATTTAAAAAAAAAAAAAAAAAAAAATGAAAATTTTTTTTTTTTTTTTTTTTTTTTAATTCTCGGGACTATCGGGCCTGGCGGGGAAAGACATTGGAATAATCTCGGGACTATCGGGCCTGGCAGGGAATGAGTTAAAGTATCCTATTTGTTGGGTTGGAATCGAGCCCACACTGTTTCGAAGGAACAGTATTTCTAGTTGTAATAGCTTGTTTGACACTTTATGTATATATAGTTTTTTTATTGTTCCTTTTTTTTCTTTTTTTACTTCACAACAGTACTTTTTTTTCTTTTTTTCTTAGTTCTCTGTAACTTGTTACCTTAAAACTGCTGTGCTGCCTCTGGGCAACTGATTTTCCCCCCTTGACAATAAAGGTAGGTATCTATCCATCCATCCATCCATCCTCTTGAATCTTATTTGTTTTGCCATCTTTCTGTGAGAGTTTGTGATGTTGTGATGAAATTGCTATCCTTGATCGTGATTGGCGTACATAGCCTACATGCTTTGCGTCCTGCGAAGCTTGGCCAATGGGACCCTGGGCGTACAACAAACTTTCAGTGCTTTTTTGCATGTATGTAGGCCAGATGTAGGCCAGATGTAGGCCACACTTCAGAGCCCGGACATTTTTTGGGGCCCGGCCAGATGTTGGAGCTTAGCTCCTTCCAAGTACCGCACAATAATTGTTAAAATTGTTTCTTATTCATTAAAATGTAATAATGCTTTGTGCATAACATTACCTCTGTGTAATTCACTGTTTTTAAAGTATGGTGTGGTCATGTTTACTGCTGAAGGTTTAACATTAGGCCTATATATTCTTGCTCATGACATGTGTGACTGTTTACATCTGAGAGTCATAGCCAAGTATTCACAACAGAGGGGGTGTTTAAGCAGTTCTCTGGATGAGAGAAAACGTATTGCCATGAACATAATTATAATGCATCAATTGTACTTGAAGTTTGTAAGCCACAAAGGGATTCAGACTATAGCAGAGCCAGTGAAATGTGGTTTACCGTCAATATAATCAATATAATGATTTTTATGGAGATCTTTCAACGGGTTAACAGGACTTTTCTGTATAACATGACTCTTTAGATTCATGTTGCAAAGTTTGTTTAAAATGTACATGTGCAAATGTTCACAATTTCCAGTGTTATTTCACAACAAAATCAAGTCTGACTACATTCAATTTGATGCATGTTTGTACACGTTTCAGCTTTAAATGTCAAATGAAATCTAAAACTGAGGGGTGCCGGCTGGCCTGGTGGTGCATACCACATACTAGGCTATGATGCCTACTGGCATCGCCGGTTCGATTCCTGATCTGGACGACCCTTGCCACATGTCATTCCCCATATCTCTCCCCATTTACTGTCAGTCTACTATCCAATCAAATAAAGGCATAAAAAGACCCCCCAAAAAAACTGATTAACAGCATGTTAATGTACACCAGGGGTCAGGCCAAGGACCCCTTAGTTGAGAGAGAGATGAAGCAGGGACCCCCACAACCTTTTCATAGATTCCATATAGTTTAATAGTTTGACAGCACAATCATCAGTGTATTTTGGATTCATGTAAATTTGTGTTTCCAGATATAACCACTTGAACCGTCAATTATAAATTTGACCTTTCACTCTGTACTTAGTCTGCACTTTTCCCCCTCTACACCAAACACCACCTTTGCAGAAAATAGCCGATCTACAAGCTCACAACGCCTTGCAGCGCGAGGCGTTGTGAGCTTGTACCGGTAGGTCTGCTATTTTTGGCTAAAGTTCTCGTATGGATGCTAGCATTCAAGTGGTTAATATAGAAAAGGAGAAAAAAAGTTTCTATCACACAAAGATTTGGATTACCCCCTTTAGTAACTCTGAAGACCCCCTAGGTGTCCCGGCCCCCCTGTTGAAGACCCCTGGTGTACACAATTCATGTTAAAGTCTCTTTATTGGAATTCTGCTTAAGAATACATTTAAGCCTATAGCTCTGCAGCATACAATAACTGCAGAGTCCAAGGACATCTGTCACTCTAAAAGGAAGGAACACTCCCCTCATGTGGTTGGAGTCTTAGCTGAGGTGCTGCTAAACAGTAGTAAACTACTGTACACACTCAGATCTGTGCTCAGATCTCTTGTCTATCAAGCTGTCACTGGTCTTTAACTGGCAACAGAAGACAAACCCATAAAATAACCCTGAATAACGTCTGACAACTGTACAGTATTTCTCCAGCCAGTCTTCACTGCTAAACAGGTGCGTGACGTGCACACATAGACATCAGAGGGGGCTCGAGCCCCAGTCTGTGAAAAGTGCCCTCTCTCCAGAGCTCCAAGCTCACATCGCATCGCACCCCTGCCTCTCTATCATTCTCCACACAAACACTTTGCAGATAGAAAGAGGATACTCCAAGCTTTCCATACAGCCCCAATATTGGTGAGTTTGACGTTGTTTAATACAATCAGATAGCAAAAAACTGTTTTGATGCATTGGCTGCCTATGGGAGGTATTGCAACCCTAGATTCAACATAGGCCTATTAAAAAAAAGAAATCGAGTGCTGCAATGTTCAACCATACATTACATGAAGGCCTAACACAGCATGCAGGGTATATAAATGAACGCTAGTTGTATATCTTATCAATATGATCAGTGCTTTCAAGTCCTAGTCCTTTATAAGGTAGGGAAAATCCAATTGATGCAACAGGTGTTTCAAATGGACAAAGATGGGGCTCCGCTTAAGTGTGCCGACGGGCCGGTAGCCGACACTAAAACTAACCCTAACTCTAACCCTAAACCTAACCTCAGTAACCGTGACGAGTAACTAACCTGCCGACGCTAGTCGGAACAGCGGCCCATCGACATATTGAGCGGACCCCCAAAGATGGTTCAGTCTGAATCAATGCACTCCCGTCACCCCAGTATATTTTTGATCATTTCCAGATTTCAAAATGATCCTTCCCCGCTACTGAAACAGGCAGAGATACATTCTGAGAGCATTTGCTTTCAATAATGTCAACATTGCTGCTAAGATATTTCGACTCACTCATTTGAATCTTCCGCTTCCTTCCATAAAAGACACTCATAATGTTTCTGCATGTGAGAGCGATATCTTCCAAAGCTGTACTTCGGACTAATCACCATATTAATCACCTCATTATGAGACCCATCAAGTCGACCTTTAAAACTAAACACACAGTAAGGTTTCTCAGGAGAGCCTGGAAGGTGGTTTGACCCGAGTCACAAAATAGCTGACCAGCACTGCCACCTCTAGGTTTCTTCAGAAGGATCCTGAGTGCGTCATGGTAGAGGAAGGGCGAGCTCCCAGAGCATCCACGACCGCAGACGCGTCCGCCCGTGGATTAGACGCGGTCTCTCCGCGGACGAGACGCTCCACTCCGCGGCCACACAGTGGCATACTGACCCTGGGAGTCCCCGACTCCCAGTTTAACATCCCGGCCTATCACCTTAACCCTAACCCTAAGTAAAACTATGCCTAAACCTAACCATAACCATAACCCTAACCTCAGTAAAACTATGCCTTAAACCTAACCCTTACCCTAACCCTAACCTCAGTAAAACTATATGCCTAAACCTAATGTTAACCTCAGTAAAACTGACGCTGGTGAGTAGCTAACCTGCCGACGCTGGTGAAACGAGCGGCTCTGCCGAGAGCTGTGGTGTGATTCCAAACTGCACTTCGGGGCTCGACATTGGTGATGGTAAATGCTAACCTGCGGACGCTCCGTCTTCCCGTGAGGACGCGAGGACAGAGCAACGCTGGTGATGCTAACCTGGCGAGGCTCCGGAGCCTCCGTCCTCCCGTCCTCATGGGAACTGGCAAGATGCTTCGTGCGCGTTTTTCCCAACGAGTTTGAGCACAACGGTGGGGCGTGGGGGTGTGGGGGGAGGACACGTCTTTAGAACTGGGATGCTCTGGGAGCTCGCCCTTGCTCTCATCATATGCTACAGTACCTTAAGCTTGAGCAAGCTCTCTTTTTTATAGTTCACCCATAATGGGGCTGTATACAAGGGAGTGCAGTAGGCTCTGAACAAATTCACCTTGACCTCATCTGAGCAGTAGTGAAATTTGTGCAAGCATATTAGCTTGCACATAACAACATACATCACTGCCTGTGCATGTCAGAGTCATCTTCCATCTTGTCATTAATGTTGTGCCCCAAATATTTACAACTGTTATACACAGTGAGGGTATGACAAGACAAATAAAAGACAGGAAAATTAAGTTTCTGGTCCTCCTTGGTCCTGCAAATTATCACCACACTCTTTTTGGCATTGCATTTCACATATACTGTATAGTGACGTAATTGAGTATGCTGCTGTTCCAATAGCAGAACTACCCTCCTCCCGTCCTCCCGTCCTCTTGTCCTCAGAAGTCCCTACTCCCGAGGACAACTAGCAAGTCTGAACTCCCAAGTACGCAAGTCTGTACTCCCCAAGTCTGCGTATTGATAATCGGCCTTTGTGTCGAAGTGTCCTTGAGCAAGACTCTGAGGGCTCGATTAAGAAGACGGTAATTAACGCCCGTGCTAAGGAGTTGCCGACTGCCGACGATTGCATTTGACGCATGAATAACGATCAGCAGCTGATTATGTGATTTGCGCTGATCAAATTGTGCGCCAAGCGCACGGAAGAATTATGCATGGGTGTGTTTTACCTGAAAAGCGGATAGCGTGACCCCGGTAGGTACATTCACCAATCAGAAGCTTGTCCGTCATTCTGTTTAACTGGCATAAAACCAGAGGGTGGAGGGGCTAATGCTTATTCACATATCACAGAGATATCATGCTTGATATCTCACACTCAATAAGGTCTGTTTTATTAGAACCGTATAGAGAAGAAAAGGCGAGAGAGAGAGAGAGAGAGAGAGAGAGAGAAGGCTATATTAATATAATATTTTTTTTGTCACGTCCACATATCTATTTGTCTCTCTCATCTCATGCCAGCGTGTCAGTGTGACATAGGCTGGCCTTGTTGAGTGAACAATGGACGTATTGGCCTATTAATTAATAGGCTACAGAAAGGCACGGCGGCCTTTCTGTAGCCTCCTGCCCCCCCCCCCCCCCCCCCCAAAAAAAAAGGAATCTAGCCTAATTAAATGAAATAAAACATATCCCACCTGATTTCGTTTGACATTGAGTACAGTAATAATAAATACATTTCATTTATTATTTAGAAATTTACATTTGTAAAATTAGACCAAAAATGACAGAGATGTAAAAGAATAGGGCTGTTTAATTACTTAATTCAGCGCCTAGGTGATGGCAGCCAGACGGCTGCTGCATGTCCTTGCACTGTAGCACATACTGTACATGTGTGTGTCCGAAAAAAACATATTTAGACCTAAAAGCTGTCAACATGCCATGTATAGCCTATAGTGCTTCGAGAGCTTTTTTTTTTCTTCTTTGGCTAAATTGGCATGACGCATCGCGATCAGCGATCACGCAAAGCAAAGCAAAATATGAAGCAAAGCAAAACAGCAGATTGATTCCTCATAGATCGGGCAATTATGAAGCGATTTTAAAAATTGAAAGAGATCCATCCATGGTCCTGTGAATGTGCTTTCCATGCCGACACCAGCCATCTACAGTATTCATGCACAAATTACAGCAATCCGCTCTTGCCAACCTATAATAATTAAATAAAAGAAATCGCCGAAGTCCCATATTAGCGTGATATCTTTCATGGGGGAGCCATATGACTGGTACAGAAGAAGGAATGGATTTTTTGTTTTGTTTTAATCAGACCAGAATGAAGAAATGTGGCTGAATTATAGGGTAAATAGGCCTATATCTGCTGTTTCTTGTGAAGCAAGGCTGCTGCTGCCGCCCAGTCTCATGTGGGCATAAACATGTCATTTAGCGCATAAAAGGTGAAGAAAGCACGTCTAAGGATATGCGCTATTTGTTTCAGTTACTCGACCTTCATAATTGCACTGGCCGCACAACGCAGGTTGATTTACATAGGTTACCTCCCCATGCCTTAAATATTCGTGCGGGCGCCGCACAACGCCTTGATAAGACTCAGCAACCACTTCTTAATTGCAAAACAACGCATATGAGGGTGTTGCTCGCCACAATCATATGCGACCGGACTTAAATACTACACGAGCGCATAGAATACCACGTTCAAAATCGGGCCCTGAGCCCCTAACTGCTCCTGATGAGCAGGTTGGTGCCTTGCATGGTTTCCTCCTCCATCAGTGTATGAATGTGTGTGTGAATGGGTGAATGTAATGCACAATCTATGTAAAGAGCCTTGGATAAAAGTGCTTTATAAATGCACCATTTATCATTTTATTTATCCCCTCAAAGGCAAGATACAAGATGCAAGGGAGAGGGAGTCAGAGCTTGTGGAGCCCCAAACTCTCCCACCCTAACCCACCTAACTCTGAGATATATGTGGGTCTATCCCAGTCATATACTGTATCACTGGATACAGTATGACTGTACATAGGTTATCCAGGGACAGACTATACTCTACCCAGCTGCTATGCTGTGGATTGTGGCTATGCTGCATATCTTTTGTACAGGACATGTTTGGGAGTGCCACTCCCTTCCATCTTCGATGCCCAAGCATAGTTTCAGTTTCCAGGCGGCATTATGGGACGTGTGATTGTTTAAAAGTTATTCATTTGCGATCATTAAGTATAGGCTACACGCTGCATGGACACGATGATCCTGAGTTCTTCGTTGTGCATATGGCTGTTGGCTGCAGCTGGGCTCAGCATGGCAAGTAAGTGCAGTTTTGCGATTGCTTATAATAAGCCAACATTAATCACTTGTTTTATGTCCTGGATGTTGATTTTGACACTGTTGTATCCCGTATGGTGTAGAGACAATTTATTGTGTGTAGCTTGGGGCTGTGCCCAAATGTGTCTGTTTACAGTTTACAGTTACAGTTTAGGCATTTAGCAGACACTTTTAATCCAAAGCGACTTACAATAAGCAGGTAATACATCACTATAATAAGCAAGATAATATGTCAGTACATTAACAACAATATAACAAATGCATAGACGCATTTCTGGTCCACGTTACACTGATAAGAACTAGATGCGCGCGCAGGTCGGTACCAAAATTAGCCAATGAAACCAGTGCTCCCCAAAACAACAGGTTTGGGGATTGGTGGGAATTGATTACATGATACAGTCACCTGTGCATTTAGTCTCAATGTTTGTAAACAAGAAACGGGTCTATAGGAATATCAATCTAGAAAAACAATAACAATGGTAGACCACACACCTAATCAGTAAAAAAAATCTCAAACCTAAAAATGCTATCTAGCATCATGTATGGTCATTGAGGGAAGGGGGAGTGTTACAGTAGTGCTATGGGTTTAGGTGGAGTCTGAAGAGGTGAGTCTTCAGTCCACGGCGGAAGCTAGGGAGTGAGTCTGTAGTTCTAAGTGCGACAGGGAGTTAATTCCACAGTTTGGGGGCCAGGAGGGCAAATTGTATTTGTAGTAGTAGTTGTAGTAGTAGTTGTGTTTGTAGTAGCTGTAGAAAAGGGTAGTTGCAGTATACTCCTGAAGAGGAGAGTATTTGTTTATATACTGCAACTTGGGAGAAGTGTTTGTGTTAACAGATTTTTGGTTAGATGATCATGAAAGACTTTGAATTGTGTTTTAGGAAAAGTATTTTCTTTTTAGCAGATTTTGTATGTAAGGCTTGGAGAAACATACAGAATGTTCTGTATGTATGAAATAGTTTGAAAAACAAAGTATTTATATAATGTCCTGTACATATATCGGTAAATTGGTTCATACTGTACCTTTTCCCTTCCTATAGAAATGTAGTGGAGTCAAAAGTAGCCTAGAATATGTGTCTTCAAATTAATGTAGTGGAGTAAAAGTCCAAAGTATCCCAAAATACAAATACTAGAGACAGATACTCAAACATTTTACTTAAGTGCAATACTCACGTAAAGATACTTTGTTACTGTCAGTGTCCACCACTGCAGACCAGAGTCCCATCCCTGCAGCACCCACTATCATGGCACAGTGCCAAACAGCCGGTTAAACCTGTTTAGACACGGTTAATTAAAACACGTGAAGAGATATTTGGATTTCATCCAACATGGACATAACACGCACCCATGCACACACACACTTACGCACGCACACACGTACACACACACACGTACACGCATGCACGCACACACGCACACACACACACACACACACACACACACACACACACACACACACACACACACACACAAACACTTCAAAATGCGAATAAAATTTAATTATCTGCAAAAAAATGTATTTGCTTGGAGGAGGTGGATTTTGAGGCTTTATCGGATAAACTAAATGCGCATTTATGAATGGAAACGGATCAGACAATAAATGCGAATAAATTATGACGTTCTGGTCCATACACTTTCCCCCGCCGCTTAATTAACGTCCATTAATAGCGTTAGCCCACAAAAACAAACCCTTCGTCATCACGCTGTGTTGCGCGTGCCAAAAGTACCTGATCTACAAGCTCACAGCAGCTCGCAGCTGCACGTCTCTCGGTCTGAAAAAATCAGCCCCATCCCAGCTCTGTGCACTGTGTGCAAGCCTGTGGGAAGTATTTACAGCACGTCGGTCAGACAGACCCAGGCAGGATCTCCCAAGAATCACATTTCATCAGTTTAATGGAAACAGGCTAAATTCGCTTTGTCTTAATACAAATTTCTGATAATTTGCTTCCCTAATTCGAAATACGTTTATGGAAACATGGCTATTGTGTGTGTGTGTGTGTGTGTGTGTGTGTGTGTGTGTGTGTGTGTGTGTGTGTGTGTGTGTGTGTGTGTGTGTGTGTGTGTGTGTGTGTGTGTGTTTGTTTTTGTGCGTGCGTGCGTGTGTCCATGCATGCAGAACTGCTTTAAAGTGAAATACCATTTTAACTGACAGAATTATTTTTCTCCACACAGACCAACCAGAGGTGACATACATACCACTGGAAGGACAGCTTCATTTGCCTCTGGATTCCAGACTCACCACTGTCACCCTAAGGAAAAAGACACCCTCAGGCCAACAAGATGTGGTGGCAGAGTGGGACCGGAGCTCACCTAGAAAAGCAAAGGTCTATGGGACATACGAAGGCCGCACAGCATTGGACGAAGACACTGGTGTCATCGTCATCAGCAATATGACCGCCAAAGACAATGGAGTGTATTTCATGGTGCTTGGTCAGAACCCGGATGTACAACCCAAGTTGCACAGAGTCGAGGTCATCAGTAAGTATGAATTACTATAACACGTCTATAGCACATCTATAGCACATCTGTACTTGCTGATGTCCAGGGACGTGTATAGAATGTTAGAGAGGCAGGGGCTGGAATTTCCAAAAGGGCCTTTTGGTGGAAGCACCGAAAATAGCAGACTTCCAAGCTCACAACGCATCGCACTGCTATTTTCGGTGTGTGAAACCACACTGAACTAAGCATAACCATGTCAATACTGGAGATGTGGCTTAGTGGCATGGATTTCTACACAGAGGGGGCAATTCTTTCAACATAAGATGCTGCATTCAAGTTCAGGAAAGTTTTGACAAGGCAATTCTATTGAATGCTGCCTTCAGGTATGGCATGGAAAGAGGGCATTTGCATTTCTTTCACCATAGTAAAAAAATGCATTCATGGTCTTGAAAGGGACCATAAATATGGGCATTCCCAGTTTCCCAGACAGATAAAAGGGCAGGGGCTAAAATAAAAAAATATTAAAGAATTAGGGGTTAAAAGCCTTGCTCAGGGGCACACATCGACACATTGCTGGTCTGGCAATACCTACCTGGGACAACCAGGGGGTCTGGCTCAGGTGGGCTCACTAGCCACTCAGCTATGGCCGCCCCACAGTGAAATAGAATTGTAGAGTTGATATATAGCTATAGTGTTATACCCTGCTGTATCTACAGTGCAACTGCACTTTAACTGCTGTGCTTATCCTCCTGGTAAGGGATGTTTTCAATGAGTTTCTCTGTTGTCTTCATTCTTTTTCCTAACAGAGAACATCACAAAACCATCAGTGGTTAAGAGACCACCTTGTGCACCTCAATCTACCAACTGCTCACTGGTGTGTGAAGGAAACATCACAGATTCAGGTCCGGTCACCTATCGCTGGAAGAAAGATGGAGGGGAATGGATGGAGTCTGGACAGAACTGGACTATCACTAACGATGAAGAATGGAAGAAGGTTGAAAAAGTCTCCTGTGAAATGAAGAACCCAGTCAGTGTGGAGCAGAGTGATCCCTGGGACAACCCCTTTTATAGAAAAGGTATGTTGGTGTTTCTTGTTGTCTGTTACGGCATCTCAATAAGTACATTTTACAGTTTTATTGGAAGACAAAGTGCCAAGCTGTGAAGATATGTGTTTAATGCCTCCTTTGACGCTGTAAAGAAATCATTTAAAAGGTAATTCACTCCACAGAAATAAAATCAATATGTAAACACAAACAGTTTATCTGGACCTCAATCTTCCTATTATTCCTAACGTGTTAGAAAGTTGACCACACCTTTTGTAAATGTTTTGCTAAATATAGGCCTACAGGCTACCACAACAGCTGAGTGTGTGTGGACTTTCTTTGCAACGTTTAAATATAAAACTTTACATTTAAACAAATATATAAATATAATATTGAGCTCAGTTAACTTTAGTTATATTCTTAACATTTTATAAGATGATCATATCATTTGTGATTTCATGTTTTGTGCTGCTGTCTCCGACACACAATGACGCAGTGCGTTGATAGCTTGTATGCCGTATTTTGGGGTATGCTATGGCATGTGTGTGTGTCTGTGTGTTGAGAACCAACTAAAGTAGTGTTTCCCGAAGCCAGTTACCGCAATGCTGTGCTGTTGAGAACCAGATGTTACTAATGAAGTGCGTAACACTACGCACAACTTCAAGAGATTAGCTGCTCACAGACGGACAGACGGACGGACGGACGGACAGACACGCGGACAGATAAGGGTGAAAACAATGAATAAACTAGAAGCAGTGCTCTTCCGAGCACAGGTCTCCACCAGGTCAGGTAGGTCCTGGTGGAGCTAAATGTGAAAAAGATAAAATCTCAAGAAATGATAGGGAAAATGTTGTTTTACATAAGTCGGCCTCTTGGTGCCGCTATAAAAGGCAGATATGAAAGCTGCAGGGCAATGGTTTTTCCTTGGCCTATAGGGAGTGCACATATAACGTTTTACACTGATCAGTGGAGTTAATAGTTAAAAACACAAATCAGCCTGCTATAGCACCACCATGTGGTTGATTTGAATTGTTTTAAGTGGCATTTATTTCTCTGTCAATTGGGAATGAGCATGCACAATTTCACCAAAATCGCACACTGCGTTCACGATTTCAGGTATTTTATTCAAAACGGACCAATCCTGCAAACTTTGGAAGCCAGTTTTAGCCAATCAGGATGGAATATGGAAAATCGGACAGATCCATGTCGATCACATGACTGTAGAGATACTATCTGCTGATTTGCATGATTTTTGGAAAAAAAATCTGTAGGAGTACTGGACAAAAGTTAGTTTTGCAAAAATCTGCCTCCTGGTGGCGCTAGAACAGGCCCATGTGAAAAATTTGGGGCAGAGGTTCTGAATTAGTATTCAGGACTGGGCCAACGGCGCCGGAGATTAGCTGGTAACAGACGGACGGACGGACGGACGGACGCACGGACGCACACACACACACACACGGACGCACAGATGGTGGAGACAATAATTCATGAAAATGTATTTGAATTTGCATCATATCTACCGTATAATATGCACCAGAGCAATATTGTAGAAGTGTAGAAGCATTTCTTGCATGGTGGTCCGTTCTTGCAGTGTCAGAGGAGTTGTAATCTGAGAGGAGTTGTGACTGTATGTCTTTTGCAAGTAATCTGATGACTGCAGGCTTGCTTTGATGGTCTCAGTTGGTATCTGGAGCTCTCTCTCTCACACACACACACACACACACACACACACACACACACACACACACACACACACACCACACACACACACACACACGCACACACGCACACACGCACACACCCAAACACACACACACACACACACACACACACACACACACACACATACACATGCACGTACGTACACACACACACACACACACGTACACAGACTACGCACACACGCACACACACGCACATGCACACACACATGCACACACACAGACACACACGCACGCACGCGCGCACACACACACACACACACACACACACACACACACACACACACACACACACACACACACACACACACACACACACGCACACACACACACACACACACGGACCCTGTAATAGCAAAAGCTTCTTTATCTTTTTATTTTAAGGAAATACACCTGACCATAGAGGGATGATTGCTGCTCTCATCCTCCTTGCAGTCTATTTGGTGGTGCTGTGGATATCTCACGGTAAGTTTCTCTATCTACATTTTGAGTTGCACATATAACGTGTTGCAAAGTTACTGTAAAAGTCAAACATTTTAACCTTGGTTCTATGTGTTCAAATGTATACACACTCTTGCTGTGAGTGCATATCACGGTTATGTTATATTATCACTGTGTTTTAATTTCATAACAGATCGTAAAAAGGCTACGTTGATTTCACGAGGGTCTGAGGATGTTCCTGAAGGTGAGTGAGTTTGAGAACTTTATGTGAGTAGTTTGTGATGAAGTCCTAAAAGATGATTAGATAGATAGATGATGAGTATTTCCAATGTTGAATACTATTACTCCTACTACATTTGAGATCTAAACATTGTACTTTCACTCCACTACAATTATTTGAACACAGTTACTTTGCAGATAAGTATAGTTAAGTTAGCCAGACTTTTACTTTCAACAGAGTATTTCTAATGTATAGTGTGTGTGTCTGTCATAGAACAACCTCTACAACAGCTGAGAGATTCAACGTCGGAGATCATCCATGATTCAGCAGATGGTTCATCTACGACGGAGAACCACCATGATTCAGCAGCTGGTATGTCTATTTCTCTTCCGTTATTATTACCTGTCTATTACTGTATGTTATGACAACGGATTTCCTGAACCACATAATTGTGGGCTCGCCTGAAAGGCGAGAACACTATGTTATCCTCATTATTTATATTATAGTGAGTTCCGCCGCAAATTTGTGCCGCAGACAGTACAAAGGCAGATAATGAGGCGCAATTGGTGGAAAGAAATCTGGGAGTGGTGTTAGCTAGAGAATTGGTTGAGCTTCACATGACAGTTAGCACGCTGCAGAGTATAGTCACGACGAGCCCACACTGTTTCGTAGGAACAGTATTTCTAGTTATGTTTCATATTGGCCTCATCGAGGTGACAACTTGCACCTTGTTATTTATATCAGGTCGCACGTGTTGGTGGTGATGTCACCAAGAACGCCGAACCCTCATTGGCTAAAGGCCTTGCCTTGTACTGTAGCTAAGTACAGTTTTGTGGTATTTCTACTTTACTTGAGTATTTCCAATTTCCAATACTTTCACTCCACTACATCTCGGATCCAAATATTGTCAAGTCCAAGCCCTATTTCTTTTGTAAATATATTTATATATATTTTCAACCTATTCTCACTCCCTTTGCTTCACCCTCCCGACGCCGTGTCTTTCTTTCCTTTGCTTCACCCCTGTGAAGTTTTGGGAGTGACTATTGCGTCTAGGGTGCGACGGAGACGGAGAGTTTTTGGACGAGACAGAGTCTTAGTACGCATGCGCCGACATGTGTTTACTGGAAGATTTTTCACTGACGGCCGTCACGGGGAATCGAACTCCGGTCTCTGGATTTGTATCTCCATGCTCTACCGACTGAGCTAACAAGAGTGACTGGGAAGTACCTTTTTTTTTGTGCTTTTATCTTTGACAAAACGTGAAATGATAACGTAGTCCCTTCTTTGAGCCACATTCGGAGGCGGAAGCAGTCCCCTGGTCAAGATTTACTATTCTGTCCATAACGGCACGTAATTCGGTAACGCGGCTGAGTCGGCTCATGCGGCGTTCCCACCGCTCGTCGCGGCAACTCGGCTCGCTATCGCTCGCCTCGGTGGCGACTCACGGGGGTCATCGCCGCCTGAGACGGCGCCGCTCCGTCGTTTATAGTGGCGTGAACGGTAGCGACGGGTGGCTGGTAAACCAAGAAGCCTTCAGAGCGTATCGAATCCCGCATCAGGAACTACTTTTTTTTCTTTCTTCTTAGACCACCCAATGCGTTAGGCAATCCGTCCGCGTCTATGGTGAGAAGCATTCGGTATTTAAGATCGCGTCGGTTGTATGGCGCAATAGGGGTGAGAACCTGTTGATATTTTTAATCGATCTATCACATTTTAATCTGTCCCCCTTTCTCCTTTCCCTCATTGTTTTCAATCAGTCATGGATCACATAGACGCCATCGTGGACCTTGCAACTTCACTCTACACTCTCTGTGAGAAGGTCCAAGGCAACAAGAAGCAGTTGCAGCGTCTGGTCCTGCGTGTGAAAGGGCTGGAGGAGCTGGTGGGGGAAATGAAGCAAAAAGGAGCTGGTCAGAGCTCTGACCATGATGTGGAGGGGACCCTCCTTAGGCTCAATGGAACTCTGGAGTTTGCAAAGGATGTCATCAAAAAATACATCTCTGGTGATTTCTACGAGCATGTGTTTAAAGACTACAAAGACAATACTGTGATTGTGAGTTTGAACCTCGGTCTCAACAGCGCTTTCAAGGTTCTTTCCCAGGCTCTGCAGGTGGACCACAATCATGAACTGCACAAGCTGTTCAACGAAGCTTCTCAACAGGCAGAGGATGAAGCAGACAGGAAGGAGGATCATGCAAAGCTGAAGAGAAGTGAGAGGCGGTGTATTTTTTTTACTACTTTAAAAATACACATGAAGAATATAGTAGCAAAATCTGTCTATGATTATTTTTATTGCTGGGACCTTTCCTGATTTTTTTTTAAACCGATTAAAAAAGAAATAACACATTTTAATTATGCTTAGTTTTTGCACCATAGAACCTTTCTCTCTGGACAAGTTTCAGGCGTACCGATCATACCGGGGCACCAACAAACAGTCAACAAACCCCAATGCACGCAATGGGAGAAGCTGCCGATCAGACCGCTTATTTGCTCGGCCTAGTGGATGGGAAATTAGATTTAAAAAAACGTGCTCCTATAGCCTACCACATTTTAATTTAAATAAAATAGCTTCTCTGATATCTATATGTGATTAAACATGCAATGAATTTGTATTAATTCATTACAAAGCCTCTAATTCATTCAATATTCCTTTTTAATCAAGTCCCAGCCTTAATTATGTTTTGTATTTTTTTCTAATCGAATTTTAATCTGTCCCGCTTTCTTTTTTCTCTCATTGTTTTCAATCAGTCATGGATCTCATAGAGGATCTCATCAAGGACAAAGCAGCTTTACTCTCCCCTCTCTGTGAGGACGACGTGTGCAACAGGCGAAGCCGCCAGCATCTGGTCGGGCACGTGAAAGAGCTGGAGGAACTGATGGAGGCGATCAAGGAAAAAGGACCTGGTGAGAACTATGCTGATGTGGAGGAGGCCTTTCGTGAGCTCAAGACCACACTGGAGTCTGATGAAGTTACTACGTTTGTTGAAAAATACACCTCTGATTGGGCACTTACGGACTACAGCAATGAGTTTGTCAGTTTAAACAAATGTCTCGGCGAGGCATTAAAAAAGCTGTCCTGTGCTCCTCCCGGCCATTGATTATGAGGTCATTGAATAAGATCCTCGATGGGCAGAGGATGAAGCAAGCAGGGAGGAGAAGGATGTACTTTAACCCTATCCAATATATCAGCATATACAAGACATCAAGGATTTCCCTATATGGGAAATGAGATTATATACTGTGTTAACATTATCAATGTTGTGCATGGACGGCTGGATGCAGGTTTATGCTTTGACTTTTTACAGGGCCAGTTTCTAATTGCAGCCCCACCAGTAAGTGCTCATTTAGAATGTCTCCTTTAACAACTCGGGTGCCAAACTCGTTCAGTAACGAATTAAGGCCACTAGGGGTCACCCTGCCAAAAGGAGTTGTCTCGTTCCTGAACGAGACAACAAGGGGTTAACTTCTACAGCTCTGCGTGCATGCTGCATGCCCTTTGAATGACCCTAGTCCATACGTCACCCCATAGCTCAGAGGGAGAGAGAAAATGGCACAAGCTGGTTTCATTGATTTCCATTCTACTCTGATAGACATACATAAAAAGGGCTTTATCTGACTATGAATGAGGTGAAAAGAACGCCAGGGAAGCAGAGATCTGATTGTTTTCACGGTGACACTTTACCGCGATGGTCGGCCGCGGTTTGGATTTTTGTTTCGCGAGCGTTTGTAAACAAATGGATTTTCTTCCTCAATCGTCAGCGGACACTCACGTGCACACGCACAAAGCTTCCGAGGCTGTTCAAAATAAAGCGCGAGTGAACGGCGGCAGCAGCAACAGCTAGAAATGTTAGAAACCTTAGCATCCCATGTGTTAAGATGGTAGGACGTTCCACATTTTTGTGACATAGAGGGAGAATGAATTTAACGCCTTGTTTGAGCCAAATCTGGGTTGAACAGGAAGTGTGGATTATCTTGCAGACCAGGCCCATTGCAAGTTGCTGTACTCTGTCCTCTACCCTGAGCCATCCCATCCTAGCAAAATGAGCAGGGGTTGAATTAGTTGTACACGTTAGGCCAAGCAATAGTCTGACCACAATAGTCTGTGTTTTGGGATATGTCTGGAGCCTTGTTTTAAATTTGTACATTTTAAGTTGCTATGGTATTGGTATGGTATTAGCTCCTGCTAGAGTCATCAATGTATTCTTACTGACTAGTGATAGAAATAATAAGTAGTTAGGGAGTGTACGTTTAAAATCCACTAGAGGGGGCTGGTTGACAGATTTTATCTTTTAAAAAAATGTCATTGCCCCCCCCCCACCCTTCAGATTTTTTTTGGGGACCCCCCCTGCGTGACTTGAGGAAAATGCATGGCCCCCCCTCCCCAATAAACTATATATATATATATATATATATATATATATATATATATATATATATATATATATATATATATATATATACACACACACACACACACACACACACACACACACACACACACACACACACACACACACACAAACAGTACTAGGAGACAATAAAATGAATGCTGACCTATTAATATAGCACCCTATTTGACAATGGATTGATTGATTGAGGGTACAGAACAGTACAGTTCATTGATACAAGATCAACTAAAAGGACCACCAGAACGCTTTTGGGATTAAATGTGGGTCTCTTTGTACTCAACTAATACAGAAAGGGTCACATTCTCATACATAATTCGGTAGTCAGTGCGAAATTATGGAGGGAAGAAGTTGCAACATTCTTGCATATAGGATACGTTTGCCCCACTTTGTCAACCGCAACAAGGAATCGCTTAATAGTCCACGTCTGTCCACGGGACATGTATGTATCCAAGCTGCTTAATAATGCATCCTCCATCTCCCTGTTTCTTAATTCTTCAAGTTCAACCACAATGTAACCAGGCGGTAGCCTAGCCCTATTTACCTCGGAAACGGGCGATCAAAAAATAAAACGAGCGGCGGCCAGCAGACTCGCAAAATCTTGCAATAAACCAAACTGCAACTACTTTAGCAAGATAACGTCTCTCTCTCTCTCTCTCTCTCTCTCTCTCTCTCTCTCTCTCTCTCTCTCTCTCTCTCTCTCTCTCTCTCGCTCAGTCTCTCTCTCTCTCTCTCTCTCTCTCTCTCTCTCGCTCTCTCTGTGTGTGTCTGCGCTCCGCGCATGAAGCGTCTCCATTTGGACATGTTTTGGCACAGAGCGAGAGAGATGGAGAGAGAAAGCGAGTGAGACAGACGAGACCCACAAAGACCCATATTATATTATGCCTATTAGCCTACTGGTATATAGAAGGATTCCTTAGAGGGTAAACTGTAGCCTAGCTATCGAAACCACGGTTTTTGGGGGGATTGGGAATGTCACCTTACAGGATTACGTTTTGTTCTGGTTTAAGTTCATCATGGCTCGGTCAATTATGAAGCGATTAAAACAAATAAAACGTCACCTCATTCCTTGAAAAGCCTCACTTCCATGACCAATGACTATTGTGTCCCTATTACATCTAAAGATTTAAACGTTGGCTGAACTGCCAGTGCGCCATGCTGTGCGCTCCCAAAATGAACAAACTGATAGTGCGCACAGCGCACTGCCACCCTGGCAATGCCGATACGAAATTAATAGGGCATTCATATTATTCAAGTCATTATACAGCCTACCAAAAGCTGTATGGTTTAAAGTAGGCCTAATTAATATAGCCCTGTAAAGCCCTGTGTTGGTTCTGTCTGTTCGCTTCACAATCACTTTTGTAGAATGCAACACAAACTCAAATTTCTCTTTTGTGTCATTTCCTGACAGTCGCTCTAAGGAAACTCTTACATTTAAATGCATTAAACTCTCTTTTCTGATCGCTGATCTTCTCTCAACTTTGGCCATTTTCCTCCTCCCCAGCGGAGCACTGCGCCGTCAGCGCAGAGTCGCCGACTGCGCCCAATGAATGCGTTCGTTCCTTGTGGTGAGATTTACAGAAGCGGAATATACCAAGTCAATCAGGGGGAACTTGATAAATATAGGGGAGGAAACACGTATGAAAAATAACAAAAGAAAACATTTTTTAATACAAAATTCAACAAATGAAAGTTGCATGGACCCCCCTCCAGCCAAAATAAAAAAGTCATGGTCCCCCCTGACAATCAAATTATTATTTGAGAACCCCCCCCCTTCATGGACTATACCAACCTTAAGTATTAGACGAACACTCCCTTAGTAGATAGCCGCAAATTGCAACACTAGATTTTTTTTATAATCGGATGAATCTAGGGTTGCAATACCTCCCATAGGGATCCAATGCATGAAAACCGTTTTTTGCTATCTGATTGTATTAAACGACTTCAAACTCACCAATATTGTGGCTCTATGGAAAGCTTGGAATTTATTCTTGCTATCTGCAAAGTGTTTGTTTCTGAAAAATCCACCGTAGAAATGTTAGGAGCTACTTTCTATCAAGAAATTGGCTTCAGGTGATTATTTTTTCTAAGTGCTGGAGTTTGGAAGCGCTTGTGGGAAGTCAATCAGCGGTCCTGTGTATCAGCTGGTTCTGAATGTCACATAATGCTGGAGGCAGCGGGACGCTGCGTAATGGAAGACCGAGCGCTTCCGAAGTTCAACACTTAGAAAATAAACCATGTCTGCTCGGATTTCTTGACAGAAAAGAAATCATAGCAATTCTACGGTGGATTTTTCAGAAACAAACACTTTGCAGATAGCAAGAGTAAATTCCAAGCTTTCCATAGAGCCACAATATTGGTGAGTTTGAAGTCGTTTAATACAATCAGATAGCAAAAAACTGTTTTCGTGCATTGGATCCCTATGGGAGGTATTGCAACCCTAGATTCATCCGATTATAAAAAGAATCTAGTGTTGCAATTTGCGGCTAGTTAGTAGATAGTAATATTGAGGCTGATACATTTGCTTATGGATTTTTTGTGCTGCTTTGAACTTACTGGATGTGTTATACCCAACCACGGTCTGTTGTTGTCGTACCAGACCAGCTCCTCAAGACGGAATCCCAGCTTGGTAGGGGAGATCTTGCACTACTGCCGCACCGACGCCAAGACAAAAAAACAAGACACAAAAAAGTGACACAAAGAAGCAAACAGGAGGTTTGAAGCATTGAATTCAATAGGAGCCGCGTGGACAAGAATAAACACTATCTTTGAACTGCAACCTTTTTCGATGTGCACACTTGCTACATAATGTTATTGAGGTGTCTAAAGAGCACAGAGTATGTGGGCATACAATGTGCTGCAACAGTCGAATGATGACAGTCCATACTGGCCAGCCCAAAACGTACATACCGGTAGATACCTCAACAAAATGATTTAGACAGAGCACTTTGAAAAACTAAATAATAAAAAACGTTATGTTCTTTTATTTTTCTAAACTGACTATTTGACAAAATTTGCAGTCATTAAGGAATATTCTTAGTTTGTCAACAACCCAGAGCTCATTCTCAAACTCCAGTTTGCCTCCCAGTGCATCTATGGCCTACATAGCCTTCACCGACACCATGCAGGGTCTACATTTCTCAATGAAAGAGTGGAGACTACCTGCAACCACTGCAGATGTACTAGTTTTATTGTATAGACATACTGTACCAATACAGTATTAAAAAATCACAACTAGTGTGAAGTGAGCTATATTTATTAGTTAATTTCATTAAGTGTCATTTGACATTTGGCCTGGCGGTGAGATACTTGTGTTGCACTGACTAGCATTGACTGTTATGAAAATCTTTGTTTGGCGCTGCATTGTTTAGTAGTGCTTTAAGTATTGCTATTTGTGTGTGACGTCAAGTGACATTTGCAGTATGAGCATTGGTTGTTTTTTGGACACTTTATGTATATATTCATTTGTTATTGTTCCTTGCTTTTTTTTTGGACTGTTCACAACAGTACTTTTTTCTTTGCCTCTGGGCAACTGATTTCCCCCCTTGGGACAATAAAGGTACCGTGTCTGTCTGTCTGTCTGTCTGTCTGTCTGTCTGTCTGTCTGTCTGTCTGTCTGTCTGTCTATCTTCTCTCTGCCCTCTTGAATCTTATTTGTTTTGCCATCTTTCTGTGAGAGTGTTAAGAGTGAGAGGGTGAATACATACTAATATATGTCATTGTTGTGATGTTGTGATGAAATTGCTATCCTTGATCGTGATTGGCTTTGCGTCCCGTGAAGCTTGGCCAATGGGACCCTGGGGGCCTGGGCGTACAACAAACTTTGAGCGCTTTGTGCAAAGATGTAGGCCAGATGTAAAAAAAAATAATAATAATTGTGTTGTATTCATTAAAATGTAATAATGCTTTGTGCACAACATTACCTCTGTGTAATTCATTGTTTTTGGAGCTGTGTGCAGCTCCCTATACGTGGCTGTGTGGGTCTGTGTGTGTGTCTGTGTGTGTGTCTGTCTGTGTGTCTGTGTGTATGTAGCCTGACTTCGGCGCGTAACTAGTGCCGCACCATTTACGCCAATCGCGCAATATGTACATCAAAATGTGCGGCTCGGCCGGGAATGGTGTTCTATTACCTTTCGTTCCGATCCGCCTTACCATGACGGCGTAATCGGCAAAAAACGACGCTTAATTGTCCCCATTGACTTATAATGGGACAATGCAAGAAATCACTTTCAAGTATTTTTCTCTCGTAAACCATAGGAGCTACAGTTTCAAACCTCGGAGAGGAGATTCATAATGATTTTAAGAATGAATCGAAAAATAATTACATCACTCGGCCTCATGGTGGCGCTATAACGGCCCACTTTATGTTTTGCCCCGTAACTCTTGAACCGTAGATCGTAAAATTAAAATTCTTTTTTCCCTGGATTCCTTGGGTCAAGACGCATCTCCCCATATAGGCCACGCCCATTTGCGCCAGGATAGATTTTCCGCCATCTTGGATTTTCTCCAAAACACACTTTTTGCTCCTTTTCCTACATATTTTCTTCAAATGTCACAAAAATCAGTACACATGATCTACACACACACACACACACACACACACACACACACACACACACACACACACACACACACACACACACACACACACACACACACACACACACAGCTCCACTTCACACGGGTGTGATTTTAAAGTATGGTGTGGTCATGTTTGCTGCTGAAGGTTTAACAGCAGGCCTGTATATTCTTGCTCATGACATGTCTAACTGACTGTTTACATCTGAGAGTCATAGCCAAGTATTCACAATCACAACTAGGGATGGGTATCGTCTGCGATACTTTTAATGGTATCGATTGCATGACGTCGATACTATCGGGTATCGGTTCAAGTAAAAACGAACGATACCTCATTTCGATACTCTGGAACGCACCCCTGGCCGGTCACATCTGTAACAGTTGGGCTACTGAGAGTTTAATGACTGCTTTAGTAGGCTACACTTGTTAATGTGGAAAATAGCCGACAATAGCCTATAACGTTTATTATTATGATACTTATCCAACGTCTATACTCTCCGCCACACTGTGTGATCATCATCATCACCTATGCTCGGTAGAGCAGTTAAACTTAAATAAAAACTATCGAAAATGGTATCGAAAAGGGTATCGTATCAATTGCCAGGTATCGAAAAAGGTATCGTATCGATTCAAAGGTGAACGATACCCATCCCTAATCACAACAGAGGGGGTGTTTAAGCAGTTCTCTGGGTGAGAAAAGAAATACATATTGCCATGAACATAATGCATACATTTTTATTGTTATTGAAGTTTGTAAGCCACAAAGAGATTCAGACTATCACTATAGCAGGGCCAGTGGAGATGAGGTTTACCATCAATATAACAACATGATTGTTATGGATATCTATGGAACGTGTTGACAGGACTTGACTTTTATTTATACATGACTCCTCTTTGGATATCATTGTGCAAAGTTTTAATTTTACATGTGCATAATGTTGAACTAATTATCAAAATGTTCACAATTGTATGCCTTCCAGTGTTAGTTAAGTTAAGTATATAGCTCTGCAGCATCTTATTTCCAAGCCCATTCACGCCCACTTCACATCCACCTCAACTCATAGCTAGATCAGATGTAGATCAGATGTATGTCGGTAGAACTCATGGAATACCGCCCTAACTCTATCATTGGCCCCCCGTTGCCATGGTGACCGGTGACCGCCGTCCATTGGCTCGTATTCCCAGCTATAGGACCGGCGGATCCAATTTCAACCGAGGGGGGCATAGCCAGAACACACACACACACACACACACACACACACACACACACACACACACACACACACACACACACACACACACACACAAATAGCTAATAGTTAGCTCACAAATTTCCACTTTTCTCTTTTTTTTCAATTTTTTTTTTCTCAAAAACTTTTTTTTTCTCAAAAACTTTTTTTTTCCTCAAAAAACTTTTTTTTTCCTCAAAAAACTATTTTTTCCTCGAAAAACTATTTTTTCTCAAAAAACTATTTTTTCTAAAAAAAACATATTTGGCCATTACACACACCACACTGCTGCAACATGGCGGTGAGGGCCGCGCAGCGGCCTGAAGTGGGCGGCCTGAAGTGGGCGTGAATGGGCTTGGAAATAAGATGCTGCAGCCTGAACTTCTAGTACAGTACAATACTGTAACAGCAGAGCCCAAGGACATCTGTCTAATAGACCATCTGACTATCCTATTTGTGTCACTCTAAAAGGAAGGAACACTCCCCTCCTGTGGTTGGAGTCTTAGCTGAGGTGCAGTTAAACACTACTACTACTGTAGTCTACAGATCTGTGCATTTATACTTTTGGTCAGACACCATCTTCAAGCTATACTCTATCAAGCTGAGACTAATAACTGTTTGGCAACAGAAGACAAACCCATAAACACCCTAAATAATGTCTGACAACTATTTCTCCAGTCTTCACTGCTGTGCTTAGTGCTAAATAGTAAAACATTTACAGCATGGAACCTCAATGACACCATGTTGAGAAACAACAGTAGAATTCGAGGCAGTTAAAATAGTTACAGAATGTTCATATATATTATTCATTAAACACTCTACGGGTCACTCAAAACTCTTCAAAACGTGTAGAGTGTATTTTTTGGGCTCACTGGAACAATGGTTCAAGTAGGCTATAATTATAATTGAATTACTTTTGGGAGGGCAGGTGCCAGAATCAGAATCAGAATCAGAGTCAGCTTCATCACAGGTTTACAGTAAGTTGTGATCATAGATCGGCTATTTTCACAATTTCTGCCATTTGACAATTTGACAATCATCTGGGGATCTATTTTTCTATTATGTGAAACGTTTTTTATTTTTATTTTTTATCAGCAACACCTGCAGCGATGGTGAAGAAAAGGAACTTGGAAAGATACTTTATGAAGAAAAGAAAAAAAATAACATAATTTGACTTGACTTCTCCAGCTGAGAACAACTACTGTATGAAGGAACTGAATCTATGTGTTGTGTATCACTGCATGTGAAACTGTGTCAAGTACTGTCATCACTTCCTTTTTATTCTTTTTGGTGTAAAGCAGGGTTCTTCAACAGGGGGTCCGGGACCCCTAGGGGGTCCTCAGAGCTACTACAGGGGGTCCTTCAAACCTTTGTGATAATAACCACTTGAACCCCCCAAGTGGCGAAAAAAAAAAATACTTCTGGGAACTCAGATTGCTTGAACCCTAACATCCATACTTTAGCCAAAAATAGCAGATCTACAAGCTCACAACGCCTCGCAGCACTACAAGCTTGTAGATTTGCTATTTTCAGCAAAGAGGTTTGGTGTAGAGGAGAAAAACTGAAAAAGTGCAGTCTAAGTACAGAGTGCAAGGTCAAGTTTATTAAGTATCGACGGTTCAAGCGGTTAAATATCTGAAAACACATATTGACATGAACCCAAAATACACTGATGATTTTGCCGTCAAACGATGAAACTATATGGTATCTATGGGTTGTGGGGGTCCCTGCTTCTTCTCTCTCTCAACTAAGGGGTCCTTGCCCTGAAAACTTTGAAGGCCCCTGGTGTAAAGCACTTTGGGCTCTTTGTGATGTCATGAAAGGTGCTTTACAAATAAAGTGTATTGCTGAATATAAATACCTACTGCCGCCTGTACAGGCCACCCTTGGAAGCAGGCCTCTTTGACGCATAGGACACGTGACACTGATCTGGCCATCTGACGATAGATGAAAGAAGAAGAAGTGAAGAAACCAAGAAAGGGAACCTGGAAAGACATTTTCAGACAAACCTCAAACCATTTGTCTCCATTTTCCCAGCTGAAGAAAGAAAAATGGAACTGAAATCTTGGGTGTTCCGTTCAATGAAACCTGGTCAGCATTTTCCCATGATGAACAATTTATTTTGCCTTTATTGCCTTTATTATTCATATAAAACTATTAGTCCTTGGGCTGGACGAGATATCGGTACCGCTGAGGGGGCAAAACCTTACCTATACTAAATTGTTTTTAGGGTCAATATAAGTAAATTAAAATATGATAGACTTTCCATAGGAGTAGCTTTTTATATTTTTTGCCATTTTGTTATTTTCCTCTATAGGCAGATTTTCAATCATGCATATCTTGTTATTGGCTCATGTTCAGGACATATTGCAAGGTTTTATATTATATGTTTGGTATTATTTTTAAGGGGACACTTTGAGCTTTAATTCAAGCCCTTTTGTGAATATGTATGATAAGTACAGTGGTCACTGGAGCTCTTCAAAACTTTAATAACTCAGATTTTCCCACAATTTCCGCCTAAACCATATATTTTATTTTAGTTCTGTGGCATCAAGAAACATCAGAGACACAAAACACAACAACTAGAATACAGACAAGACCCCAAGGATCCAGGAAATGTATAATTTAGCCACAGTATTTCATTCTGAGGTGGTCATTTTCATCCAAATTAGATACAGTCTTTTCAGTGCACGGCTCAAAAGAACATGTGAGGTGAAGAAGTTGCCAGCACTCAAGGAATCTCCTTTTTTTTTTTTAAGTTTTATTTACCTTACAACAAGCTCAAAACGGTCGCGTTTCGACCATCTAGGTCTTCATCAGCGTTTGAAGACCTAGATGGTCGAAACGCGTCCGTTTTGAGCCTGTTGTGAGGTAAATAAAACATTTTATATGTAGACTATCTGCTATGAAAGAAATACATTATGCTATTATGCTAATTTGATCCATGCTCAGCTCTGCACCAAGCATAGATACTGGATTGGTTTTAAAAATGTAGACAAAAGACACTGGTGTCTACATGACAAGAAAGAGACTGAGGAGAAAGTGGTACAGTCAGCTGGGGCCTCAGGGAATGCCAGTTTTTGGAGGGGCACAAGGCCAAACCGAGGTGCATCGAAAGCCATGGCCTTCTTGGCCTCCCTGAAATTCCTTCCCTGATAGTATGCTCTAAATAAACTAGTGGTTCTCAAAATGTGTAGTTTCAAGAACCTCTATAACTCTGAGAGGGTACAAATGTAACCACATTATGTGTCCATTAGGTTCCATTTTCACACTCCCAGAGGTACAGAAGGAGTTATATTGCATGATTGTTTGAATATATGAGCCATTACTTTGGCACCCAAGGTGATCAATCACCAGTCTGGTTTGGGACAGTGAATGTGTTGGCACAAAGAGGAGACCTGGTTAACCCCACAGCTACACCCCTGTTCATTCACACCACATAGCTGGGGCCAGTAATCGGACGTGGGACCTTCAGTGTCCCAGGTGGTCTCTCAGTTACGGCCATCCATTGCCTTATGGATGGAGAACAGGGTCTCCATTTACAAGCTTATGGAAAGTAGTCTTTTTGCCAAGACCAAAATCTGAGAAGTCTTGTCCATTGTAGATGGCAGTTTTAAAGTGTACCGTATGACAGCAACCATTTAAAAGAACATCTGCCCCAAATTACCAACTTTCTTAGAGCACTGGTTATCAAAATTGGGGTCCACAGAGGGAGTCTAAATGGACCCTTCTATGTCTGTAACTCTGGAAGTGTGCACATAGAACCTAATGGAAACATAATGTGGTTACATTGTACCCTCTCAGAGTTATGGAGGTTATTGAAATAAAAATGTTTGACAACCACTTAGAGCATAATAACACATCATTGGGCAGCAGTGGCTCAGGAGGTAGAGGGCAGCTTGGGAAATGGAACATTCCTAGTTCAAAACCCGGGTTCCCCCGGAGTTGGTATCAAAGTGTCCTTGAGCAAGACACTGAACCCCTAATTGCACCCGATGAGCAGGTTGGTGCCTTGCCATGGTTTCCATCAGTGTGAGAGTAAATGTTTGAATGTTAAGTACATTGTAAAGCGCTATATCCACCTGTTTCCGCGGGAGTTTACTGGAGATTATTTGGACCACACTTCCGGTTTAACAGCAGACATACAAGCTCACGTCGCGTCGCAGATGCAACCCATTGTGAGCTTGTAAATCACACTCGGCTGCGGCGCCGGAAGCTCGGTACAGCGTCTGCGCAATGCACTATGGGGCGTTGGAAACTTGTGGATAGATGCAGTCCATTTACCATTATGGTCTGGATGGGAAAAGAAGAGGGTATGGTAGCCATGAGCTGGGGCTGAAACCTGAATGAATGTTTCTCTAGCCTAGACGGTCTCATGAAGGTCATTCATATCTGCTGCTCTCTGTATGTAAATGTATTACTGTCTGTGGACCATGTCAACTTCTTAAGGAATGTGACAATCCGTATAAGTTTCTTCCAGAGGAGTCAGAATATGGCAACGAACAGTGCATACATAAGACAACAAGTGCCTATAGGGCTAGTAGATCTGGCTTACAGGATAACTTGACTACTTTGTGGTTATTTAAGTGATTAAAATACTAATACATATTATACATGCTTCCAAAAGTGTTTCCTAGTTTTTACATTAAATGTGAGAGTTAGTGTTATTTATTGTTTGTAGTATAGTAGTATAATGGGACATCATCTTGGGAGGGACGCCATCTTGCATTTGGCATTAACATTTGAATAACTGGTGTTAATTTCACTGATTCAGACACATTCCTTGAACCCCAAAACCTTGGGTTAAACACCAAAACCACCTTTCTAGGTTGCATAATAATTGAGATATAGCCATTTTAAGCTCCCGGCAGCCATCCTGGGTGCCATCTTGAAAATGATGCCTTTATGGTAAATATATTTTCCTGATTTTTCGGTTCTCAAGCATGCCTAAAGGTAAAAGAACCAATTGAAACACTTTTGTATCAATGTTTAGGGAGGTTTAATGCTATTCTTTCATATAGGCCTATTGACCTGTATTTCTCATAAAAAGTGCCCGTTTAAGATAAGGCTGAAGATTACCACCTCAGAATGAAATACTGTTGGTAAATTATACATTTCCTGAATCCTTAGGGTCATGTCTGTATTCTAGTTGTTGTGTTTTGTGTCTCTGATGTTTCTTGATGCCACAGAACTAAAAGAAAATATATGGTTTAGGCGGAAATAGTTATTTTTATGTATTTATTAAAGGTTTGAAGAGGTCCAGTGACCACTGTACTTATCATACATATTCACAAAATTGCTTGAATGAAAGCTCAAGGTGTCCCCTTAAAAATAATACCAACCATATAATATAAAACATTACAGTATGTCCTGAACATAAGCTAATAGAAATATATGTACCTGTGTCTAAAATGCAAATTTTCAAAGGGGGATGGTAACTTTAGCAGCTGATAACACCACTTAAGCTACCTGTCTGCAAGGTCTATCATATCAAAACTTAATCTAGAGATGTATAGGAATATAAAAATCACAACTAGAATTTGCCCACCCAGGTGGTACCGATATGTCAAATGTTGAGTATGAGCCTAAGGACTATATATTGACTTCTGTAGCCTATTTGGATATGAAATGCAAAAAGATAAGAAAAAAAAAGAGAACAAAAAGGAAAGAAACTCTGAATGTAGATTTCACCAGTTCTGAAAAACGGCTAAGTAGGCCTACAACTCATGACTAACTAGAAAAAGTTCTCCTCGGAGCACAGGTCTCCACCAGGTCAGGTAAGTTATTGTAAACAGTTTTGCCTCCTTGTGGCACTATGATAGGGCAATGTTAAAAGGGTGGCAAGTTCCTCAAAGCAGTGCAAATGCTCAGGCAATGTTTCACCGCAATCTGATACTGCGTTCATGATTAGCATTTTGTTCAAAACGGGCCACTCCTGCAAACTTTAGATGTCAATATTAGCCAATTTTTGATTGATTGATTGATTTATTGACAACAAGCATATGTACAAAACAAAGAAGCACATTTGAGTCAAAGGGATGTAACAAGAAATCCCAGAGACATATTTCCATTGTTGTCCCATAAATACAGTGGAAAATTTTAAAAACGATAAAGTACATACAATTTAGAAATTCAGTTCCATGTAGTATTCGAATAATGAGCTTTCGAAGGCCTGTATTGGTCTGTGCCCCAGATAGTTGCTGCTTTGTCTGTTACGTGGGGTATTTTAGCTATTCTTGGTTCGGCTTCTGAAATTTTGGGTCAGACTCTAGCGTAGAGCAAACTCTTATCTAGTGCAATGTCAGCCATACAGGCCAAAAGCATTGAGTGGGCCTCAAAGGATCAGTCAGCCAGGATTATTAATAAAGCAGTGGTCTTCAACGTTTTCAGGCCAAACACCCCTTAGTTGAGAGAGAGATGAAGCAGGGACCCCCGCATAACCTTTTCATAGATTCCATATAGTTTCATCTTTTGACAGTACAATCATCAGTGGAATAATGTCAATTTGTGTTTTCAGATATTTAACCACTTGAACCGTCAACTTAATAAACATGACCTTTCACTCTCTACTTAGTCTGCTCTTTTTCCCCTCTACACCAAGGCTTTTTGCCGAAAATAGCCGATCTACAATGTGAGCTTGTAGATCTGCTATTTTTGGCTAAAGTTCCAACCAAATAGGGTTCAAGTGGTTAATATAAAAAAAAATTCTATCACACAAAGATTTGGAGGACCCCCTGTAGTAACTCTGAGGACCCCCTAGCGGTCCCGCTGTCCCGGACCCCCTGTTGAAGACCCCTGTATTAAAGTATACAACAGAACATGTGGTATTTAGTTAGGACTGAGTGGTGGAGAGTTTATTTTTGTTTGTTTCGTTGCATGTTGAAACACTGGCCACAAAAAGGTGTTCATGCGTCATACAGCTCTGTTCTCATAGAAAATAACTTTAACATGAAAACCTTCCACTCAGCTAACCAATCACAATGTGTTTATCGTTTAGTAGAGGTCTGTCTGCATATGATCTGACATCCAGTGTCAAAGAGCTTTGTCACTGTCAACTTCATTCCACCATCAGACATGAAAAAGCTGCATCTGATTTTAGCTGCTCTAATAGGTAACATTCAAGTGTTTTTATTGTAATTTATTTTAATCATTATCGTTCTTCGGTTGTACTTTTTACTGTGGATTTAAGCCTATTGGACTGGGTACGCATTATTGCGTATTATTATTTTATGCTTTAACTATTGAAAAATAGCAGATGCTTGTAGATCTGCTATAAAAAAAAAATTAATCGTGAATATTTGAATTTTGACCCGATTTTGACCCTTTCTATAAGTGTCTTTTGAGGTTTTTTGAAAAACCTATGTTTCTATGTGGTTCTCAAACTTTTTCATGTGAAGGACCCCCAAAATGATATGTATTTGGCCACGGACCCACATCTCAAAATATTTAGTTCCAGGGACTACCCAGAAGCAAAATTTGAGCTACAAATGTTTGCTCTAAAAATACATACGATACGGTATATTCAAAGATTTGCACACATTTTCACGACTTTTTCAAAAATGGCAGATCTACAAGCTCACAGCGCGGCACTGTGAGCTTGTATGTCTGCTATTTTTCAATAGTTAAAGCATTCAATAATTCTAGGCCTAAATTGTGTGTGGTACTGTACAATTTCATACATTTGATTGCTTATTGTTTTTGTGTTCCAGGCGTCATTTGCATCGGTCAGGACGGGGTCCTTGGATTAGAGGTGGAGTTGACCGTCAGACCAGGAGACAACATCACTCTCCACTGTGACTGCAGAGAATCAACCGGAGTTGACATCGTGTGGTTCAGGAACTGCTCCCATAAAAACCAACCTGCTCTCGAAATCAATGAGCAAAATGCCCCTTCTAATTTCAAGTATAACAAATCTAGTGAATCCTCTGATCTTCTGATAGAGAACGTGACCGATTCTGACCTTGGCCTCTACTACTGTGGCACCAAGCATTGGTTTGTGGAGGAAAAAGTTGAAACGTTCTACAAGTATGGCAACGTCACCACTAGGATTTCCTTCAGTGAGTAGTGCTAACTCTTCCCGTCATTCCATTCCATTCATGTGTACAGTTGGTAGTGTTGGGGAAGTTACTTTGAAAGCGTAACTCGTACAGTTACAAGTAACTCACCATGGCAGTAACTTGATCAAGTTAAAGTTATACCCCTGGAGAAATGTAACGTATAAAGTTTCAAGTTACATAGAAAAAGTAACTTGAGTAGCTTGAGTTACTTTTTTTTCCAGCCTTAAATTGAGAATGTACATTTGGTGTACATGAAACAATATATACGGTAATAATCCTACAAAAAAAGTCACATGCCAGCAGAAATATGCCTCTCAACTGAGTTTTATGTTTTATTTCAAAATGGTGTTCCTATTCCTAATATAAAGTTAAAAAAGAAGAAAATTATGATCTGTTGAGGACATTTGATCATCAATCTTAACAAAACGTAAATGTAAAATGATAACTTTGCTTGTAACTTCTAGTTGTAACTTGTAACTTGAGCGAAACATGACCCAAAAAGTATCCCAGTTACGTGACAAGTTACAGAAATATGAATGTAACTCAGTTACACGCAAGTTTCAGCAAAATGTAACTTAGTTACGTAACTCAGTTACATGTAACTTTAACTTCCCCAACACTGACAGTTGGGTGCTCGGTTGCAGAGGTGTAATTACATTTCAGGGAAAAGATTGTAGACTAATGCATTTGATGTTAGGAGACCACGCAAGACCACATGTCCGTAAGAGTGTTTATAGCAGGGGTCTTCAACGTTTTCAGGCCAAGGACCCCTTAGTTGAGCGAGAGATGAAGCAGGGACCCCCACAACCTTTTCAGACATTCCATATAGTTTCATTGTTTGACGGCACAATCATCAGTGTATTGATCATCAGTAATCATCAGTGTATTGCTATGTTTGGCTAAAGTTCTCCAAATATGGACGCTAGGGTTCAAGTAGTTCATATAAAAAAAGGAGAAAAAAAAGTTTTTATCACACAAAGATTTGGAGGACCCCCTGTAGTAACTCTGAGGACCGCCTAGGGGTCCAGGACCACCTGTTGAAGACCCCAGTTTTATAGTATTAATTTTGTGTTCCCCATATGATATTGACATGTAATTACAATACAGTGAATCTAAACCTGGTACAAAATTGGGCAACAGAAGTCTATTTTTTTGTATTGTGGTGGACAGTGTTTTAACTACATTTTATAGCAGATTATACATTTTACTCACTAGTAATTAATATATTATATTTACCATGTTACAACCTTTTAAATTGGTTCAGACTCAGATATGTTATTTTGGAATAATACCCAACTGACCACTGTTACGTGCATAAGTATATTTTACTGATCAATCAATTGATTGAGTTCCCACTTGGATCAATGGAACTAACATAGTAAACCTATCATTGGTATAATTGGTATCACACTGTTAAAAAATGTTGAAAGAATTGCCCTCTCTGTGTAGAAATTAAGCCACATCTCCAGTATTGACTCGATAATGCTTAGTTCAATATGGTATCACGCACCAAAAATAGCCGACCTCCAAGCTCACAACGCGTCGCGTTGTTGTGAGCTTGGAGGTCTGCTATTTTTCGATATTTCCACCAAAAGGCCCTTTTAGAAATATCAGCCCCTGCCTCTCTAACATTCTCTGCACATCCCTGTGAACAGATCATTCTCTTGATGACCTTGCTGACCGTGTCTGCAGCAGTGACAGCAGTGACAGCAGTGACTGTGGTACTAACTGGCTGCTGTTGGTTCTCTCCAGAGCCATGAATCTTCTCCTGCTGCCCTGTGCCTTCTACATAGGAACCATCTGTGGTAGGTCAACATCAGTGGTGGAAAGTAACACCAATAACAAGAATATTTATAAGTACTGTACAGTATACTGAAGATACATTGTGAGGTGCTTTTATTCTACTCAAGTACTTCCTTTCGTCAATACTTCACTATCTCAGAGGCAGATACTTTTTACAGTCATGCGCACGCACACACACGCGCGCGCGCGCGCTCTTGTTCTCTCTATCCCTCTCCCTCCCTCTCTCTCTCTCTCTCTCTCTCTCTCTCTCTCTCTCTCTCTCTCTCTCTCACACACACACACATTTTATTGTTTTATGAAATTATATACTGTATAAACTAGCTAGCCCTCGCTTCAAATGACAGAGGGAGACAGTTTAGGAGAGACATACTTTGAAATTCTTAAAGATTTAAGGTGAAAATGTAAATACAGTTTTTTTCGATTGCTAAAACACAAAAAGCTAAAATTAGGCACAATTTTCACAACCTTTACTTCTGTCCCCAATTGCTTGACTCAATTTGTTACTACTTTAGATTTCCTAATCATATTAGACTCTGACTTTCCTTCTTTACACTCTGATGTCAATTTCACATCACCTTGTTGTCAAAACACAACACACAATTTTCAGGTTTGCACACACTTCTCACATACAATCTCAAAGCATCAATCCACAACACACAAATATTCAAATCTCTAAACTTTCGGGTCAGGCGAGCAATTCAGAGCCAGGTCCCACTGCTTCAGGCCATGGAGGAGGCTTGTGGAGATGTGGGCTTTGAGGCCTGTCAGGGCTTCATGCGGCACTCTAGGCCAGGGGTTTTCAAAGTGGGTGATGGGGCACCCTGGGGTGCCACGACGGCAGTCCAGGGGTGCCGCGAGATCATTTGATAATATTTGGAATTTATTTGGACACTTGAAAAAATATTATTTAGTATAATTTTAAACTTGAAGTACAAAGTTATTTTCAGTCAGTTCTAACCAAAATGGCTATTATCTCAACGTTTTCCTCGCAACATACTGTAATCACTAAAATATTGTCACTGTCGGGCAGAAAACTTGTATCTCCAAGTTTCAAATGTGTACGTCTTTTGGTAAAGCAAAGCCCTGCTACATCATACAAGACTGTCGCACAAAACTATTGAAAACAGCCGATCTACAAGCACACAACGCCTCGCGATGCGAGGCATTGTGGGCTTGAGTGTTTGGGGGTAAACGTTTGGACCTACAGTTAATAAAATGTTTTGTCTGCATATTTGTGTGCTGTTTTATGTTTGTCTATGAGAGATGTGGGCATACACTGGGTCATTTTACAAAAAGGGAATTGGTTCATTTACCAGAGTAATTGACATTCATTCAGTGTGTTCCATTTCGACAATTGTGTTTTCAATTTTGCTCTTCAGTGTTCTGTACATGCTTGGTAGTGTTCAGCCAAAAGCTTAGTTGTGTTTATTCAATGAATGGTATGTGTGTGTCATGTGAAAATAGGGCTGTGTTTACCAAATGAAAACAAGAGTTCCATTTTGTGAACATGTTAAGAGATTTGATTTGATTTGAAGGGATGCCAGGGTTTAGCAATTTGTGTTTGTTGTTTGGAGTTTTGTGTGTGCAGTTTTGAAAAGAACGTACAGTTTAAAAAAATGTGTTTTAGCAATCGAAAATAATATTCACTTATGAGGCATTTCACTTGGTTTATAACAATTAGACTCAGATTGACATGGTTTATATTTCAGTCTGATAGATTCTCCTGTTCTCTCATTTGTCTTCATGTTGTAACCAGGGTACAACCATAGCAGGAGAGAAGAACTTCAGAAGAGAAGCAACTGAACCAGGAACACCTGACCCGACAGTCTGTTTTCCCTTTGGCAACCACAATATGTGCCTACGAGTTAAAATGAGGGTATCAAGCTAAAGCTTGATACCCTCATTTTAACTGAATTTATTATTACATTATTACATTTATTACAACATCAACATGTCACATCACTTTTAAGTTTTAAAGATGATTATTGTCATATATGGTATGGCCCTCTCCTGGCCTCTAGTGGAACGTTGTGTGTGTGTGTGTGTGTGTGTGTGTGTGTGTGTGTGTGTGTGTGTGTGTGTGTGTGTGTGTGTGTGTGTGTGTGTGTGCGTGCGTGCGTGCGTGCGTGCGTGCGTGCGTGCGTGCGTGCGTGCGTGCGTGCGTGCGTGCGTGCGTGCGTGTGCGTGTGCGTGTGCATGTTTGTGTGTGGGTGGGTGTGTTTTTTCACCTGCTCAATCTAGTAGGGTATAATAAGCCGATCTTGTTTCCTTGTTTAAGTCTTATTTGTTCCTTAATAAAGTTTAGTCACCCTGATGAAGGCTGTTTACCGCAATGTGTAGGTTCATTGTTAACTTTCTTGTCATGCATTATTACCCTGCAAGCCAAATGAAGTCATGATGACGTTATGATAACGTCCTCCAGTGACTCCGGTGACGTTCAGAACTAGGCCAGATCACAGCCCATATGGGGAAGATCTTGACGTCATTACCAGGACGTCATATGGACTATAGGATTATTGTTGTTTGTAAAGTTAGTTGAAATATGAGCATGTAAGGTTATATTCTGGGACATATCTGACTAGTAATGGTATTTATCTGGCCTCGATCGGACCCTCCGTCCTGGATCCAGGACGTCCTTTTTCGTGGGCAGGATTTATGTTGGTTGAAATCAGGTGATATTCTAGGCCAGATCTGACTAGTCATGGTTTGACTTGATCTAGCCCCAATGGAGACGTCACTGATTGGTCCAGGTCCTGACCGTACTTGCTGGGTAGCCAATACAATAAAGATTGTTTTAATTGGTCGCTCTTCTGATTTTGTTACTTGACATTTACAACGATGTGTAGCAATATGTTTTGATGAGTTGTCATGATTAAATACATAAATACATAAAATCTAGGCCTGCTTGCACCCATCTGTGCGCCCATGGGGTGTGATTTGGCTGTTGGGAGTCAGAAAGTTCAGAGAGTGATTGCGCTTGACCTTCTGAAGTTCTACAGCACAACCCAGTGCAGTATTAAAACCTGCTATTTTACCACTTAAAGTAAATCCTCTCAATACTTTGGCTACTTTGGCTGTTGGTGGTCCGCTCACAATGAGCTTGCAGATCGGCTATTTTCTGCGAATGAATCATCTTCATCTTCATTGACACACATCACAGGTTTACAGGTTTAAAACAGTGGGTGGAAATTGTTTTTCCTTGTATTTTTGTCGTTTTCAGAAAGAGAAGTAAAAAAGAAAAAGAGGTGGGGGACAAGGGGGAAAAGAAAGGGGGGAAAACAAAGAATAAAATATATACATACATATTTGCACGTCACATAGCATATTCACCCGGTACAGGGTACAGTACATGAGGTTGCCTAAGTGCATGAGCATAGCAACTGGTATATAGTGTACAAGATAGGCATTACGGTGCAAGAAGAATTTCAGTCCTGTTAGCCTACAATGAGATTGAGGTGCAGAGTGACAGCGTGTGTAAGGTTCAACCGCAAGGCCAGCTTGATACATCACAAAATGACATCACTTTACTGTAATGCAGCCTTTGCCGGAAAATATTCTCCGATACCAGATAACAACAGGCCCATGCATTCTCACTGACTAGCCTATATTGCAAAACTTGAAACGTCACCCGGGAAGGCAGGGGAATTCAAAGACTGGCACACCTACCGGTACCGGTATGTGTGGGCTACCTTTTACAAATCAGTGTTGCCATGTCCGCTTATTATAAGCGACATTGGGCTTCTTTTTCTGTATGCTTGTAAATAATCCCAGGGAGACATAATCGACTATTAGATATCTGTCTATAAAACCGGGTCTAAAAGTTAAAGTTTTTTAGACGGCTAAGCTTAGATTAGACGTTGAAACGTTACATTTTCAAGTCCGAGTCGGACCCCAAATGAATTTGAGTTTGTGCTCAAATGTAAAAAAAAAAACAATATTCAAAAGTTTCACTTTTTTTCAAGATTCTTTTGAAAGATGTGACGCATTGTGCACTTGTAGATCGTCTATTATAATATAGCTGATACATATACTGTAGGCCTATAGGTTTAAAGCGCTCTAGTGGCCTGTAGTTGCTTCTTTTGGGCTTGTTGTTGCTTATTTCTCCCCCAAAATCTGGCAACGCTGCTACAAATCACGGTGACCATGGCACCAGCCCACTGGTTCTCTTTGATGTGCCAGCAGCAGCATACGTCATAGTAGGAGGATATATCAGTTTGTTTAACCAAGTCTCCTTCATATGGGATGTGTTGTGTAGTTTGAAAAGTTATTCATTTATACTTTATTACTTGCTATCATTTAGGTTAGACCAGGCAGAGTCATATACCGGTACAACTGTGCTTTATACGGCTCGGGGTTAGTTAGGCTCCACTGCATGGACCAAAACATGAGGATCCTGAGAGCTCCGTTGTGCGTCTTGTTGCTACTCAGCATGGCTTCTTTAAGTAAGTGACTTACTGTAATATTATCAGGTGTTATGTTAAATATATAGGGCCTATAGCCTACTAACTTTGTTTCTTGCATTATTTCCTGCTGCTCGATATAAATAAATATTAATCCTATAAAAAACTAACATAACGTAGGCTAATGGTACCTGTAGCTAAATTATATCTAATATTGGCCTATTTAATTTACCTACTAACCCTGCATGGTTGTTGACACACACACACACACACACACACACACACACACACACACACACACACACACACACACACACACACACACACACTAGAGCTGGGATCGGGCCCATTTTTTCTGTCCGTTCCGAACCTGTGTCCGACAGTTTTTTGTCTGACCCGAATCGACGTCCGAGCATTAATCATTAAAATGCGTCCGACCCGCGCCGAGGCCCCAACCTTATGTTTCCAACTCCTTTTCCCCTCCTTTCTTTTTCTTTGAGGAAGCCACTGATTTACACTCACTAGCAAACTTGTTCTAATGTGCAGTGCATGTAGCGTGCCTGTGCTTGTTACCCTTAATGTGAATATTAAGCCACACTGTGGCTTGTGAAAGTGTTTAAATAGTAGGCTATGTTAGATTATTAAATAATACAAATAATAACGTGCGCTGCGCTGGACGAAGTTTCTGCGCCTGGAAAATAGCAGATCTACAAGCTCGACAAGCGGATGCGAGGCGTTGTGAGCTTGTAGATCAGCCACATTTTGTCACAGAACACGCCGTGATGAAGAAGTATAAGCCAGGATTTACTTGGGTGATGTGATGTGTGTTGAACGGACGGACGGACGGACGGACGGACGGACGGACGAGGCTGGCACAGAGCACACAACAGCGCCGAAAAATAAACATCCAATGCAAGGTAAAGTAGTGGGAACACAAGCAGGGAGCTCCATTCAGCGGCACGCCACTTCCAATCAAACCACAACATTGCGTTTACCTCAGCGTGGGACTTTTCTCCATGCTCAGAGTTATGTCTCTGGCTGCAACATTAGCGCGAGCAGCCACACACACAGTGCCAGTGCCACACACACACACACTCACTCACACACACACACACACACACACACACACACACACACACACACACACACACACACACACACACACACACACACACACACACACACACACACAGGAGTTGCATCAGAGAGAGTGCATGATGTATGTCATAGGAAGGCAGAGGCTATAGCAAAAATATGTCCGACCCGAATCGACGTCCGACAATTTATTATGAAAATGCGTCCGAACCGAGCCCGTACCCTCGGGTACCGACGGGCCCAGAGGGTTTTCGGTCGGGTATCCCAGCTCTAACACACACACACACACACACACACACACACACACACACACACACACACACACACTCATTTATGAATGGGTTTTGCGATACAGGGTAAAGATAGATTAGACAGTATAATATAATAATACTTTATTAAAAATAAAATAGGAAATATTCCCCCTCTGTAAACTCCCAAGTCCCTACCAGTCTGGTTCTTGATACCATAATGTAATTTAGATGGAGGTGGTTAAAGGGTTGGTTGTACAGGCCCTCCTCAACCTGGACAGCCTCCCGCTATTCTGGCTTGAATACCCAGAGAGCTTTAATCGTCCCAAAGGAGGCTTGACTGACTTTGAGTCCTTTATTACTGATGAAGCCCATTTTGGCAGTAGATGCCTCCCAGGGCCGGACTGGGACATAAATTCGGCCCTGGCATCTTGCCACAGACCGGCCCACCACGACCGGTGCGAACCGAACATAGAATTGCCTCCTCATAAAGACTCATTCTCCTCGGGGCAGGAGTTCCCCGTGACCCCGTCCCTCCTATGGGTTGGAATCTCCCCAGTTTCCATGGTGCAGCACCTTTAAAATGCCTGATGACCGTGTCAACAGTACTACCCACTAGGGCATTCACGAATAGTGATTTTTAGTATTCTAATTATTCGACCTCAAAGTATTCGAATAGTGGAATATTCGACAGGACTGGCCAAACTGTCAAATATTAAGTAAGCAAGAGGCGAAAATTGTTTGCTCACAACGCCTCGCAACGCATGTAGATCTGCTATTTTCACAATATTTATCTGCGGAACCGAGTCACATTAAATGTAATACCTACAATTCCATGTGCTTGTCAGGGTGGGAGTCCCCAGTTTAAATATGTTTATTTTGGGGGTCACAGCCTAAAAAGGTTTGAGAACCCCTGGTATAGAGCATTAACAAATTCATCCACCAGGGGCATTGACAATTCATTCTTATAACTTCCTATCTAGCCAAGCTTTATAAACTATATATTTTTTAAAGAGAAAACCATGAAAAAATAAGAATAAGCGAATATTCGACTTCGGTGAACAACGTCGAATAGTGACTTTGATATTCGAATTTTCGAATATTCAAATATTTGGTGAATGCCCTACTACCCACTTTATTCCTTCTACACATCATCTGCCGCTTAGTTAACTTTACTAACCATTACATCATCTTAAGACATATTTGGAAATTCCACAGCCTCTTCAGACAGCGTGACTCTCTAACAATGACAGGGAATCCCCATCGTCTACCATGACATAGCAGAAAGCTCAGCTTACACAGTTAACACCGTAGCTATAGTTACACACATTCAGATGTTATCTGTTGTTAGTTTGGTTGCCTGACATGCATGGTAACACCCTGTAGTCCTGGGGAAACTTTTTCTTTCCCCACTGGATAAAAAAATAGACCAGGTCAACCTGGTTGTGCCAGACCCCCTGTCTGTCATCATCATTTATGACATCATGCCTTTTGTAGGCATGTCATCATCATGTCATCATCATATATACCCTTTATATAGAAAACCCGGACCGACATTTGCTTATGTAGGCCTACCCATTTCATGGGTCTGGCAAATATTCTAGATAAACCTTTTTGGTGAATCAGATGGAAATTCTTGGAAATCAGATGCAATTGGAAATTGAAGGAGAAACATTTGAGGAGTGGTGCTACTGTAGCTCGAGTATTGGTTGAGCTTCACATGACAGTCAGCTTGCTGCAGAATAGAGTCACGTTGGCAACCACACTTGTGATTTCCAATTTCATCTTTCTAGTTTACTATTACAATAGGAACATCTTACCAATGCTTCTAACTTCAGCAGTAACACATGCATTCAACTAGACCTGCATTACATTGTAATAATAGCTGGAGAGCTGGGGGTTCCTTCAACACAGACTTTACTAGAAATGTGTTACATTATACACTATAATCAGTGACAATACACATCATGAAGACAAAAATCAAACCAGATCACAATAATACATCACATTAATCATTGAATTGTTCCGATTATATTTCACACACGCATGATTAAAGTGATAGTTCACCTATTTTTGAGTGTGAAATACTTGCATTTAAAACAGTGGTTAAAAATGTATTAATTGATTACCAGAGTCCCGTGGTCAGAGTTCTGGTCAGTTTCTAATGAATATTAAGTAGTTCCAATGGGGTGGGGGCCATTTGGCGTGGCCCAATCATTGAAAATAGATTAATCCACAAAATTACTTGTATTGTTGGCCTATTTCTACCATATAGAGCGAGGTTTCGTTCTGATCAGCTGCCTCCAAAGCACCTTGTTTTGGGGAAATACGTTGTAGCGGCGTAGTGATACTGGACACAAAAAATAGTACCATGTGACAGAGGGGTCAAAGTTGAACGAAAGTTGGTCTATTTGGTAGAAATAGGTCAACAATACAAATGAAGCTAGTTTTTTGGATTCATCTATTTTTAATGATTGGGCCATGAGCCCCTGCCAAATCACCGGAACTACTTTATATTCATCTAAAACGGACCAGAACTCTGGACACGGGACTCTGGTAATGGATTAATACATTTGTAACCACTATTTTAATGGAAAGTATTTCATACAGCTTCATGTAAAAAATAGGTGAACTATCACTTTAACATAATTTAACATCATTTAATGAAATCAGATAGGAGTTTTCTGTTTGGATGTATGGGCTGTCAAGGCCAGAAAGTAGCTTTTTGTCACTCATTAGGCGATCCCGCATAACTTCCAGGTATGATGATGATGTCTCGCGCATACCCTCTATAGCTCTTTCGTGTACTGTTGATTGACACTTATTGCTCATCAGCGCAACCGCCAAGTCTTCACTTTCCCAGCTTCTTCCTCTGGTGTCATTCTGAGGCCTGCTTGAGATCTGCCTTGATTGTCCTTCTAATGATTAGAAGGACAATATCAGTCAAAACATGGGCTATGTGCTTGTTGCGACCGTCAGGTCGCACTTACTATCAAAACCTCCACCAGCTGTCCGTCAGTCAGTCCGTCTGTCTGTCACACGTCACACGTCACACTTTTGTCCTGCTCATATCTCCGCAACCGTTGCCCCGATCCATGCCAAATTTTGCATACACACTCCTTGCCTACCAAACCCATCAATTCTCACATGACCCTCTTCTAGCGCCACCATGAGGCCGATTCTTGCAAAACACATTTTTGGACACTGCTCCTACACATTTTGGCCTAAAATCACGCTGCGACCTGACAGTCGCTTATCTCCCGATTAGGGAGTCTTACTGGTTGTTTTTTTCTTCAAAAATGTTTTATTTTACTTTTCAGTGTGAGTCCCTCATGCATTAGGAGTACCAGTAAGACTCCCTAAATCTGGAGATAAGCGACCGTCAGGTCACATACACAAACTTTAGAAGGCAATGGTAGCCAATCAGAAGGGAATAATATGGGAAATGGGACAGATGCATTTTGATGACATGACTGTAGAGATACTGTGTACCGATTTTGTGGTTGTGGTTTGGCAGGCAAGGAGTGTTTGTGCAAAGTTTGGCATGGATCAGGGCAACGGTGGCGGAGATATGAGTATGGAAAAAGTGTGATGTGTGACGTGTGACAGACAGACAGACAGACAGACAGACAGCCGGTGGAGGTTTTGATAGTAACTGCGACCTGACGGTCGCAACAATATCAGTCAGTCACTCAAAGCCATGCAGGCACATGTGTTTTCATTGAGTCTGCGGTATATAGGCGGGGGAAGGGGGGCTGATAAAGTGAAGCAACTTTTGTCTGGGTTGCACACAAAAGCACGAGAAATGTTCCACAGAAGTGTTTCAAAGTGATATAAGGCTCTTACGTGGTTAATTGTCAATGTACCTTTTCCCTTCTAGAAATGTAGTGGAGTCAACAGTACACTATTTGTCTTTGAAATGCAGTGGAGCGAAACTCGTAGTATTTCATTTGTACGGATTTTGACACTAAACCGGTTAGACGCATGCAGTCACCGTTTCCTCCCCCTTTCATCAGAGCCGGCTGTGCAGTGGCATGATACTGTATCTGC
>NC_137825.1:57957349-57984849 GCF_963921795.1 Nannobrachium achirus
CAATAATGTCACTCACCACTGTCATGAACGTTGATCTGTGACTGCATAAATAATATATTCATTCATGGTAGCAAGCCTCCGTCTTCCAACACTTTCTCACTTTTCATAACATACATCCAGTCGTCAGCAGGGTTAAGAACTTCACTAAATAACTCCCACGCAAAAGCTTTATTCCTTTTCATTCAGCCTCCGACAAGTTTTCCACTCCACTGTTATTCTTGGGAGCTTTTCGCTGGAGCGTCAGGAGCCTGAAGAGGCATGCATCCGCGCAACATGGCCCGTAATGTTACACAGACAAATGTGACCGACAGAAATGTGTTGCCAGCCTGTGGCGGTTGCGTAGTCATTCTATAGTTTACGACGGGTTACGAAATTTGGTGTAACTTGGGGTTACTTGCGGTCATGAATGGGACCCCATGCCAGCAAAACAAATGATGCACGTGTCGTGGAGTAGGCAGCTAAATTTGTGCCTGATGAGAAATGACTTTAAAATACAGTAGTAGTACAAAACAAAGCATGTTAAGATTATTGTGTCTTGTTTGTTTTTGTTTTTAAAGCAATAGGCCTTTTTTTTCTTTTTTCAGAGGATATAACAGGGGTCTAAATTGACCCTTAAAGGTCTGTACTGACAGTATACAACCAAATCCATTTGGTTCTAGGGGAGAGAGACCTCGGAATTTAAAAGTTTGAGAACCTCTGCCATGATAGAGTATTATGGTCAGAGGGTAGGCTTGGTGTTAGGCTACTGTTTTTTTTCCTACTGAATGTTAATTACCTAATAGTTATGGTCACATAGGTATAATTTACTCAACTTGACAACCTTTTGACTTGACGACTTGACAACCTTGTGACTCGACTCGACGCGACTCGACTCGACACGACTTGAAATGACAACCTTGTGACTCGACTCGACTTGACTTGACAACCGTGTGACTCGACTTGACTTGACTTGCCCACAACAGAACAACTTGAGACTTGCTTGAGACTTGGACCAAATGACTTGTGACTCGACTTGGACTCGGATCAGAGGGACTTGTACAATTGTCTGGTTTCTGTAGGAGGACAGACATGACACAAACATTCTTAACGTTTTCCAATGCTGTAAAAATGTGTAGAATAAATATAAAATGTCAACATTCTCTCCGGGGATGCGCTGCAGGGAAAATAAACATTTAATCATGAATGCTCATGATATACTACGTCATTTGGATAGTAGGCTAATATAGATAATATAGACACTTACAGCATGTGTTGCCTTCATTATATGGCTTATATAAGGCTTTTAATTTTTTGCGGCTCGAGACAGATTTGTTTTTGTTTTTTTTGGTCCAATATGGCTCTTTTAACATTTTGGGTTGCCAACCCCTGGACCAAACTCACAAGCTGTTTGAATAAGATCCTCGATTGGCAGAGGATGAAGCACACAGGGAGGAGGAGGATGTATAGAGGAATAATGAGGGGGGGGGGGGGGGGTCTATTTTATACTTTGGCTATTCAAAAAGGGAGGCTCTCTCCATTCCAACATGTCGCCACTCCGAAATTGACTTCTTATTGTCGGAGTGGTGACACTCCCATGGGCCTAAGGTTTAGGGTTAGGGTTAGAGATAGGGTTAGTGTCGGAATGGAGACATGTCGGAAAGGAGACATGTCGGAGTGGAGAGATGCACTCATTCAAAAATAGCTGATCTGCAAGCTCACAGCTCATTTTGAGCTTGTCGATATTTTGGAATATATTTATTCTTCTGGGGGTCTCTGCCTGGCACACATTCTTTTCAGATGGGGCTCTGCAAACAAATACATAAATTTGATGCAATCAATTTGGTATCGACATTAAACTACTGCTGTGTGTAGACTACTACAAGCTGAAAATACGGAATTGTTCACTGCAGTTGCACTTGTGAACATAGCGTTGGAATGCATACAGATGTGCACAGAGAATGGGTTTACTGCAATATGAGATCTCTGTGCTCCAATCACCCACGTGCAGTTAGGGTTAGAGATAAGGGTTAGTAATGGGGAGAGTCGGACAAATGCAACGTTGGAGTAATGAGACGTCAGAACAACGCTACGCAACCCCACCCTCCATAAGAACCTTTGTGCATTTGTGGTTGGACAAACAGTTGGACGTTCACAGAGCGACACAGACAATTATTTTACATTGTTATATTGATGCTGTCTGTGCAAGGAGAGTGCATTACATGGATGTATGTTTTGGAGAGCGCACTATTGAGCTCACTGGCACACTGGCTTCTTTGAACCCACAGGCCAAAGACAACCATGGGCTATGGATCTTCTGAGATTAGCTGAAATGGTTGCATCTTGTGTGTGGCTCATGAGTTCCTACGGAAGAAGATGACAGAGACCTCAATACTCCCAACAGATGGAAAAAGGACAAAGTCAACATTCTCAGTATATTCCTCTGTGCCCAATGTCATCACAGCTTACACCCTTGCCCTAACTTCTTTGGGGGCATCTACCTTAACGTGTGAAAGCTCCTTTTAAACGATTAATAAAAGCCTTTTTTTCCTTCTTTCTTTTCCTAAGTATTGGCGTACACTCAGGCTCCTGGCTCATAGGAGGAGGGAAGAACTTCAGAGGTGCACAGACTGAACCAGGAACCAGTGAAACGTCACAATTGTGACCTGACAATCTATCTATCAATGAAATTATATTTATTTTATGTTATACCTGCTTTATAATGCTAATATTAATTTGATAGATACAGAATCTAATAGTTTAGGGTGTTGGGATATACTTACTTTTAATTTTTCTTTTTTTAATAATTGCTTGAACACAGCAGCCCTAATGAGCCATCATTGGGTTATAAGTTATAGGTCACAGAGAGAGAGAGAGAGAGAGAGAGAGAGAGAGAGAGAGAGAGAGAGAGAGAGAGAGAGAGGGGGGGGGGCGCTACTAATGAACCAATTCAAATGCCTTGTGACTATTATAATTGGCCAATAAACTGACAATGATGAGAATATTTTTTTATCTCTATTCTTATTTAAACTTGTTTCTCAGATCTTTAAGGTTTTTAAGGTCTGTAACTCTGAGAGTGTACAAATGGAACCAAATGCACCTGTGAAATTAAATTTGATATCGTTTTTATGTTGTTTTTGTCAGTGAAAAAAGGCAGGCGACGAACATCAAATCAAAATCAACACTGCTTGGAAGTATATTTTGAAGCCAATACTTTTGCACGTTTACTCAAGTACATTTTGAAAACAGGACTTTAACTTGTAACAGAGTATATTACATGCAGTATTGATACTTTTACTTAAGTAAAACATGTGAGTACTTCTTCCGTCACTGCAATTCAGATTCAGACTCGGATTCGGATTCGGACTCGGATTCGGAGTCGGACAACTCCATGTTCCACCACCTGAAGGTGGAGGGCTCTCTGTGCACGTTGGAGCCACAGTGCATTTCCCCCAGCCGCCGGTGGTAGGGGGCGTAGTCGTCGATGAAGGTGCAGGTGAGGCCCAGGCCGCCCAACAGGGACACAAGCTCCGCCTCCAGCGCACAGCGGCCATTCACCTGCGGGCCGAAGGGCTTGGGGATGCCTAGGCTCTGCCCCAACACCAGCATGTTCACCTGGGAATAGACAGACAGAGAGAGAGAGGTCATTTAAACCAGTGGTTCTCAAACTTTTCAGGCCGCGGCCCCCAAAATAATCATATTTCTTCCTCTAATATTTGGCCAATGTTTAATTTGCCATTTTAGAGGTATTAAAAAGTCCTTAAATTGTCGCTTTAGAAATGTGCATATACCCTCTATAAACTCAAACTTTATGTTGGTTTGTCTACTGTTGAGTGAGAAAACAATGTTGCACATTAAGTTAATCATCTGGGGAAAATAAACAATTTTATACATTTTAAGATCTACAGGCTCATAATAATGGTTAAAGTGGTTCAAATCTAAAGTGACACAGATGCTTTCCAGGTCTTTTCCCCCCAAATAATCATATTTGAACTGCATTTGTGTCTCCCTCCCAATTAATAATAATAATAATAAAGTATACATAGGCTATACATACAAATGGTAACCTGATAACAACGTAGCAATGCAGTGTGAGAGAGTGGCTCAGATCATATTTGGATAGAACAGGGTCTTCAATGTTTTCAGGCCAAGGACCCCTTAGCAGAGAGAGAGATGACGCAGGGACCCCCTCTAAATCTCAACAGTCACAGGGCCATCATGCAGGTGTGCTTTGTCCAGTTCAAAAATGATAGGGGAGAGTGGGTAAACTGAGACACCGGGTAAACTGAGACACCCCCTGTGTCTAGGCAATGGAACACATTCGTGGTCATGTGACCATTACATTTTCAAGACCCTTGAATTTCCCCCTTGCCATGAAGGAGAGGACCTGATAGTGCTGTGAAAAAACATGTTTTTTTCACACAAAAACATATTTTTTTGCATGTAAAAGTACATTTTCTTGCTGTCAACATAATCAGCTGTTGTGTCAAAGCAAATTAATGCAGGGAGAACATTTTATATCATCATGTTGATGAACTACCAACTTATAAATCCATGTGATAGATGCTAGCTGAAGATTACCCTGAATTGATAAGAGATGTCCTTTTCCCCAAAATGTGGCTGTGTGGTAAAGTGAGACAATTGCTTCGAGGTAAAGCGACACACTATCTCACATTACCCCAACATGATAGACAGGGAGAAAGCTGTAAAAACCTGAATAAAGGGTGTACCAAACTTTTCTCAATTGATTCTAATGTATTTTCCCCTGTAGAATTCATTTCTGGAATATACATTGTGTCCATCATTAATGAGATAATTAGCATATTTGACTAAATATGCTAATTATCTCATTAGTTATGTACAATACATATAATATACTTTGCAGAAATGGATTCTACAGGAACATTTACATAAGAATCAACTGAGAAAAGTTTGGTAAACCCTTTTATCAATTTTTTATAATATTATATTTTTTATAATATTTTAGAATATAGAATATATATTTTTCAAAGGTACGTGGAAAAACACTTTTTCATGGCAGTGAAAACCAAGTGAGTCAAAATCGTAACTGATCCCACTCACCTGCGCAACCGCCTGTGCGGCTTGGAGTAAGTAATCTTTGAGCATGTGATTCACTGTGGTCTCTTCTGGCTTACCTGTAGGACAGGGGACATCCAGCAAGGACACACTCAACAGGGAGGATTTTGCACATATTTTGAGATAAATATATATATATATATATATATATATATATATATAAATAGCAGATATACAAGCTCATTATCACTGCATGAAGTCATACACTTTTAGCATTTACTGTACTGTATATCTGCATTGTTTTCATAGCCAACCTGGGATATATATTTTTGTGACCGAAGGTCACAGTTAAGTATGTAAACCGTCAGTAAATCCTGTCCTCCTGACCTCAATGCCTATGGCTGACCTGCCCATATATGGAGGCTGACCTGCCCTTATATAGAGATCCCTGATGTCATCCTGCCCATATATGGAGGCTGACCTGCCCATATATGGAGTCCCTGATGTCATGGACCTCCATATAATATGGACCTCCATATAATATATGGAGCTGACCAACACTGACATCAACTCTACCACCCGGATCTCCATATAGGGCTATGGCTGACTCACTCTGACATTACCAGGATGACTTTTATATCTGTGAATGCCAATATATACAGTATATGTCAGTCTAACCAATATGCCCATATCTCCATATAGCCTACGTACATGGATCTCCATTTATGGGTATCAGGGATCTCCATATATGGGTAACTGGCCCGATATATATTAATAAAGGATAAAATAAAATAAAAGTCCATATATGGGTATTCCCAGATGATGCCCTGTTAGGGGAACCACACTAACAGAATCCATATATGGCCAAGACAGATGTTGCCCTTGGGCGGCTTACTGGTACGCACACACGCAATCATATGAGACATAAATGTATATACTGTATATTGTTTCCTTATGTGAACACGGGCAGAGTTAAGTCCTACCGGTACATTCTCATACGTCCAATAGTCCAATAAGAAAGAATGAATAAATGAAGAAAGAAAGAAAGAAAGAAAGAAAGAAAGAAAGAAAGAAAGAAAGAAAGAATGAATAAATGTGAGAATGTGAGACACAAAGATTTGGCTGCCCCCCTGTAGTAACTGAGTATCCCCTGTTGAACACCCCTGCACTAGAGGCACATTTTAGCAGGTTTGTTGACCTTTCTGTCAGGCGCCGGCACAAAGGTCATCATTTCGTCCACGTGACCAACGAGGAGCCCTCTGGGCCTTCAGGAAGTGTTGAGTCTCTGCCGTCATGTCTCTGACGGCAGTCTCTGGGGAGCTGCATGGTAAAACACAGCATCATGCTTAATCAGTGTATTAAAAGGTGCAGTATGTGATTCTCTTTTGTTAAAATAAGTTTCAAATAGCTCTATATTCTGATAGTAAGCATTGCTATGTTCATGTCTCTCCGGCTCTTTATTAACGGAGAATTTCGGCAACTTCTCAACTTGTGGGCCACGTTACAAAAATGTCAAAGGGCCGCAGGCCAGTTGATAAAATGACATTACTCGATAACTTCTCTCTTTTATTTGCTTTATTTCCACATAACATAAGACAAGTGCAATGTGCATTAGCCTATTGTATGGCTTGTAATTCCATTTATATTCTGGCAATGACACAATTTGTTATCAAAGTAATTTGCAACATTTTCTCTTTTTAATAATTCTGTGCAATTTGTATATTCCACACAAACACTAAAAGAAACTAATGTAATTTTTTTTCTGCTATTTGTCTGGGTTGATATCTGTCTGCCTGCTATCAAGTGGGATAACGTTAAAGATAGCTGAGCGCATCTCTCTTTGAAATGCTTCACAATGTTATTTATGACTTGGCCCACATTCAACACAAATTAACACGTAGGATCAGGGCTGTATTAACCATTGGGTCGGTAGGGCCGTTGCCAGGGGCCCTTGGCTCTCAGGGGCCCTTGGGGGAACTGGGCCATGTGGTCATTGACAACTTATTAAAATTAAATGTATATGTTAAATTCAAAATCAAATGTGTGGGCCCCTCCTCTGTTGTATACAGGTGCTTTCTTGGCCCACAGATGATCACCATGGCTTAAAATCCGAGCTGGGTAGTGCGTGTCGGGGGTTAGGGTTAGGCTTATGGTGGGGGGTGGGGGGCCCCTAAAAAATTATAGGCCAGGGGCCCTCGTGGGGGTTAATCCATCCATGCGTAGGATAGGCATCCATAAGCTTTCAGCTTCAGCCTATTCCTTTTGATCACCTGTAACAATGACTAAGTGGATGTGTAATGAATAAACAATGAATAAATGTATGTGAGTGATCAAATAAACTAAAGTAAAAATTAGGCATACAATGTCATTTTCGGTATGCATAGTCAGACAGAGCCACTGCCGGAACTGCCCGGCGGGCCGGAGTTTGAGTATCACTGGCCTAGACGTTTCTCTCCCAAAAATAGTCCAGATGTTTTTAGATTTTTTTCTGTATCTGATGATGTATAAATAAAAGTCACCCTTCTTTGAGGCGACCGTGTATTTCCCGGTGAACCTAAGCGCAACGGTGGGGGCTTGGGAGTGTGGGGAACACGCACCACTGACTATTGCTGATGATGGAGAGGTTATATAGCTTCACCTTTATGTATTGAGAATGAGAGGCACTCTTGCCGATTTAGTAAGAGACTCGCCAATTGCAAGATATTTAAAAGTTATTTGGGGCCATGATGATAACCTTTTCTTCCAACAACTAGACTAAGGATTTATATTGTCTGTGTTATTGTTTACAACCACAATTATTCACGTGTGGCAAGGTTCCACTAGTTTTTAGTAGGCTATGGTGTAGGCTTAGAAGCCTTTTCAGAAGTTAATGTAATGTTTATCCTCATCTAATCTGGTGCTAATGCACGCAACTGTTTTTGCCATGTTTTAAAGTTATACTATGTAACTTTTTTTATAAAACAAATCTTAAAATTCTCCTAACTATTAAATCACAAAAGTTTTAGAAGATCCGCGCCGTGAATTTCAGCCTGTAAAGCCTTCTCTATATGTAAACTGAGATCCTTGCCGTGGACCGGATCTCGCGCCAAAATTGCGTCATCACACTACCGGCCAATCACAGCGAGGGTTATACAACTGCCGGCCAATCACAGCGCATCTTGAAGTGGGGTCGCTATGGCAGCCATATTTGTTGTCGCCCGTTTGTACCATCCCTTCTCTAGGTAATTTCGCCTACCAGGCAGGGTGAAGGAGTCCGTATCTCTGGAATTACTGAACGCACAGGAACAAGGGACCCCTTAAAAGATAGATCTCAGCGAGGTGGAGGCAGACGCGGGGGTCTGAAGGTACGAAAAACGGACGAAAGACGCGGACGCGACCGCGGTTTGCTATAGGGCTAATGACCACTAGTTGGGCAACTTACACAGTATGGCTTTAAGGCTGTGTAGGCTTTTCAGAAGTTAATTTAATGTTTTCCATTTAATGATTTCCTTTATCATCATCTTCCGCTAATGCACGCAACTGTTTTCGCCAGGTTTTAAGGTCTTAGTTTAGTTGTTTCTCATAAGCTCGCGACCCTCCTTGCCCATCGGCCCCCACCTTTGCGCACAGGTTCACCGGGAAATACGCGGTCGCTTCTTTAAGACACATACAGGCCGCCATCTTTTATGCGAGTGAAAACAACACAGCTTTCACCATTGGATTGCATTTTGGAATGTACACGTTACATTTAACGGGGATTTTTCGTCATAGCGTAACATATGGTGAAGTATTGTTGTGCAGGTAATTGCAACAGCCACCAATCTTGTGCAAAATGAAAACAGGACCGCCAAATATTTTTTTTGTCACACATCCGATTTTTTTCCGAGTCCCACCAAAACACAAAACATCTGATACAAGCCCACAACGCGTTGTGGGCTTGTAGATCTTCTATGTTCAGTTCGCGCCGGTTGTGGTGGGCCGGTCTGCACCAAGGGCCAAATTTGTGTCCCACTCCGGCCCTGCACGGCACTCACTTGTAGGCTCCTATGATGATTCTGCCCGTTGGCCTCTACAGGAGGACTGACCTCCAGGTTCCCGAAAGAGTCCATGGTGTTCACCTTGCTCCGGTCAGCCTTCAGACGCTTGTAGCCAAAGTCTGGACCCTGCATGAGAAGAACACATCCAGTGGAACTCTACAGCAGGGGTCTTCAACGTTTTCAGGCCAAGGACCTCTTAGTTTAGAGAGAGATGAAGCAGGGCCCCCCACAACCTTTTCATAGATTCCATATAGTTTCATTGTTTTGTTTGACAGCACAATCATCAGTGTATTTTGGATTCATGTCAATTTGTGTTTTCAGATATTTAACCACTTGAACTGTCAATACTTAAATAAATAAACTTGACCTTTCACTGTGTACTTAGTCTGCTCTTTTTCCCATCTACACCAAACCTCTTTGCTGAAAATAGCCGATCTACAAGCTCACAACGCCTCACAGCGCGAGGCGTTGTGAGCTTGTAGATCTGCTATTTTTGGCTAAAGTTTTCAGAATATGGACGCTAGGGTTCAAGTGGTTAATATAAAAAAGTAGGAAAAAAGGTTTCTATCATCAAAGATTTGGAGGACGCCCTGTAGTAACTCTGAGGACCCCCTAGGGGTCCCGGACACCCTGTTGAAGACCCCTGCTCTACGGTTAAGACAAGTGGTTTTCAACCAGTGGCCCGGGGACCACCAGTGGTCTTTGAGGAGGTTCCAGGTGGTCCCCAGCTAAATGATGGAGAGTTGGTAACCAAATGGACCCTTATAGATCTTTAACTCTTTAGAATGTAAAATGAAATCAAATGGACACTCCATTTGGTTTCATTTTAAGCTCTCAAGAGTTACATTATTGTTTAATCTCTGCATTACTTAATTTACAAGAATTCTACACAATTAGAGAATGTAGAACAGTTTTTATTTTGATCAATGTTTGCCTTTTATCTCTCCTATGGTACCAGTACCACATCAATGCATCATGGATGCAACATGATCATCAGGTGTTATGATTACTACTAATCATAACAATACTAGGAGGAATAGTTTTATTTTCTCCAAAAAGCATACAGAAAGTGTTAGAATTATGTTTTTATGTGGCCATACCCACCAGTTCATTAAGTATAACTGGTTTTCACCTTAGCACCACCCACGTTGAGTTAGCCGTGCCCACAGCTGTTGTTGTATGATAATAAGGGGAGGGGTTGATTTTAGTGTGTCAATATTTCGATTGGGCCTTTTGACTATTCGCTATCACGCAATTCCATGGGTGCCAAACTGCAGTCTGAAGTTCGGTAGAATGCACTGGAGTTAGTGGAAGCCTGTGGACCAGCTCATGAACAAACACTATTTCTGAACAATTGAGACCTTTATCAAATACTCTGCTCAGGAAAATAAAAGACACATTTTTTTTCTGCTGTGTTGATTTTCGATGTGCTCACTGTGTAGTTTTATAGAGATACCGGTATGTAAAGAGCACAAATTATGTTTCTGAACGTGCCAAGTATCGCGAGACTGTCCCCCATTTCCTGTCTGGCAACCAAATCTCGTGACGAGACAGAAACGATATCTGCCGCTGTTTAGATCCTCAATAAAATGTTGTACTGCGCACATCGAAAAACAAGTGATTAGAAAACAACCTCTGATATGTCTTCTTTTATATTCCTGAACCAATTACATGACAAAGGTCTCAGTCGTTCATGAATAGTGTTTGTTCATGAGCTGGTCTAGCCGGCTCCATTCACTGTCATTCGTGAGTTTTGGCACCCATGGTGAGTGTCATGGCCGGTCATGGCACATCCCTGGCGTCATGGTGTTTCCTTTTCTTCTATAATAACTTCCTGAAATACACAGGGAAGACATATTTGCATATTATAACCACACTCAGGGGTCTAATGTTAACTCCATAGACAAATACAAAACAGAAAAAGCACAAAACTATATGGCACTAGCCTGGGTGCCAGCCTGTTCGCTCTGTTCCACGATCTGTTTTCCGCATCACAGTCTGGAAAGCCTTGTATCTCCAAGGGGAGGTGAGACATAGAACTCGGTGGAATCCAACCGCGGCTTCTTATTGGTCTGTGGTGCAGGGTTGGACAAATACACAAGTGTGTATTGGCTGGCTGATGACGTAGCTACCCTAACCCTACTCTGATTTGTTGGAACAACATCCAATCAGCAACGACCTCGCTACGTCACAACGGACGTTCAGAAATATGAGTCAACTGAATCATTTCCAGACTGTGATGCGGAGAGACAAAACAAATCGTGGAACGGAGCGAACAGGCTGGCAGCCAGGCTAATATGGCACCCCATCTTTAAGTACATTTTGATACCAGTACTTTAGTACTTTTACTGAAATACATTTTGAATTCTGGACTTGTACTTGTTACAGCATATATCTACATTAAATGTGAGTACTTTTTCCACAGCTTGGAGGGCGAGGCAGTGTTTATCTCACCAGTAGCTCTGCCCGGCGGCCCCCCACTGGTCGTGTGCTGATCAAATAAATCTACATGTTACTACATCGTCTATTTCTCGCCTCAAATATTTAATTGCTTTTTCATGAATAGCCAGACTTATACTATTATTTGCTTTCTTTTTGAACCTTGGATTTACTGTATTATGATTTATTAAGTGAGTTAACCAGCTGACCTGAATAACATCATTGTATATTGTATTTCTACTGACAACAGTAGAAATCTATAACATCTATCTTTGTACCAACATCTTCATATCATACAATATTTATTGTGTCTGCAGACTTTTGTACAACATGCACCATTGATTTTAACAACAAGAAACAAGAAATAACAAGAAATACATTGTAATACAACATCAAACTCTTTTGCAAGTCAATCAGTGTCTGTTTAAATATGTTATGACTTTATTCCCCTGGTTTTGCCAGTCATAACATATGTATGGACACTCAAAGACCCATGTCCACCATTACTGCTTCCAGACAGGGACACTGCCAACACTGCCACTACCAGGCCTGGGGTTTTAGGGGTCATTTTAGGGTCAAGGCCACCTGGCCTTTGGTGTTGTCATTTTGTGGAGGGCACAAATAAAGGCCAAATACCAGGGCTATCGAATAAAACAGTTCATTTAATTTCATCTTTATTTATTTCATTGGTGTTTTTCATATATTTATATGAATTTACTTTACCTTTTCCTTATCTTTTTACATATTCATTCCATAGATGAAAAGGAGCAGGAAAAATATAACTCTTATTTATAACTGTCCCTATACAATTTAAACATTGTCAAATAATAGATGCTCTTTCCAATGGCTATACCTACTGGTATCATCACCATGATACATCAAATAAAAGGTAGGGGGGAAAATAACAAAAACAAAGGTTAACAATGTGTGTACAGACATGTGACAGCTGACTAGAGCAGGTCCTAAGAATAGGATGCAGTGAAACTGCTGTGAGTCACTTATCGCTCGTAGTCTCTCTGCCACAAGAACCTGGAATCCCTGCCGTTGTCATCATGTTCTACTTCATCACAGTGTTGTTGCATTCTTTTTGAGCGGTGCTCCTGCAAGGAGACAACCGCTCCTACATCTGGCTTTGTCCGTTTGTACGCCCACCCAGGGTCACATTGGCCAAGCTTCACTGAGGACGCTTAATGAAATTAACTCATAAATAGCACCGCTCACATCACACTGGGTGTGATTTTTTTAGAGAATGTAAACAGCAGTCAACAGACTGTAAGCGAAGTTCTTTAGTTTGATTGAGATGTCCCTTCACCGGCGGACAGGACTGGGAGTTTACTTTAGTGCACCGGTTCAAGTTAATCAGGAAACGTACGCGATCACAAATCAAACTCGGAATAACGCTGCATGGCTGCATTTCCTGCCGTTCCTTTGAGGGGCTGATGGGAGTGTCAACAAAGTGCCGTTAGTTCTGTCCCATTGGTCAGTGCCTATCACTGCTGGGTGACAGTTGAACAGTGCTGAACCACAAGCGTTGAATAACAGCTTGGTGCACGCGCATCAGCAACGGCTCAATGACGCTTCCTCAATGACGCTTCGGTCGTCTTCGAAAGGCAGATTTCAGTTTCTTTCCCTGCTGCTGCTCCATATGTGACTGCGCCCTCTTCTGGCTGTTTCACACAAGTGTTCTCTAGTCATTTCAGAGGTTTTAGGGATGTATCCAGGAGGTCAGAGGTCAGCCAGGAGGTCGGAGGTCAGCCAGGCTTTCAGCTCCCATTGTGAGATAATACAGCAGGATTATCAGCCCTGCTCTTCTGCTGGAATATGAAAACAAACAAAAAGTAAACACACGTCACACAGAATTCCAAACAAACTGGACTGAAAGAGGGGATTCATAAGTTGTTGGTTCTCTTACCCAGATCTTCAAGAAGAAAGGATTCATGCTGTTGCAGAGCATCGTAGAATACTGACATGGCTCGTTTCCCTTTAGGCTGCACAGTGTCAAACAGTATTCTCATTTGTTCATAACTGGTCCTTGCTTCCTTGATGCAGGCGTACGTCGCCGTTGAGAAAATGTGTTCGCTGAGCAGGTCATCTGCCACACACATGACCTCTCTGACGCGCTGGATCAGAGCAGCCCTGTTCTTCTCCACAAAGTCAGATTTACTGTCTGTTAAGAGAAAAGTCACACCATTATAATACTCAACGTTTCCCCCTCAGAAAATTAGAGGTGCACTGAACTTGGAAAAGCCACAAATGCATCAAACACTAGACACACTATTCAATGAACTGATTCAGAAAATGTATTCATCTTTGGGAAGAATCAGATAATCTGATCAATTCCATACATTCGTGTTCGTTGATAACTCTGCAACATTTTAACCCAACGGTGTCTCTTGCCTGATTTAAGACCCTGTTGAAACACTGCTAATCAATAAACTATTGGCAGATATATTCCTATGTTCATAAATGACCTGCCATGCCAATGAAGACTGGAGGATTGTTCTTTTTTTAAACATTACTTAATTTATCTAACGAGTAAGGTAATGTAAACTCACCTGGCTGATGTAGGAGAGAAGGTCTCTTACTGGTAGTTTCTGCATCCGATGCATCAGTTCTCTGCCTTTTGACTGTGAAAAAGATGGAAAGTCAATTACTGTCTCGTTCCACAACGCTGAAAATCCTGATATTACAAATATCAATCCAAGCAATTTTAATTAGTAAACTGTAAATTACTATATGATTCACACTTACCCGTTTTCTTTTTGCTCGAGCCCTGCGGAAACTGACCAAGTAGTTGTGGTATGCGGGGCTTTTTCACTGTGCTGCCCACCAAGTCACCTGACACCATAACAACAACAACAACAACAACAACAACAACAACAACAACAACAACAACAACAGATAGGCATCATCTTTCAGTCAGAAATGCACTGCAAAAGAACAATCGTTAAAGTAGACTTTATACACATAGTTACCTTGCCGAATCATATCAGTCCATGCAGTTTCATCAGTACCACTAATTTTAAGATGAAATGTGAAGGGAGGTGGCTGCTCATAGTACGCTTCAAAGAAGCCTCTGATCTGAATTGGTTTCAGGGTGAATGGCAAGTACTGCAAAGACACATAACATTAGTAATAAACATTAAAAATAAATGCATTATGATATGATATGTTCATTGCTACGCCTTCTGTATCTACCCACAAACACACCTCAGGATAAATTGCTCCTCTTGGCTCACTTATCAGATGGTAGTTCTCCTCTACCAGCAGACAGAGCTGATTCTTGTCAACCTTACTGAAACGTCCCTTTGTCATCTTCATGATCTCCTGCCACACACAAGGACAACAGGTGGACAAGGTGACGACAAAAGGAGAGGAGGGAAGACAACAAAATAATAATCATGATGTGTGTCGAATGGTCAGTTGAAGTACAGATTTTATGGCCAAAACGTGAGGCAGGCTGTTATAGCACCACCATGAGGCCAATATGATTCTTCCATTGGCTACTGGGAGGAGTGTTTGTGCAAAGTTTCACGTCAATCTGACACATTGTTTATTATTTGAGGCATTTTGTGTCTGGATAAGCATTGCACTGTAATGGACACTTTAGGGTCAGACGATGCACGCACTGAGCACACCCGGGGCACAGTGCACTAAATTTTCGCACCGGATAAACAAACGACAAGAGGGCAGTGTGCATTTCCGAACGCACTCACTGTAACCTTGTGTTTGTTTTTTCTCCATAGTTAGTTTTGTACATATGAGGCCCGCTGCCTGTTTCAGATTACGCATAAAGTATATTCATTCATTTGTCTGTCTATGTATAATTGCTACTACTGAAAAAAAGTGTAAGGTCAAATATTTATATGCGAATCATTTCTATTAATTAATTACAAAGTCTCTCTATTTTTCTATCGATTCCTAGCCCTACTAAAGATGTATCATGTATGACAGCTGGTCATTGATCACTATGATTGCTAAAAATCTAATCAAAATCGTAATCTGATTTCTGCATATATTTGGACTGGACATGGTGTTGATACAAGAGTCGATAAAGACACAGAATGTGGTTGTTTGTTCAAAACCAAAGTTAGACTGACTGTGTGGACAAGTATTTCTACGAACGATATCCATTATTACATGTACGCTACACTTACTATTTTCACTTTTCAGGGAGCACCTTTGGAATCTACCCTTCAAAATAGATCTCAAAAGTGTATTATTTTAAAAGTTCACATGATTCACATGATTGCCATTAGACAACAACATTTATCTCCATTTTGGTGGCCTCCTCACTTTAATATGAGACGCATTAAAGCTGGCGAGGAAGATGCGAAAAGTGTGAGTGTTGATAGGACTCCACAGATCCTTGTAGACCAGCACCGCTCCGTGGTGTTTCGCCTGCAGTGTGTCCAGGACGATGCCACCCACAGGTGACAGGGAGGACACCGGCCACTTCAAATGACTACCAGAGGACTGCACTCTCTCTATGACGGGATCCTTGCCTTTGATGTGTAGAACACCAAAGACCTTCTCTTTCTCCTGGCCTGGGTGAAGATACAGAGAAGGAGGGATGGAGGGACAGTTTTGTAGAGACAAAATGCATGGACACCAAAAGAAGGCTGAAGACAGACAATAGGGTAACAGAAATATCACTTATGAATTTACCATTTTGTAAAATAATATTAGACTTCAATAATAAATACGTCAGAGCCAGCATATTTTCTCACCAGCCAGGCACAGAGAGTGAGGGAGCTGAATGAGCTTGAGGGCAGATGGATCCTTGTTGACTGTGTGAACGTTGAATATGGGACCAGCAATCCTCCAGGGGTCCTGGATGAACTTGTTGAACATGGACCAGGACAGGATGGAATAACGCACCAGAACTCCCTCCGATGCATCAAATATCAAGCCTGTTAACATGCACTCATATGTCCCCTCTCCTTCCAGATGAGCCCTGAAGAATGTGCAGGCGCACGCACGTGTGTGCACGCACGCGCACACGCACGCACACGCACACGCACACACACACACACACACACACACACACACACACACACACACCAAATTGAAAATTCTTATAATGAGTAATAATAAGTCATATAATGAAAACAGATACGCAGTTGATTTCAAAGTGACGTCCAGACTCACTGCAAGCGTCCTCTGGAGAGTTTCTCTGGGATGATCTTCTTATTGCCGTAGCTCTACCAAGCAAACACACACAGGAGAGCATTATGGATCACCAGCAACCATACATACGACATACGTATATCAGGGGCATGCGATTCGCTGCACAAATTCCTTTGAACCTAGGCGGTTGGGCCAAATCTGTCACATATTCGTCTGGCTTCGGCCCGGGCTCAGCTCTGGCCGTACATTTATAAACTAAATAATGCTAGCAGCGCAGCCTAATAGACTTTTATATTACGAGCCTATGACACAGCTGCAGTCAGTCTGTGTGCAGCCAGCAAAGCAGGCAGATCAGCCTGCCACTGAGACTGAGATCATGTTGAAGGAGAGCTAGAGTAAATACAACCATCATCAACAGTCTTTCGGGAGGCTAAATGTTAGACTGAAGCATATAGAATGAATCCAACAGTATAAAATAAACGTTAATGTTTGTATTTTGACAGGATAAATGTCAGTCTATCACGGATCTGCATTGCGCTCCTGTAGATTAATGTCAATCAATAACTACCGAGTGGGATAGTCTCTTTTGAAAAACAGAATGAGCACAACTGCTTCATGAATAGCCAATAGGCTATTAAATGAAGAGTAAAATGAGCTGTGCGTGCAACGCCTTGCACCCCAAGCGAGGTGTGTATGACGGATATCAAGAAGAGTATTTGCTTTGATCAAACTGACCTGCTGGACATGTTGGCATTTTTCACAGCATGGTCTGAAGTACAGCTGATCTGGAGGGACAAAACCTAAGAGTTACACAATTACACTATTGGTGATTTTTACATTCATTCATTCATTCATTCTCATCTCTCACCTACCATTGTCATAATCATCCAGATCAGGTCTCTTCAGCTCTGCAGGAAGACATTAAAGAGAACACATTTCATGATATGTAATCCTTTCATGTTGTATTCACACCAACACTTACAGTTCATTGTAGTGTTAAATGTATTACCTTCCTCTCCACTAGTTAACTTCATCTTCTTCATCATCATGTTCATGCAGTCGTCTGTAGAGAGTAAAGACAGTGGACAGTTAGTGGATCAGGGGCAGCTTGGAGGCTTACAGTGTAAAATATTAATATAATCCATGACTCGCACCTGAATCCTCTTCCTCCTCTTTCTCCTCTTCCTCTGATGAGATGTCAAACAAATCCTAAACATTATGAGGAGAAATCATAAAACACAACTTTAAGAAAGATTCAGTCTAAGAAATTAACACTCAGAATGTTAAAGCATTTTTTAAGTAACTTGATCTATAAACTCAGTTGAATTATTGCGACCGAAGGTCGCAGTTTACCATGAGAAATGTCACAGCTTGTCCTTGTGTAGACGTGTACAAATTTTTATTGTCTATGTTTGCCGCTCTGACATCAGGCTCTGATGTCACTGTGATGTCTGGCACATCTTGTCCACGTATCCGTGTATCTCTGAAGGTCACGCCTGTCACTGTGGTTCCCCTGACACATCACTGTGACATCATGGGTGATATCACAGGTGACATCACCTATGTAAAAGTCCATATATGGGTATTCCCCAGCATCCCTTTTATGCCCATATATGAATATCCCTGATGTAATCAATATTACGCCCATATCTAAGAGGACTTCATATGGGAATGCCCATATATGGAGGAAGACAGCCCATATCTGTGTGGCTGGTCCAGACAGGGATCTCCATGTATGGGCATAAAAGGGATGTACCGATGTCGCTGATTCACCTTGGCACATTTCACTCTGATTTTTTCATCTCACTCATGTCACTTTGTCTGTTGACCTCACTCAGCAACAAAATAAAAAGAAATTAAACAAAAATTCAAATAAAACAATTCAAAGAATGCAAGCAGTGATCACCCCATGATGTGCACTGCGATAAGATTCTAGGAGTCTTAATACTTAATTCTGATTATGTACATTTTGAGTTATTATTAACATGCTAACGTATTGAATCCAACCTATAACACTAACCACTAACACAAAGGTGTAAATATTTGCCTAGTTATCTATGAAACATCTTCATCTCTCACACTCACCATCACGTCAGCGTCTGCCTGGGCAGGAACGTCACTCATGTTGCTCATGGTGTCATATCCTGAAGAGGACGCAGGCTGTCTCTTCAACCAATCAGAGACCTTCTTGTCAGGTGACCAGCTGGATAAACTTCTTGTCTCAGATGGTGTTTCAACACTCACTGGAACACAAGACAAGAGACATTTACAATGATAATCATCCTCATCATCATTATTATAATTATAATTTTATTATTATTAAACCCTTACATTTTTACCAATTTTTAAGTTTAAATGGGTAAAAACTACCCTTCCAAATTCGAACAACGCTTCATGATATCCTCAGACACAGCTATTCTAACGCAACAAAACCCACTAACACCAAAAGTGTCACCAGGTTTCTAATACAATGCAAGGGTTAACATACATAATTGTAAATGCTGCCAAACAATAGTTTAACATTACCAGTAAGACTCCCTAATCAGGAGATAAGCGACCGTCAGGTCGCATACACAAACTTTAGAAGGCAATCGTAGCCAATCAGGAGGGAATATGGGAAATGGGACAGATCCATGTTGATGACATGACTTTAGAGATACTGTGCAGTGTGCACCGCTTTGCGTGATTTGGGGGAAAAATCTGTAGGAGCAGTGTCCAAAAATGTGTTTTGCAAACATTGGCCTCATGGTGGCGCTAGAAGAGGGCCATGTGAGAAATCAGGGCTGGAGGTGGTGATTTGCCAGCCAAGGAGTGTGTGTGCAAAGTTTGGCATGGATAGGGGCAACGGTGCTGGAGATAGTAGGGCCCAAAGTGTGACATGACATGACGTGACGGACAGACAGACAGACAGACGGACGGACGGACGGACAGCCGGTGGAGCTTTTCATAGTAACCTGACGGTCACAATAAAACATTGTCATCACATGACAGATGGAGAGAGGCAGGGCTTGCCTCCTGGCAGAGATTTGCCCTCTACTGAGCGCACATTTAGTTCTTACAGCTCATCCGCACTGCCAGCGAGCGAGCGTTCAGCCGCTTGATGTCACGCGAAATACTGTCCTTATATGGAATGTCAGCCATTGCGTTGCAACGTAGCCTGAACCAATCAAATAAATAAATAATTATAAAAAGTGTCTGGAGGCGGGACATGGGCGCGAAACCTCGCTCAAATACAGACTCGAATATAGGAGGGGTCGACGACGTCGCTGCACAGTCGTTCGCTGTATACATCAGGGCGGTCGCATTGAAACAAATGTATTTTAATGAGATCTCATTGCTCGCATCGCGGGCAGTGCTGATGAGCTGTGAGATTGATTCCAGGGTCAAATCTGCAGGCCAGAGAGTAAACATCTTACCTGTTGTCTGGCTGATCTGAGGGGCTCGCTTCCTCGTCACCATGTCTTCTGTTTTCTCCAGCAGCTCTGTTACTTCTGAAATGATAAACTTGAGACCATGTAGAACATGGTACCTGTAGCCACATTTCTCCAGGAGCCACCTGAGAGGTTCTCCTTCAGACTCGATGTACTCCTCAACACGTCTCCCTCCCAGCCACCATCCCATCATGAACAGAACCTGAGCGTTTCTCCAGACTCTGTCTCCCTGCAGCTCCATGTGTTCCTCCACTGATCTCCTGTCAGCTTCAGAGAAACTGGACCTGACATTAACAATCACCAGGACAGCGTGGGGTCCAGGAGAACACAGAGTCACACCGTGTAGAAGGACGTCTTTGATCTTCTGTGATGGAGGCGTAGTCAACCAGTCTGGACAGATCACCACACTCACATATCTGCCGTCAACTATGCTCTCTTGTCTGACACATTCTGTCAGTTTGGTCTGGGTTTTAAACTCCTAGAATATGAGGTTTATGTTAGTCATAATTAATAATCACTAACATAGAGCTATATGGAAGTAAATAGAATAGCTCACCGTGACAGTTAGCTAACACAGATCACAGGGACATGTACTTGATAAGTCTTACAGTCTTACTTCTACTCCACTACACATCTTACAATATTATAATATAACTTACAATTATTTGAAATCATTAATTACAAGTTACTTTGCAGACACGCACATTAACTGATACATTATGATATATTTTATAGGTTAATCTATCCAGCTGTGCCATCACATAAGTCAAATCAGCCCCACCTTTACCAGCTGCAAAATTAAAGTTTCCCAAACAGTGGGCCAATTATTATGGGTTACAAGTAAATATTTCCTTTTTTTCTGTTTCCTACATTTAGAAAAGTATATAGGCCTATATATATTATTTCAAAAGATTTAAAAAGTTTAAACTAAAGATAAATCACAACTTAACATCAATTCAAACATTTTTTTAAAGTATTTCATATAGTATGCCATCACAATTCCCATGAATAATACAAAAAGAAAAGTTGAAGAATCAGTGAAAATATAAGATCTACAAACTTGCAACATGGTGTGAGCTTGTAGATCTGCTATTCACTAGTTTGGGTCCCAGTCAAACGTCTAATTTCTCTTTTGGGCCTTGAGCTAAAAAGTTTGGGAATTAATGCATTACTAAAATCCAATTATTAAAAAGGGGTTCAGCTTCAGCCTACACCTTTTCAGGGCCATTAGTGGACTACATTGTATGTATGTATTTGTGCTCTTTTAAATAGACCGGAATAAAAATGTACTACTAATCCACAATCCAATAATATGATTGTGATAATGAATACTATTACGTTTGGTACTGCGATGCCAATACCTAATACCTAAATATCTAATTTGACTCTATTACATTTGTTTTAAACATTAATCAATCTACAATAAATCAATAAAATAAAATGCTAATTACAAAAGCTACCATCTGTGGTGGAAGAAATAATTACTTTATTTTTCTTTTTAAGTAAAAGCTCAAAACCACTATTGTAGAAGCAATCTGGTAAAGTAAACAACTCCAGACTAAATAATATCTAGGCTCATTTTCCTACTTATATTGATCCCAAATGACTGTACATACTCTCTATTAGGCAGAAATGCCCCCTGTCGTCAAAAGGACATTTTTAAAATCAATACACTTTGAAAGCCAAGAGATCTTTCCTGATCACATGCCTTTCAATTATTATCATTAAAAGCTGCTAAAATAACATTTTTAAAAATAGTAAAGGGTGTGTGTGTGTGTGTGTGTGTGTGTGTGTGTGTGTGTGTGTGTGTGTGTGTGTGTGTGTGTGTTTGTTTGTTTGTTTGTTTGTTTGTTTGATTGATTGATTGATTGATTGATTGATTGATTGATTGATTGATTGAAGACTTTATTAGAAGTTTGCATAGGAAAAGGTACAGTTTCATGACGGTACAGTTCACTGGTACAATATCTACTAAAAGGAGATCCATGAAAAGACTAAGCTTATTTCCACAGGAAACCATTTAAGTATCTCATATAACATTGAATGACAGACGAATAGAACACAGTACTATGCAGTAGATATTAAGGGTGCCGGAAAAAATCGATATGAATCGATTATCGGTTTCAACACTAGCGATACGGCTGCATCGATGCGCGTTTACCTGGAACGGTCCAAATCGCGGCCATATCGGTCGATGTATCGGTCCTAAAGTTATTAATCGGATTAATCGGATTTTAGCATTAAATAATTAACCTGCTGTGAAACTCTGAACTCATTTACTCAGCGTTTAATGTTACAAATCATTAGTTCAAAAGTTAGCGCTGCTAACAGTGTCAGTGCATTGAGTGTAATGGAAAGAAGAAAAAAAAGGAAAAAGCTGCCTGCTCTGTCCTCCAATAGAGCTGGGTTTCTGCGTACTGCAGTCATACCCGTCTCCTGTCCTGCGGGAAAAGCCGCAGATCTACAAGCCCACAGCCTGTTGCATGTGGATGAGTTGTAAACTTGTATATCTGCTACTTCCGGCGCAGCACACTGCTGACGCTCGCAACTCCGCGACAACAGCGACTTGTAAACAAACCAACGTGGAAGTTCCATAACTCAATGTATTATTCCAGTGGAGAAACGCAACGTTGGATTAAGAATGCGACAGTAATGGATTGGATTACACATAACACTTTTCCCAGTAGAACCGTCAGAAGTCCCCACACTCTGGTGACGCGAGGTTATCCCCGCACTTGTCGACAGCAAAGGTAATAATCACAGCATCAGTTTTTATTGCAAAGGGCTACGCTACTATAGAGTATTGGTTTTCAAAGTGGGGTCCGGGGACCCCCAGGGGTCCTTGAGGGAGTTCTAGGGGGTCCTCGGCGAAATGATAGGAACCAAATGGACCCTTGGGTATGTGTAACTCAGGGGAGTGTACAAATCGAACCAAATGGACCCATTTGGTGCATGTCACATGCACCAAACATGCAGCATGTGCATGTCAAACTGGGGGTCTTTGACATTGTTTTATTTTTATTTTTTAGAACTACTGCAGTAGAGCCATAAGATAACAAGAAGACATGATGTGTGCCAGACTTCAAATGTTGCACTTATACATTTATACTGCTGTTGTTACTGTTGTAAAGTGGATCTCTTTGAAATGATCTTATTGACTGAATAACAGCAGGCTCTTTTACTAGTTTTATTTGGTGATCTGATCTGATCTGATCTGATCTGATCTGATCTGAGGTATTGGTGAGGATTGATCTGATCTGTGGCATTGGTGAGGATGTATTTTAGTTTTTCAGTGTTATTATAGCAGCTTTGCAAAGTACAATTATTGCACTGTACTGAAGCCTGAAGGGCCAGGCCTTTTGTGTGTTTGTTTTATATTTCTCCACCTGACTAACTGTAACTGCTAAAGTGAAGCTCTTAGAAATGGGTGTGTGAGACAGATTTTCAAACCATGTCAGTAGGCTTTGTAGTTTACATTAATTATTTTTTGTATCTACAATTCTACATGTCTGTGTCTATTTAGAATGAACACAACAATGACATGATACTAAAATGATTTGTCATCCATCTTTCTTTACAATTTTCTGTTATTCCTTGGTCTTTTATGAGATATCCATTATTTGAAGGTCAGCAATGCTACTTTATAGATTATAGCTTTTTAATTGAATGGAAAATGAATGTTTCATTAAACGTATGTATCAGATCACAGCGAAACGCATCGAATCGTATCGAATCCAATCGAATCGCATAAAATTCCACAAAATCGAAATCGTATCGAAATTGCACCGAATCGAATCGTATCGAATCGTTCTGTATGTAAGATGTATCGTCTTTGAATCGAATCGCAGCCCATGTATCGGATACGAATCGAATCGCCTTGTAAGGGATGGATACACACCCCTAGTAGATATGTAAAGGAAAAAAAATGATAGAACATAAAAAGAAAACAGTAAGTCTAAACAAGTAAGTCTAAACAAGTGTGTGTGTGTGGGGGGCATGACAAATTGTCAGGAGACCAGGGTGGAAGTGGTTAAACATTCGTAACTGAGCTCATTTGTTATACCATCATTCATCATAACATCACATTCATATCATATTACTCACCTTCCAGTGAGTGTATGTAAACACAGTCTTCTGCAGAATGAGGTTTCCAGCTCTGTTCCTCTCAGCCTGCTTTCCACCAACCAACATCAGCCTGACATCTCCTAGACTCTGATGTTCTCCTGGCACGCGCGCACGCACGCACGCGCGCGCGCACGCACGCACGCACGCACGCACACACACACACACACACACACACACACACACACACACACACACACACACACACACACACACACACACACACAATTAATAAGCAGGTTCTCAAAATCTTTCCTGCCAAGAACCCCCTAACCCTAACCCTGCCCTAAAATCACGCTGCGACCTGGCGGTCGCTTATCTCCCAATTAGGGAGTCTTACTGGTATATAAACCCTCAACGCTGTCCACTACGCAACACATAGTGACGCTCTCAGTCGCGCTGTGAACTTGTATATCTGTTGCTTTTTAGCGAGCGTCACCGTCGTTTAATGGAGGTTGTATAATTATAGGCTATATGTTTTGTCTGCATGAGCTATTTTTAACATAGGCCTGCCCATATTCTCTCAAAAGTGAATTAATAAGGCTAAAGCGAGTAGGTTATTCCTGTTTGTTTACATGGCAAATCCAAGATGGCGGACATACAACAAAGTTTAATCAATGAATTAATCACAGGTTAAAGTTTTAATCAGAGGTTAAGCATTTAATCACCGATTTGTTAAGCAATGCTTAACGTTAAGTGGTACAACACACCTCGAATTAAAATAAATTCTAGATCAACAAATCCATGATTAACCCTAAACTAAGCTTTATTTAATCCGTCTTGGTGCAAACTGCCCTTAAAATAGTGAAAATAGCCGATCTACAATCCCACAAAGTGTTGCACTGTGATGCATTGTGAGCTTGTAGTTCTGCTAATTGTAATATATAGGCCTATATATATATATATATATATATATATATATATATATATATATATATATTGATTGTTAACAATTTTGCTGCCATTTTAAACATAGCTGTAGTAAGCAGCTGCCAAATTGTCCTTACCTTTTAATCGTGCACTATTTGTGCGCGACTCATCTAGTAGACGTGTAGACTCGGTGACAGCTTTCGAATTAAAAAAAACCCATTGAAATAGACATATCCGTTGCCACGCTGGATCCCTGCTTATCCGCCAGTGTTTACATAAAAAAACATTGGAACAGCCAGCTGTGCGCTATGGTAACACGTGGACACGTTCGCGCACATAGCAAACGATATGTGCGCAGATCATATGCCAGGCGGGTAAAAGAATCAAACAGCTACAAAATAAAATAAAAACGCGAACGGAGCTGCGATTGGACGTCAGACCGGATATGGAAACCTAGATCCGGTCCAAACGGGAAATACGACCGGATACAGTTAGGAGGCGGGCCTAAAGTCTCCGAAGCGGCTATATACAGTGACCATACTTTTAATCGTTTCATAATGATTAAAGCTAATTAAATTTCCGGGATCGACGGGCATCGCAGAGTGGTACAGCGGGAAATCTCCGGTTTCGACGGGGATCGCAGGAAATGAGTTAATAATAATTTACCAGACAGATTGGTAAAAGACAGACAGACAGATAGACAGACAGACAGACAGACAGACAGACAGACAGACAGACAGACAGACAGACAGACAGACAGATATACAGATACTGTAGATATACAGACAGAAGACAGACAGACAGACAGACAGACAGACAGACAGAGAGGGATAGACGGATAGACGGATAGACAGACAGATAGATAGATAGATAGATAGATAGATAGATAGATAGATAGATAGATAGATAGATAGATAGATATTAACCTTCAGGCAGAGGTTTCAGAGTGGTCAGTGTCTGGACACGTTCCTCAATGTTCCTCTTCCTTTCTGACATCTTCTCATCTCCATCATCTTCATATAGTGTCCACCTGTGTTTCCTGACACCATATCCTCTATCTTCTCCAGAAGCTGTGTGACCTGAGTGACATCTGTCTCGTGGTTGTTGAGGACATGATACCTGTTGCCACATTTGTCAACAAGCCAGCGGAGGTCTTCACCTTCAGCCTCAATGTAATGTTCAATGCTTCTGTCTCCCAGAAAGTCTCCAAGGGTGAACAGTATCATAGAGTAACTCCACACTCTCTCTGGCTGAAGTGACATGTGTTCCTCTAATGCTACTCTCTGTGCTTTGGTGAATGCTTCACGAAGAGGAACGACCAGAAGAACAGCATGTGGTCCAGGAGGACAGAGACACACACTGTTCTGGATCACCAGTTTGTCCATCTCTGAGGTGTCCTGTAGTGGACTGTTGTACCACCAGCCTGGTGAGTCCACCACTGTCACATGTCTCCCTGCTACTTCACCCTGTCTCACCTCACACTGCACTGACCTCTGACCTACTTTAAAACCACTTCCTGTCAGAATGGTGTTTCCTGCTGAACTCTTCCCAGAGTTCTGCCTTCCCAACAACACAATCCTGATGTCAGTCAGTCCTGTCAGAGAAAACACAATTGGCAGCTTTTTGTTTATAACATTTTCAAGTCGTTTTTTTCCCCCTTCCAAAAATAGTGGAAATAGCCGATCTACAAGTTCACATTGCTTTGCAACATGACACATTGTGATCTTGTAGATCTGTTATTTTGTCTATTTGACGTATTTGTCTTTGTCTTTGTATATGACAAAGTATATCAAACTCTGTAGCTCTGTTCCTTTAAAGGGGCCCCACCATGAATTTCACGTTTCATTTCTTTCTTGTTTTTTGGCATTCCCAGTATCTCTTCCAGCCCCCCAAAAAATCCATTCATCAACTCTAAGCCTTGCCTTTCATTTCAGTGATTTTCTGAATGGGCGCGTCTGATCGGGCCCTTGTTTATGTCACAGGCCCTTGTTTACGTCACAAAGGGGCTCTTTTCCTATTGGGCCCCCTAGAGAAGGGGGCGGTACTTTTTGGGAGGCTATACTCTATTGAGACTATATATATGAGGTGGAACCATGAGGTAAAGTGGTACTAAAATTGGCTTGAATGGATTGACTCTACATGGTTCTCATCGTGGTACCATGCTAATCTTCTCTGTATCGTACCAATTTTAGCCCAAAGACAGCACCCCGTTGCCAACAAAGGTCATTTTGGTATTGCATCTGAAATGGCTTGGAATTAGAGACAGACAGAACATGAAATTTAAATATCCGAGTGGTTGTTTAGGCTAAAACCTGTATAAAACCGTATTATGGACTAATATTTATATAAAATATATATTTTGAAAAGCATGGTGGGCCCCTTTAACCACTTCAATAGGCGTACAAAAACATAGCAGTAATCCTGGTTTCAATAATGCCTCCACCTGGCCAGCCGGGGTACCTGATGGAGGGGAAAGGAA
>NC_137825.1:57989849-58092349 GCF_963921795.1 Nannobrachium achirus
GCCTCTGGGCAACTGATTTTACCCCTTGGGATAATAAAGGTATCTATCTACAGAAGTGGACGTCATCATCGGAATCGATGGACAACCATAAGCAAGTAAGCGTGCGTGCATGCGTTAGAAGGACAATGTCAGTCACCAGAACCAACAGGTGATTTCTATTAATCTATCGTCTTTAGAGTGGAGTTTGACGTTACAATGGATTTGTGTAAGGAGGCATGTCTGATAAAATTTATATCAAAAATCTAAATACTGAACCAAGCAACTTAAAAAGTGTCTGGTGATAAAACACAAGCCGGGGTAAAAGATAAAATGACCCCAAAAATGTTTGAAAGTGAAGTATCTCTTTGAGACTCTTTAGACCAGGCTGGGGTGCCAAATGGTAGATCACAAAGACTGTGCAGGTAGACCACATGACACACTCCTAAAAAATTAAAATATTAAAATAAAAATAAAAATTATGTATAAACAAAAATCAAAAAATTCCTAATTTTGGCATATATGTCAAGGGCCTGTCAGCAACCTTCATGGCTTCTAAAGGCAAGCCCCCCAATGCAATACTTTGTTTTCAAGAGTCAGTATCATTACAAAGAACCCGGAAACCTAAGAATTTAACGCCCACTATTTCCCATTTCAAGTGCGTTTGTCTTATGTAAGACCAGTGCCGCTTGTGCCCGCTTGTGAAACCAATGTCGCCAACCAGTCATCACCCAGCTGACAGACCAGAGCGCAAGAGGCCAGAAGGACTTCGTACATCCACGTCAGGACGGATTGCCATCCCGACCATCGAGCACCAGGTTCTGTCAGTGCTCCAGATCAATGAGGAGGGCTTCACCACCGCCAAACAAGTCACTCGCCACCTCGCTGACTAACAACGTAGCAGCCGTCCTCCTTCAGGAGACACACTGTGACAGTGATAACATCCTAAAAATGCCCGGATTCCACCTTGCTGGGTCCACCCACAGCAAACAGCATGGACTTGTAACCTTTGTTATAGCTGGACAGCCACTGGCCAATCTCCATCAGGCTCCAACATCGAATGGCTTTCTACTAAAGTACAGTCCACATCGGTTGTCAATGTTTAAAGCACCCACCAGCCACGCTGACCATGGCATCACTCCCGCTGGCACCTGCACCCGCCATCTATGCAGGGGACTTCAACTGCCAACACACAGTTTGGGGATACAGCCATACAACACCAAACGGAGAGAAATGAAGCCAATGGGCCTCCAGTGCCAATGCACTGCTGCTGTGCTGGAGAAATCTGTCAGAAGATGGAACTTCCGAAAGGCAAACTGGCAGTCTTTCACTGAGGAGACGGAAAGACAATCAGTTTGCATCCTAGACCCAGATTCTGACGATGTGGATGTCGGGTATGTAAAAAACATCCACCATGGCTTCAACACAAACTACATCCCAGGCTGGGATGAAGAGTGTAGCCACCTCTTGCATGTCCACCAACAGGCAAGCTCCAGGGAAGAAGTGGATGAGTCTGCAACTGCACTCCTGCAGAAGCTGGACGCCACCCGAAGGGCAAGGTGGACCGAAGTCGTGGAGTCAATCGACTTCACCCACTTTAGTCGCAAGGCGTGGCGGACAATCAACCAGCTGACAGGCAGAACATCATCGGCCCCCAAGTGCCCAGTAACAGCAAATGCCATTGCCTCCCAGATAAGAATTTTGCCCGCACAACATCACATGAGGTATCCTCCCTGAGTAGCTGAGCCATGAGGAAACTCAAACAAGGGAAGGCACCAGGCCATGATTACATCCACCCCGAGTTTGTGACCCACCAGAGCGCAAGTACATCCGCATGGCTCTGCTTGTTCTACTCTGCATGCTTCAGCAGAAGCAAGCTCCCGAAGATCTGGCACTGTGATATGCCAACACCACCACAACAGTGCTGCCTCTAAATAGACTCAAGTCCCACCACACATACAGCAAGGCGGCACAAGCTCTGGTCAGATTCACCCCTGAGGACCTGTCTACAGAGGCATGGTTGGCGGCAGCCTGGGAGCGGGAGTGGGAGTCGGCCGGGCCAACACGCATCCACAGTTACATCCAGGACCCGGTAGCCGGCATCAAAGGAGAGGAACTGCCATCCCGGCAATGGTCTCTGCTGAACCGCCTGAGAACTGGGGTCAGACGCTTCAAAGCGTCCATGCGAAAGTGGGGCTTGGCGGACGGAGCAGCATGTGAGTGTGGGGAACCGGAACAGACCGCTGACCACATAATCAACGCCTGTTCTCTGTATAAACCACCCTCGGAGGCCGGCCTCTTCGATGTGGGACCTGAGACGAGGGTGTGGCTGTACGCTACTGATCTGGACATCTGATGATGACAAACAAAAGAAAAGTGACGCTATTCCAAAGCCCCATCAGGTACATTTTGTTGGGGGTGGGTAGATCAGGTTGAGCTGGTCATTTTAAAAGTAGCAGACACGTCAAAAAAGTGTGGGCACTTTAGCCCTTCACTGTTGTCACACAGACACGTGCATGCACGCACGCACGCACACAGGGAAGTGGGGTGGGGTATCAGTGATACTTTTTTTTTGGTAAAGACTTGTAGTATTTGAGCCTCATTGTCACTGTGTCCATTTAGTTTATTACCAGCTAATCTCAGGCACTGTTGGCCCGGTCACCAAACTGTGCGCACACACTCCCTGGAAGCCAATTCAGATTCAATTCAGTGCCACCATGAGGCCGATGTTTGCAAAACACATTTCTGTACACTACTCCAACAGATTTTGTCCACAAATCATGCAAATCAGTAGACAGTATCTCTACAGTCATGTGATCAACATGGATCTGTCCAATTTTCCATATTCCATCCTGATTGGCTACAATTGCCTGTCGCTATGCTCCTCCCGAAAAGCTTTTGTCCAATGCTAGCTTAGCAACCGTTACTAACTGGCAGCTTGCCAAGACAAGCTTCCATGAGCAGTTGTAGTTGTCAATGCTATTTTGCCAGCTCATACACAGTTTGCAACATAACTGCAAGAATAGGAATACCACGATAGCGCGACGTTGACCAGCAACAGATTCCCCATATCAAACCAGAAAACGGTTGGAGGGTGCATTTTTCCACCCCTTTTCCCATGCTGAAATCTGAACTTGTTGGCTATGTTGTTGTGTTGTTGAACACAGTTACACACATACACAACTTAACATCGGGAAAGTTACACGACTCACCCACCCAGGTGATAGCAATAATACTAAAGTGCTTTCTGAAGGCTCATAGATGTCACAATATGGTACACTCAAGCAGAATTACCTCTATCTTCCGTATTATTTAATAAGAAGCATTTTAATCCGATCGGTCGCCATTTTCTAAAAAGGTTTTAATGTATCAGTGTGCAATACACCTCACAACCGATTGCGTAGTGAGAAAAATGCAAGAACATGGTCGCCGATTGGATTAAAATCCTTTTTATTTAACAATACAGAAGATACGGGTAATCCGTATTGTGACATCCGTGAGCCTTCGCTAAGCACTTTATTTTTGAAATCTGAACGTTTGTGGAGACGTACTTGGCAAATTGGCTAAACTTCAACTACCAGGTTGAAGTGACGCATGACGGTCATGAGATATGACCGAATTGTTTCAGGGCTATTTCTCCCTCTAACAGTTCCCACTAGGCAGAGGAAGACATTTCTCAAATCAGCCTCATGGTGGCGCTATAACTTTGTATGCGCACACCCTTGATAAGGAAAGACCTTTGCCCTGCATTTTTCACATTTGCCTTTTATAGCACCACCAGGAGGCCAATTTATGTAAAACACATTCTTTGCTGTTACTCCATCAGATTTTCTCCAGCAAGCACGCAAATCAGTGCACAGTATCTCTATTGTCATCTGATCAAGACCGATCTGTCCGATATTTCATATTCCATCCTAATTGGCTAATATTGGCTTCCACAGTTTGCAGGATTGCTCATATTGCTTATAAATCTATACAATTTGATTGATATCTCTGGCATGAAATGGTCGCGATTCCTGAAAGGTTTAGCTGTCGAGTCGACCAGATGGACACCTACAGCAAAGGGTGTTGCACCGAATTCTGGACCCTGGGTACAAGGATTCACTGCGGGCCCCCCATGAATGTTCCTCAACTTCGCGTTGTAGGCTACCCCTGTTCATTCAGCCTACATTAGGCTACTTAATCAGTAGCTATTTAACATAACAAATAAGGTGTAGTCATGGGTCATGGCGTTTTAGCCAATACAGTGCATTAATATTTAAATCAATCTGAGTCAGTCTCTGTAGGTCCACCAGCCAGAGTAGAGCCAGAGGGAGTTCCTTATTCCTCTGTTGTTTTGTTTTAATAGTCGTGTAGGCCTGCATATTTTTCCAATGCATACCAGGCCTTGTGGACGGATTTGGAAGAGATTTGGGTCCAAGAAGTGAATGAGGCCAATAGAGGCAGCTGTGATTCTAGTCGGACGTCGAGGCGGAGCCAGCGTTTAGAGGGGTGGAGTTGTGATCGGTCTATTACTGTGAAATTTGCCACACTTACAGTATCCCCACTAGCCTAGTAAACTGACTCCTCCTGCCTTCTGTTCGAATTCGAGGAGAATTCGAAGTCAGAAAGCAGGAGGAGCCTGGTTTACGAGGCAGATAGACTTTTGCTAAACACATTTTTGGAACAATGCCTGATCATGCATGCAGCGCCCAATTGCCGTGAACGCCCTAGGTGAAGACGACATGCCGCCCTTTTCACATTGGCCTATTATAGCGCCACCAGAACGACTGATCTGGTGGAGAGCTTGGAAGAGCACTGCTTATAGTTTAAACTGTGTTGCACACTGGAAATAGCAGATCTATTTTGGGTCCTGACAATTCTTCAAGTTAGACAAGACATCTGACATCAATCATAGCCTTTTAAGTGTTAGTGTGGTATGTGGCCGATGTGGCCTCCACATATGTGCATTCCCATATGATGTCCTGTTAGATATGGGCTTAATATTGATGACATCAGGGAACTCCATATATGGGCACAAAAGGGATTCTGTTAGTGTGACATCACAGTGAAGCCAGAGCGTGATGTCAGAGCATGATGTCAGAGCGACAAACCCATAGAACCACACACAGTGTCAGGCGTGACAGAGATACATACATACATACATACATACATACATACATACATACATACATACATACATACATACCGGTACATACATACATACGGGCAAGCTGAACGGTACATAATGTCTCTGTCTGTCGGTGTACGTTTTTTTTTACAGTCTATGGGTTTGCTGCTCTGACATCACTGTGATGTCAGGTGAACCACACTAACAGAATCCCTTTTATGCCCATATATGGAGATCACTGATGTCATCAATACAAAGCCCATATCTAACAGGACTCCATATGGGAATGCCCATATATGGAGGTCACATTGGCCACATACCTAACAGAATCCATATATGGCCAAGACAGATGGCCAATATCTGTGTGGCTGGTTCTACAGACAGGGATCTCCATATATGGGCATAAAAGAGATTGTATGTATGATGTCAGATGTCATAGAACTTTCATATAACAAATAACTGAGTAAGCATGTTAGGGGTCTCACAGCATATCTCCATATACAGTACATGGATCTCCATATATGGGTACCAGTGGTCTCCATATATGGGTAACTGGTCCAATATGCATCACTGGCCAGATGGCCAAGACATGGCATGACCTCGAGGTCTCTCTCTCTCTCACACACACACACACACACACACACACACACACACACACACACACACACACACACACACACACACACACACACACACACACACACACACACACACACACACAGCACAGATAGCACCCCAAGACACTGATCACTTGACCACATGCCCCTGAGATGAAACCTGTTCTTATAGATTTCCTAGATAGCTTCATAGACCTGTTAGACAGCAAACACCAGTATGTATTATCATTATTACTAATATATGAATGACTAGCACCAAGGACGGGTGTTTTCAATGAATCTATCATTGTTATTATGAAGTTACCATGGGATTCTATAGGAAGGGGGCGTGTCTGATAAAATCAATATCAAACATCTAAATACTGAATCTATTACTTTCTGGTGTGTTCACAAATGCGTAGACGTTAATGACCCCAAACCATGTTTGAAAGTGAAATATACCTTTAATGAACACATGTACAATATTGTAACTTCCTGAAAAGTAGCCTGTTTTCTGCATAGAGGTTTTCACATGAAATACGCACGTTTCACCACATTATACTTCCTTGTATAACGAACAGCAAAAATATAACGAAAGCTGCAACAAATTGCTTGATTTTAGTTTTGCAATTTTTGCGGGGTTTGAAATATTACAAATTCCTAACTTACCTGGGATTTAGATAATAATCTTGATGGATAAATGCCGACTCTGACTTTAATTTAAAGAAGTTGAGCAGCACTTTGTGGCTTCGTCCTCTCTATGTGTGTTTCATGCAGGGGGAAAAAAACTGACAGTAAACAACAAAAACAAAAGAGGTCATGTGACCTGGAGAACCTACGTGATTGGATAACTGAATGACCCCCATTTCAATTGTGCCATTGGAGTTCAGCTTTATTTTCATGCATTCTGGGCAATGATTATGCATAACATTCATTCACCGATGGTGGAGGAAACCATGCAAGGTACTTGTCTGTTTTTTTACCCCCACCCCCAACCTATTTTTGTGAAGTGAGTGACTTGAGGAAAATGCAGCACCCTATTTGACGTCGGAAGTAAAACATGTTTTAAAGGGATAGTTCACCCCCAAAAAGCCTTATATTAATTACTTTTCTATTAATTACTCATGCCATGGAGACTTGAATTCATAGATATTGTTTTGTTTTTGTCACATTCCTAAACCAATAATTTGGTGACCAGCAGTGGTTACCTATGGAGTCACAAAGGAGACTATGGGTGTGTTCGGAAATGCGCACTCAAAGCACTGGTGTTCCATGTTGTCGTTCGTTTATTCGTTGCACTTGTTGCGTTGTCGTTTGGAAATCCAGTGCACGGCGCACCGGTGTGCACTCACCAACCCTACTCAGAAGATGGGGTTTGACGGTGTGGTGTGTCGGTGCGGTGTTTTGATTGGCTGGTTTTCATGGCCATGTCTCGCACTTCTCAGCTGTGAACAATGGCATAGGAAATGATAACAAAATGCACTATTTGCTGTTTTATTGGTCCTTTGGGCTTTATTGTTACACACATCAACGTGTAAACTAACAGCAGGTAGGCCAATGTTATGAATTAAATTACCTATCAATAGCAATGTTACGTCAGCAACTACTGCTTTTAAGAACGTTTTCTGACTGAAAAAGCACACAGTTGCCTCTTATCTAGTCATTCGTAAATAACGTCACCGCCCACTGCACTCACTACACTGAGCACACACCCGGTGCGCATTTCCGAACGCACCCAATGTTTCTCCTATCAGATACATGAGGGTCTTTATTCTAACTAGAAATACTGTTCCTACGAAACAGTGTGGGCTCGCTCGTGACAATACTCTACAGCGTGCTAACTGGCATATGAAGCTCAACCAATACTCCAGCTAACACCACTCCCAGATTTGTTTCCACCAATTGCGCCTCATTGGCTAACGGAACACGATATGCGTCGGAAATAATGACGAAACCATAGTGTGTCAGACTAACTGAAAATGTATTATTATTATTTTTTAATTGTAATTAAAACCCAGAAAATAGCCAAAACTGGCGACGCACACTTGTTATGCGTTGTAACAAGCCATTGGTTGGTTTGCGATATTGCAGCTCTGTTTTGAGAAGAAGAATGGTGGAACTTTAACAGCCAATGTGTGTAGGCTGCATATTGTGCCTTACCTGGAACTGACTAACTTAAAGCCATAACGCAAGGCTACTTACTATTAGGGATGGGTACCGAAATTCGGTACCGGGAAAGAACCGATAAGAACATGACGGTTTCTGGGTACCCAAAAAATATATGTAATTTCGGTACTGCCTATCGGTTCCTAGATGTGATGCGCTAAAAAACCACCGCACAAACACCACAATCCAAGAATCGGGCATAGGCTACACCACGATGCCTCGAAGCATAACTCTTATGGAGGAGTATAGACACAGCGTGGCGCGTCGCTCCAAGCTGCATTCCGACACTCCCCTCCTCCCTGTTTCTCTGCTCCCCCGTCTCAAGACAAGTAGGAATTGGGAAGAAATAGCCAACCAGCAACCAAGCTTTTCTTCTGGAATTAACCAAACTAGAATCCACTGTTCCACAGAGCGACAGAGGGTCTAACATTAGCGCTACTACGCTAGCTAGCTGAGAGACGGTATCCTACAAGAAGTTCGGCGGCCCTTCGGGCCACTCACCTCTGGAGTTCACAGCACGATACTTACACCAGCTGTGTGTGTGTGTGTGTGTGTGTGTGTGTGTGTGTGTGTGTGTGTGTGTGTGTGTGTGTGTGTGTGTGTGAGTGAGTGTGTGTGTGTGTGTGTGTGTGTGTGTGTGTGTGTGTGTGTGTGTGTGTGTGTGTGTGTGTGTGTGTGTGTGTGTGTGTGTGTGTGTGTGTGTGTGTGTGTGTGTGTTGCTAAAATAAAACTGAAAGTGAATTCTCCCCAAACATTGGCAGGCCTATTATAGTAATAATAATAACACAATTAGGCCATAAATGTGCAATTATGCAACTGGAGACATATTACCTTTTATTACCCAATAAATAAATAAAGAATGTTTAAAAATAATGTGTATATATAATAATAATAAAAAAAAATCTCTATTCAGTTTCGGATTTTGGAACCGAAATAGGAACCGTTAGGAACCGAAACCGATAAGCAGAACCGGAACAGGACTCGTAAAAATCCAAACGATACCCATCCCTACTTACTATACTGTATGATTGTGACTTCCAGAGAAATAACAGACTGCCAGTGGCATTAGTTCATTTATTTATTCAGTTAGTTTATTTTGCAACGGCGACCGCTCATCATCCTCCAGTGCGCCAGTGCGTCAGTTCAGCAAAAGCTAAGGTATGGCAACATGACTGGTGTCTTGCACATGCGAAGGCATGCATGCAATATACCAGTCATGTTGCCAATCCTTAGCAACAGGCATGATGAATTTATTTTATGAAGTACATTTTATCATTTTCCCCTGTAGCCAAAGTATAGTAGCTACCCATACCCATTGACGCCTCAGTCTGTACTCCACTGCCTTCCCTCCATCGGTGTGTTTTTCTCTGTGTCGCAGATAGACAGAACAGTTTTGATGACTTTAGGCTGTGTCGCCCATCCCCGCAGATAATGTGAAACATGCTCCATATAAATGGCGTTCCAATCTGCATCTTCCAGGTGGATTTTGTTGGCGTTTCACCTCGCTAAAAAAGATCCATGATTTTCAACTTCAGTAAATTGCCTGCGATGCGGGACCATTCAATAAGCGAACAGACGTTAATAATATGGATTTGGGAGCCTAGCCTAATTACAATGCTTGTCTCATTAAAAACAATATATATTTTATAGTTGTAGGGCAAATACACAGTATATGTAGGCTGGGAGCATGACACATTTTGCGTGAATTCATGCGTTGTCAACTTGTCATGTAAAACAGATAAAATGAGCCAGCACGAGGTGTAAATGCGACGTCTTTTTGGTAACGAATCCAAAATGAAATTGGCAGCGTCTCCATGCGTCTCCATATAAAAAGGGCCCCCAAGTCTCCATGAGGTGAGTAATCTATAGAAAAAAGTCATTTTGGGAGTGAACTATCCATTTATAAACCAAAACAACAAAAAACTTTTTTTTAAACTAAAAATGTATAAAAAACTAGAAAAGAAAATTTCTACGAAATTTTAAGTGTGCCTGCAGCTCGCTAAGTCTGTGCAACCTTGTGTAGCGGTTGGTGTTAGTGTTTCGTTTTGAGAGGGTCGTTCCCCCTGAAAAACACGTTTTGGCATGAAACGGTTACGTTTTGCGCGTTTGTGGTGCCCCCTATGGGTCGAAGTGGAAATGCTTTTGGGTATATGTTCAGTATAGCGACCCCCACTTGTGGTTAAAATTTGGTGTTGACTGGATGTTTCGTTTGTGATTTATGGCTACTTCTTACAAAACGGGCTCCTCCCGCTAACTTTGGAACACTGTTACGGAAGAACGGTATGGACTATCAAAATATCGTTTAAATATGTTTATCGCATGAGTCCATAGATCGTGTGTATTGATTTTTGTGACATTTGGAGAAAATATGTAGGAAAAGGAGCAAAAAGTGTGTTTTGAAGAAAATTCAAAATGGCGGAAAATCTATCCTGACGCAAATGGGCGTGGCCTATATGAGGAGATGCGTCATGACCCAAGGAATCCAGGGAAAAAGGAATTTTAATTTTCCGACCCACGGTTCAAGAGTTACAGGCCGAAAGGTAAAGTGGACTGTTATAGCGCCACCATGAGGCCAACTGACGAAATAATTTTTTATTTAATCCTTGATATGATTATAAATCTCCTCTCCAAGTTTTGAAACTGTAGCCCCTATGGTTTGCGAGAAAAAAAATATTGAATGTGAGTTTTTGCGATTCCCATTATAAGTCAATGGGTAAAATTAATTCACTAATAAATTAATATCAATTAAACGATACAACTTTTCTCTTAGAAAAGTAATAGCACCCCATTCCCGGCCGAGCCGCACGTTTTGATGTATATATTGCGGCGGTGGCGTAAATTGTGCGGCAGTTATTACGTGCCGAAATTTTGTGAAGTGATTATTATTATATAAGTATGGCGGATTACAATAAGTGTTTTGCCATTGCATGGCAGGCACACTTAATAAATACAATAAAATCAAAGTGACTACTGGCCAATCACAGCACGCCTTTTCCAGGATTCCGTTGTAGAACACTATCACGCTGAGGACCCATTGCGTTGCTAAGCAACAACTCGAATGAACATAAATTAACAAGACAAAGGAAGAAGGAAGTGAGACAGAAACGGGAAGATAACTTTATGTGGTGTGTGGTCAGAGAGTCAGACTGCAGAGTTGGTGTCATGTGTGAGTGTGGTCAGAGTCATGCATTCGTTTCAGGCTCTGAAGACGATGAATAAATAACATGTTTTAACTTTTGGTGTTTTCTTTTTTGTAAATTAACAAAATACAACATGCTGTAGTACTTCATACCACAGCGTCACACAAAAGCATCCAAAGTAACAGATCCACTTTGCACCGCATTTAGATCTTGTAGATCTGATCTGGATGCTTTTGAATTTGAATCCTGAATAGTTTTTGACCTATTAATGGAACTATTAATTGCGTTGAAGTTGTATTTTTCCAGTCATTGCACGTGAAGGTCCAGCACATGCAAGTGTGTTTGAATGTGGTTGTTACCAGGCCCCGTGCACACAAACACACGCTCGTGCGAGAGAGAACAGGAAGTAGCTAATGCAGTGTAGGCCTACTGTTGGTTCTTCTGTGTCAAACAGGAAGTGATGCGTGGTTGTGTCGTGTTTTGCAACAACCTGCAGAATCTGCTTAAAGGTCACTTTTTTATTATGAAATCATCTTGACGCCCAAACAATGTCCGAGAAGGTGTTGGAGAAGGACATTCCTTCAACGCTTTAATGTGTCTTATCTGTTATCTACACTATAAATAGTCTCACATTTAATCCATGACCATGAAACTTTGATTCTGTGAAAAGAAGAAGAAAAGAAAATCGCTAAACAAAGGGTATTTAAATGTAGTATATCATTTATTATCCTCACAACCTAATCAAAATGCGGTAGTGTGTATGTATGTCCGTGTGTGCATCTGCAACTCCACGTTCAGCAGTTGTCTATTGTCAATTAATTGTCTAAAAAACATAATGCAAAAATCAATAAGGACTTTGCTTTGCCGACAATCGACTTTTCCCGGTTCACATATGCACACGTGTCATAATCTCAATATCTGCGCTTATTTCGCCATAACTATTAGGCAATCCATAGTTGTCCGGCGACGCGATTTACATCACAAAAGGGAGTCAACAAACAGCGCATTCCAAATGCCGGGAGGGGGAGGGGAGGGGGTCAGTTCGACGTTCTACAGAGAGAGAGAGAGAGAGAGACTCCAAGCGTGCATCCTCCACTCTGTCTGAGCGTCCACTCCACAAAAGAAGTCAAACGTATCCATCCTCCGTATAGTCCAGGCGTTTCGGGCAGTATTTTGATGGAATCGTGCACTTTATGAAAGAAGCATGAAATTTGGCACACAGTTAGAACATGCCATATGGAACATTTTTGGCTATAGGAGCATCGCAGATTTGTCTTGGGAAACTTGTGGGAGCCAATTAAAGTTGGGCTCTCATAGACTTTACTATAGAGTAAAATAATACAAAAAATAAAAATGCTTTAAGTAGCATATGAGGGGTCAAACTAGGTGTTTTTCGGGATTCTGAATCCAATGCAAACATTTGTTTTGCAGGAAAAACATTCCTTGGGCTAAAAATGGACCCCATAAAACTATCACTTTTCAAAGTTTTGTGGCGGCCGTTTCTCGGAAAGGAATGTTTTTCGTGCAAAACAAATGCTTGCATTGGATTCAGAATCCCGAAAAACACCCAGTTTGACCCCTCACATGCTACTTAAAGCATATTTATTTTTTGTATTATTTTACTCTATAGTAAAGTCTATGAGAGCAACTTTGATTGGCTCCCACAAGTTTCCCAAGACAAATCTGTGATGCCCCTATAGCCAAAAATGTTCCATATGGCATGTTCTAACTGTGTGCCAAATTTCATGCTTCTTTCATAAAGTGCACGATTTTTGCCTGAAACGCTCGGACTAGTAACGGAGGCTCCGTTTTGCCGACCATCAACTTCCATCAACTTTTCCCTTATTGTGTGTGTGTGTGTGTGTGTGTGTGTGTGTGTGTGTGTGTGTGTGTGTGTGTGTGCGTGCGTGCGTGCGCGTGTGCGACTGTGCGTGTGTGTGTGTGTGTGTGTGTGTGTGCATGTGTGGACTTGCATAGATGGGACCTGCTGCCTCTGTCCCTCTTTGGAAGGATAGAGACAATCAGAATGAACATTCTGCCAAGATTACTGTTTCTATTTCAATCTATTCCTATCTTAGTTCCCCAACTACTATTTAAACTATTCGAAAAATGTATTTGGCAAAACAAGAGACCAAGAATAAGGCTGAAAAATACTTATGTCTGGAAAAGAGAAAGGAGGGTTAGGTTTATCGAATATGAAAATGTATTACTGGGCAGCACAAATGTGTGCCGTGGTGTCGTGGGCGTCTAGAGACGTAGAGTATCGGATAAGAAAAGAAAAAAAATATATATATATATATATATATATGTATATATATATATATATATATATATATATATGGGTTAAAAATACATTGAAAATGCACTATCCCACTGTTCCACAACCATGTGGGATAGTGCTTATGAAAGATGGGCGGAGAAAGGATGAAAAACGATCAACCAGTTAATGCATGGGAATATAATATTATATTTTAATCTTTTTTTACAACTCCAACAACAGTATGATCTGCCATCAACAGATCTGTATACATGCAAATTAGAGATTAGCTATATTACGTAACATAAAGATTGGGAAGCTATTAAAAAAGAACCAAATAATATAGATGCCCATCTTATCGAAATCTCTGAACGCCCTACGCCAACCAAAAAACAATTGTTGCATAGCCTATACTGTATATAAAAAGTTAAGATTAGATATGTCTGATAATACCCTTCACATAAAGAGACAGTGGGAAATGGAGTTGACATTTGTATAACGCTTTGCTAAGTACTCAAAGCGCTCTTCGATGGATCATTCATTCATGTATATCCAATTAAGTTTGTATAATTTAATCTCGGGTGTTCTGTTCTGTTCTGTATTATTATTTAGGCTCTGTAGATTATTTAGAGCCAAAACTGTGATCATAACCTTTAATACTCACTACATGCTAAATACTGTACTACCACGCCAGGACAAGTAGACAGAATGGCATCCGAGCCTGAATCTAACTGTACCAGCACATCAACTTGAAGATCGAGATAAAACAATTAACCATATAATAAACCTTTAATGTTTGACTGTGCAGTAAATCATATAGCACTGAACAGGGGCGTAGTATTATATAGTATGTAGATGGAGCACTATGACAAGACGAACGTAATCTAAACACATTAACAGCTGTCTTAAGGTTAGATCTTTTCAAGAGAAAATGAACAAATCACAAACCGTTGCTAACACTAACTTTGGCAACGTGACTGCAGAGATATGAACAGAAATTAATGATACGCGATGAGACAATGTGTAGCATTGCAATGATCGTGAGCCATTATAGCTATATTAAAGATCGGGGCATATTGATTGGCCACTGCTTAATATATCTTAACCATTTGCAGCTGTAAATATTCACACTAAATGTGCATCATTAAAACCGCCTGCTGCCATCAATCTTGTCTCTTGTCTATGATCGCCACGAACGTTATAATGATCCATGTTAATGCGTCGTCAACACGGCTCATTATATAGTCTGCGTTCATTGTAAATGTTCATGAGTATATCAAACAATTGAGCATCATCACGAAACAAATATTACCTTCACAGGAGATGTCGTTGTGTTGTGTGTTAGCTGCTATGGTTAGCTGTGATCAGAGCGTCCACGACGGGTATTTCCTGCTTCTTCCATCAAGGAACGTGATTGGCCGAAACAGCTGAGCCGTATAAGGAACACACGCTTTGATTGGTTTATACTTCGGTTGCCAGGTATCGTGTTGCCACATTTTTAATAATAAGTAGTGAAATTATTTATGAAGTTTTCTTATTGTGAAGTTCGCATTCAGATTGGAAACATGTGATACTGTGTTCACAAAGAATGTATCTACACAATACTAAAAAAATTAGCCTGTTTTATGAAGGGGATCAACCAAAACCTTAACTAAAGTAGATAGAGGGGAAAGTCTGTGTGTCTATAATATAATGTGTGAAATAATGTATATTACAGGGTGAAAGTTAGATGAAAAGCTTGGTTCCTACCTTGATTCAGACAATGGATGTGTGATGTGTGAATAATGTCTCTCTGCTGTCACTACACTGTATACTGTTGACAAGCACAATGGAACCTACCGCACTTCCTTAGACTAGGCAGGTTGGTCAACGATTGTGATTGGCTCTTTGGTGGTGGTGGTGGTGGTGTGTGTGTGTGTGTGTGTGTGTGTGTGTGTGTGTGTGTGTGTGTGTGGTGTCACATACGTCATATACCATGTATAGACAAGAATCAACTGGAACCAACAGATAGACAAAGAGAGACACCACACAGAGGGAGAGAGACAGACAGCAGACAGACATACTTTATTATACGTTTGCAGGGGAAATGCACAGGACAGTCAATCTGGGAACCCATTGTCAAAGAAAATGACGATCAGTTTTGTTCCTTTTCATTTCCTTTTCATTTGAGAGTGTGCAGCACTTCATCTGTTCTTGACAGATTTCAGGACAGTAGGCTATAGTCCAATACAAGGTCACATAGGATTTAGGATAAACCAAAGAAAACACAATGGCTTGTTTACATTGTCGTTATGTAGGCCTAGTGCCTACTCAATACACATACATGCACATAAATGTGCACATAAATGTGCACATACAGATTAAATTTGAGGTTTGGCACTATTTTAATTGATTTTGCATGAAGCGAATATAGCTACGGAGCCTGGAACTCAGCGGAACTCTCGCAAAATGAACAGACAGAAAAACAGTTAAAAGTATGGCGGCTGCTACTCCAAACTGGTAAATGAAAATAAAGCCTATATCCTTACCTCCCCCTGATCTTTCTATTGTAAATATCTTTTATTTTGCACTGTGTTTTACGAAGTAGTAAAGTATTGTCTTCTGTCTGTCAAATATGAGTTAAAAAAATCCTCAAATGAAACAAGCCATGGGCTTTTTGGGGTGTATCCTTATAGTTGACCTTGTATCAGTGAACTGTACTGTCATGATGAAACTGTCTTAGTTGGGTCATCCTTTTAGCATTCTCTTGTATAAAAGTTGCATGTGCTTAAACTAATTAGTTTCATGGTAGCATAGTGTTGGGTGGGCTTTTTGTTTAGTTTGTCCATGTTTCTTTAGCTAAGTAGAGTTGGGTAATTTCTATATACCTTTGGTGAAAGTTAAGCATAGGTTATGGTTAGATATTCAGGTGGCCACCCTGAGGTAACATACCCATGTCAATTTATTAATAAACCATATATCTTCGCTTTTAAACGGGTGTGGGCTGCAGGGAGTCAATTATTGTGTTGTGCCAATTGACAAAAGTAACAAATATCCTTAAATATAATTAAAACAATCATAAGTAGTGTGCAGTAAGTGTTAAATGGCTTTATATTATGGATAGTATTGTAATAATTTCTTGATCGCCTCTTGTCTTGATTGTTTAAACATGACGTCATGGGACACTATATGCTCGATAACAAGCTTGATAAGCCCAAAGCTTATTGATACTGGGTACTCAATAAATCTGTTATCGGATTATCGAGCTACCCTTGTTTAGGGCTCCATCCCTACTGGTGACCCCTAGGCCCTCATCAACACTCTACAAAATCACAACGCAACACATTGGAGCTTGTAGATCTGCCATTTTTGAATAATGTTCCCCCATGATGTCCCTGTCCAAATTGTGTCTAATGATCTTCCATTTCAAAATTACCCATTTTACATCTGTCCACCCTGGAAGATGTCCTTTCATTTTTCTATCAATATTTCTTTCTTTTTCATATTAGTTTTACATTTAAAAAGTGTGTATTAAAGCTATACTGTGTAACCTTTTCAATTAAACAAATCGATATAACTATTAAATCGCTAAAGTTTTGGAACACCCACTCTGTTAATTTCAGCCCCGAAAGGCTTCTCAAAATATCCTTTCTATGAGTCGGGCCGGGGTCCGGATTTCGCAGCAAAATTACGTAATCTGCATCCTTCCATATACGTTATCTCCCGGATCATACACTACCGGCCAATCACAGCGCAGATCATACACTACCGGCCAATCACAGCGTGTCTTGCAGTCTTCTCAGGAAGTAGCTTGCCTCAACATAGCAACAGCATTTACTCTGGTGTAGGAGTCGTAGCCTAATACGACCGTAACTCCCGAACGCCTGGTCGTAGAGGGACGTGAGACCCCTCTACGGACACGGACACGGTGGTCCGTGACAGTTCCGACCTTGATCACTTCAGATAATGTGTACCGATTTGCTAGCCGAAATTGACTTCTAATTGTCGGAGTGGCGACACTCCCATAGGGGTTAGGTTTAGGGTTAGGGTTAGAGATCGGGTTAGTGTCGGAATGGAGACATGTCGGAAAGGAGACATGTCGGAGTGGCGGGATGCACCCCTGTCAAACACACCAGTGTGTATTGGCTAGCTGATGACGCAGCTCAGATTCGTTGGAACAACACCACGTGGCTTTCCAGCCACCACGGCTTCCGATTGGTCTGTAGTGTGGGGCCGGACAAATACACCAGTCTGTATTGGCTGGCTGATGACGTAGCTACCTAACCCACTCTGATTCGTTGGAACAACATCCAATTAGCAACGACGACGCCTAAGTCACAACTTGTTCCTGAAATACGGCGGCTGCCGTTCGGACCTGCCGTTCGGACCTGCCGGTCCTGTTTTGTGCCACTGCCGGTGATTGTATTAGCTCCTTCTGCATTCTTTAGTGCTGGATTTTGTGCTGAATTGTACCGTACATTTTATAATTTGTGCTGGTATCATTTTTGAGTGGTGCAAAAATGATATGCCCCACTCCTATGCCCCACTTTTTGTTAGAAAAAAGACGATGTCACAAATGATGACGACATGAGTTAGTCAGACCATTCAAACACTTGTGTTTTGTTGATAACACAGAGGCTTCCGATTGGTTTACCCTGATTTAGAACGCATTTAGCCCAAAAAATGAGTACGCTCCAATCAAACGCTTAGTTGTTCATGATGTCATAGATACAGGCACAGACCAATCAAATAATGCGTTTAGCCAAAGAAATAGTACGTCATCATTTGTTTGTGATGTCATAAGGCCCATTTCCACTGTAGGGCTGAACAGAATAGAATTGGCCAAACAGAATAGACCATTTGAATTTGAATTTCAAAATTGTATGAGATGAATATACCCATAACCAGAGAAAGTAACCACACTTTTAGACAGACTGTGGTTAATTCCAGAGATTATAGATGATATGCAGCTAAGACAACCTTAAAATACAAATAAACAGCCTAACCCTAGCACTGTAGGGCTGACCCAGAACTAGAACTAGAAGGTCACAAAAAAAGAGCAGCAATGCTGCTGGGCACGCGTTATTTGGACCAAGGTCCGCTGGCCTTCGCGCCGCTTGCAATGACGTGGACAATAATCAAACGGCTCCACCCAGAACTGCGGTGTCATTTCCAAAAACGCGCTGGGCACACCCATAGGTTCTCAGAACTAAAGTTTAGTTCTACCTCAGGAGCAGGACCGAAACAAGGTTCCAGGAATCTTGTCTGGAACCTGGCTGTACGCAATGGAAACGAAACCAGAACCAAATAAATAGGTTCAGGTTCCTAAAAGTTCTGGTTTCACTTTGCAATAATAAAAGGGGCTATAGACACGGGCACAGACCAATCAAAGAATGCGTTTAGCCAAAAAAGTAGTACCTCATAGACACCTCCGATTGGTTTGCCTGTCTGTCTTTAGTCAGAAAATTAGTACCGACCAATCAAACACTTAATGTCCATGTGTGGCGAGGTTAAAAAGTATTACAAAGAAGGAAAAAAAATGCCGACCACGCCACCTGGAGGCTATGGAGCCAGGACTCCACTTAAAAAAAAGTCGAAAAAACACCAAGCGAACAGGTTCTTTAAACCAGGTTGAGCAGAGTTAAGAAACCAAACCAAGGGCACAAGTAAACAGTGTTTAATGTAATAAAGCAGAATACATGACAGCAAATGATAAATCCCAAACCCCAGGAGTCCTTCAGACAGGCTGTCTACCAGTCTGTAATGGCAATCATTGTCCAGTACATAATGTGCTAATTCGTGGGCAATCAATCCATTGAGGGCGGCTTCCTTGAGGAATCAGAGAACAAATAATCAGGCCTAATAATCAGTTACTTCACTCTTACAAGTTACAATCTATAGCCCTAATGCACACAATTAAATAGACACAGTACCCATGCACTAGGCCTACACAATGACAGCACTCGAAATTAAGAACTTGTAGGTACTATTAAAATACATCATGCCATGCAACTTTCCACAAAGGCCTAGTGAGGTAAAAGACGATGGATTAATAAAAGACTGGCTAAAAATGTCTATACCCAGGGGGCAAAACAGCCTTTTTTTAGGAAACCTGCATTTGCCCCGACATACAAAGTTGTCCACCAGAAATATTATCTATGACCCAGTAGGATCACAACCTATATGGACAACCCGGTCAATTTTTACAACAAAGTCCAATATGGCCGCCTCAATATTAGCCCCTATTAGTTTTAATGGAGGGTGAATAGGGCAAAATTTTAAACTGAGGGATATTTCCACGAAACTTCACAGGTTGATCAAGGGTATAAATATGATTTTTTTTTGTATTGCAAGTTTCCATAAAATCCAATATGGCCGCCACAACATGGCCGCCATAATATAAGCGCCCAGAAAATAGGTTTGGCTCTAACTTCTGAACCAGATGAGCTAGAAATGCAAAGTTGGTGTCTATTGCATGGTTTCTGACCACAAGCGACTTAAAGGTGATATAGCCTATATTTTAAATATAACTATATAAGTATTTTAGCCCTCATTTCCCTCTATACATCCAGGACGTATAGAGGGAAGAGCTCATCGACACACAGCATAATTGGAGTGAGCAGGACAAACTTAGGTGGTCAGGATAAAAGTAAAAACTGTCAGCAATGACAGAGACCAATCAGTACAGCTGGTATTTATAAAGGTCAGTGTGACCTGGCAATACACACAATTAAGTCAGAGCAGTGTGGCGAGTGTCAAACTTGTTCTGTGCTGGTTAGTGATCACTCTAATCAATTAAAGCATCAAAGAAGAATTACCTGGTCAAGAAACATGCTAGGTCACCTGCTACTAAATAGACACTTTTAATCAATATAAGCCAACGTTGGTTTTAGTTTACTTTTTTCATCATCCTTAAAGAGACCACTGATCACAACTTGAACACCAAGAGGAGTTATTGGTAAGTTGCTAACGTCTTAACTTGCTAACAGCTGGCATAGCACACAATAATTGCAACAGCCATGATGTTGTGTGATCATGATATTGTCTTGTTGGCAGGAAGGCTATGAATGCATATGTGCTGTAGTCTACAGCAGGTCAGAGCATAACATTGAAAACTGCTGCAGGATACATTCCAGGTAAAGATGTGTGGCAGGCTGGCAGCAACATATTAATTGATCACTAATTTCACTTTTCCCATCCAAGATGTTGTGTGATCATGATATTGTTGTGTTGTTGGCAGGAAGGCTATGAATGTGCTGTAGTCTACAGCAGGTCAGAGCATAACATGGAAAACTGCTGCAGGATACATTCCAGGTAAAGATGTGTGCCAGCAACACCACTTTATTTAGACTCATCCAAGTAGCTCTTTATGCACACTGCATGTACTTACTGTATTGTATTCGTCTGTTACAGTTCCGTGAGGCAAGATGGCAGGACAGCTGGATAAAAGTATAAAAGAAGGCACCACTCCGTTGACACAAGGAATTAATAGGCAACTAACTGATTACAATCGGTGTATCATATGTCAGAAACAGGCTGTTAAAGACATGCTTTTTATTCAATCCGCATCAAGACCCAAATTGATTGATGCCATGAATGCTCGCCAGGATAACGTCCATGTTGACCATTCCTTAAACTTTGCCATGTTTCTAACTGCTCTAATAACAGTCAACAAGTCAACAAACTTCTAGTCGGGCCAGATTGCACATCTGAAGCAACTATTTAAGCCCTTAATTAGTCGATTGCAGTTGATTACAGATATACAGGTGTAATTAAGAGTTGAATAATTGAAAGTGAAAGTGGCGTTGAAAGTGACATTTAGCATTGAATTTGGAAAAAATCACAACGAATGTTACTTTTTGAGCTATTTATATTGTTCTTCTATTATTTATTTATTTCATTCAGTTGTCAGTTTGTGAATTTATCCAATAAACCAGATTTGCAGAGAGGGGGGGGTTGAATAATTCTGAGCACAACCTGTATTAATTTATTCCAGAGCCCATTTGTGATCTCGTTTTATGTTCTGGAGCAAGAGTAGTGCCAGGAATGTAATGAATGTAGTGCCGAAAATGATGGAGGGGTCTGAAAATGTTAACCCCATCATTTACCAATAATTTGGTCCCTATAGAAAAAAAAAAGAAAAAGAATAGCAAAAATTCCTATGGGAATACATAGCCGAATGGGGCAAATACTGAAGTGAAGTCAGGACGCCTTTGTTCCTGTGAAATGGTATAGTTGGCTACAGTTAGCAGATTGGGTGAAGAGAGCTTGTAGATCTGCTATTTGGGGTATTTGACTTAAGCTTCCTTAAATAGACATATAAATAGATGCATTAGGTGCATTTCTAATTATGTTCACAATTTGCCTTGTTTCAGGGGCAAGCTTGCGATGCTGCATGAAAACCACCAGTATGTATTTGTCTCATCGGTGATGGCAAAGAAATCATCTCAAATCATCTATGAAGAACTGGGGCTTAATGGGCAGACGGTGCAGCATGTGATTGCGGCGAATCTGAGCGGACTGGCGAATATGACCACCCTTAGAAGCCGGGCCTCTTCCACGTAGGACGAGAGACAGTGGCGTCAGTTCAGCAAAAGCTAAGGTATGGCAACATGACTGGTGTCTTTGCGCGTGCAAGACACCAGTCATGTTACCATACCTTAGCAACAGGCATGATGAATTTATTTGAAGAAGTACATTTTATTTTTTTTCCCCTGTAGCCAAGGTATGGCAGCTGCCTTGCCATACCCAATTGACGCCTCTGACCAGAGTCAAGCTTATGGCTGCACAACACTGCTGGCCATCTGACGATACATGAAAGAAGAAGTAGTGAAGAAAGGGAACTTGGAAAGACACTTTCAGACAAACCTCAACACATTTGACTAGATTTTTCAGGAACTGAAATCTCAACCGCGGTATATACGGCTCATGAAACTCATATATATAAGTCACATAATTGTCCCCATCACCCCCATGGATACTGCACCCATCACCTAAAAAGTGAGGAGATATTCATTTCACCCTAGTATGAATGAGACGCCCAACTTTCATGCAAGGGCTCATGGGACACTGGAAACTTGTGGATTGACTTCTGTTTAAAAGCGGTGGTGAATTTTAATGGCTGGTTTCAGAGGTTGTTGTTGAGACTGTTGGTACCCTGAGTATAAAATCCCATTCTGACCCTCTTGAATGAATGAGCCTTCGTGGAAGACTTATTGCTCTGGGCCCTGTGTGGGTACAGTAGTTTCCTACTTTGCCTGTTTAGGAAATGTATCTATGTGTGGGGTCTTTTTGGTTCGGCTTCTGAAACTCAGGGTCCGGTACTGAAGCAGTAGGTCTCAGTTGGCCCATTTTCTAGAGCCATTTTGGCCATATAGGCCTATATAGGCCAAAAGCATTGAATGACCCACAAAACATCAGTCTGACAGGATTATTATACGGTAAATGTACAATGGAACGTATGTGGTATTGAGTTACAGTAGGACTGAGGGAAGGCCAGCTTTGGTTTGTTGCATTGCATGTTTAAACACTGACCACAACACGTGACAAGGCGTCTGTATGACGCCTTGTCACATTGTGTGGTTCTGGTGTCACAGAAAAGAACCACAACACGAAAACATTTCACTCAGCAGTTAATCAATCGCATTTTGTTTATCGTTTGGTAGAAGTCTGTCTGTGTTAAGTTAACATAATATTCCTCAGTTTCAAAGAGCTTTGAGCCTCACTCCACCACCAGACATGGAGAAGCTGCACCTGCATTTAACTGCTATACTGGGTAAACTTGAAGTCTTTTCTATCGTGTTTTGATATGAATTATCATTCTTAGGTTGTTCTTTTTTGTGTGTCTTCTTTCGAATGGGTTGTATCCTACTTTTACTGTGGAGTTAATAAGACCTGGAACCACTTTAACCATTACCGTATGTTATGCTTTAACTATTACAAAATAGCAGATATACAAGCTCACATTGCGGCACCGAGTGCCACGCTGCGAGCTTGTAGATCTGTTTTTTTTTTTTATCATGAAACTTTTTGGAAATCTTTGAATGTATCTTTTTAAAAGCAAACATTTGTAACTCAAATGCTTCTGGGGGGGATCCCTGGAACAACACATTTTGAGGTCCGCGGCCAATTACACAACATTTTGGGTGTCCTTGACATGAAAAAGTTTGAGAACCACAGATTTAGAAGAAGGATTTAGATGACATTTATAGAATCCTGTCAAAATATTCAAAAAATATCAGATCTACATGCTCGCAGCGCGGCACTCGTGCCACAATGTGAGCTTGTATATCGTCACTGTCGGGCAGAAACCTCGTATCTCCAAATTAGAGCTTGTAGATCTGCTATTTTTTTTAAATCATGAAACTTTTTGGAAGTCTTTGAATGTATCTTTTTAAAAGCAAACATTTGTACTTGTATCGTCACTGTCGGGCAGAAACCTCGTATCCCCAAGTTTCAAATTTGTACATTTTTTCGCAAAGTAAAGCCCTGCTTCATTATACAAGGCCGTCCGTCGCACAAAAGTAGTGAAAACAGCAGATCTACAAGCACACAACGCCTTGCGGTGCGAGCGCGAGGTGTTGTGTCCTTGTAGATTGGCTGTTTTCACTAGTTTTAATCATTTTTAAAATACAAAACAAACCGTTTTGGACATACAAGGTTTCCACCCAACAACGACGATATATCTGCTATTTTTTAATAGTTAAAGTTTGAGTTTTTATTGTAATTGCTTTTATGTTGCAGGTGTCATTTGCATCGGTCAGGACGGGGTCCTTGGATTAGAGGTGGAGTTGACCGTCAGACCAGGAGGCAACATCACTCTCCCCTGTGACTGCAGAAAGCCACCTGGAGCCGACATAGTGTGGTTCAGGAACTGCTCTCATAAGAGACAACCTACTCTTGAAATCGATGGACAGGATTCCCCTTCTAGTTTCAAGTGTAACAAATCTACTGAATCCTACGATCTCCTGTTAGGCGACCTAACTGATTCCGACCTTGGTCTCTACTACTGTGGAACCAAGGAGCTTTTGTTAGTGGGGGAAAAAGTTCAACCGTTCTACAGACATGGCAACATCACCACGAGGATTTCGTTCAGTGAGTTTACTGTATTGTGATTTTGTTATAGTCAGTCCTTTCGATACAGTGGCGTCCGTTCCGAAAAAGCTAAGGTATGGCAACATGACTGGTGTCTTGCACGCGCGAATGTTGCCATACCTCAAGAAGTACATTCTATTTTCCCCCGTTTCTACGGTTTCTTGGGATATGGCAGCATGGAATGGTTGTTCAAGTGCAGCTAAACTTGGCATGTTAGTAAATGTGCCACAATACCTTGTTAAAGTGACCATTTTGTAAAAAAATTTAGTTATTTTACTGTAATTTAACAACATAATACAGATAGACAAAGAGACATTCGTGGATTTATATTTAAAGTAAGGCTGGGACTTTAACTGATTAATTGCGATTAATTAATTACAGAAAATTAACGCGATTAAAAAAATTAACTCATTTTAATCGCACTTAGTTTTTGCACCACAGAACCTTCAGTTTCGGCCATACCGATCATAGCGATGCACCAACCAAGAGGAGACAACAAACGCAAAGGTAGAAGTAGCCGATCAGAGCGCTTTACTTGGCCCAGTGGATGCGAAATATAGATTTAAAAAACTCACTCATTGACGCACTCGTACAACAAAATGTGTTTTACTTGAAAAAAAAGCTTCTCAGGTCAAATATCGATGTGCGATTAAAATGCGATTAATTGCGATTAATTAATCACAGAGCCTGTAATTAATTAGATTAAAAATTTTAATCGCATCCCAGCTCTAATTTAAAGGTAACTTTTATTTTCCCCCCTGGAGCCAGGGTATGGCAGCTGCATACCCCTGCCATACCCAATTGACGCCCCTGTTTCGACGTTCCATTGTTCTAACATCCCTTTAGTCAGACGGTACCTAACCCTAACCTTAACCCTAATCTTAGTAAAACAATGCCTAAACCTAACCTTAGCCCTAACCCTAACCTCAGTAAAACTATATACCTAAACCTAACCTTATCCCGTCTAACTGAGGTTGGACTCGTTGGACGCTCCTGCCATGCATAGTCCACACATACCACATCACACTCACGTTTTTTGTTTTTTATTCCTCATACTTGCACTTTTATTCTTGGTTTTACAAGGCCGCCAGTGCACCAGAGCATTAATCATTTGCGTTTTGAAATACAACCATGAAGCTCATTATAAATCCTCACCCTAACCTCAGTAAAACTATGCCCAAACCTAACACTAACCTTAACCCTAAACCTAACCCTAAGTCGGACTAATGGGACGTCAGACTATTGACTATCTAGACTGGAGTAGAAATAAAAGTACTAATACTGTACCCCTGTGTCATTATCCATCCATTATGAACAGATCATTCTCTCAATGAGCGTGGGGACCGTGACAGCAGTGACTGTGGTGCTAACTGGCTCCTGTTGGTTCTCTCCAGAGCCATGAATCTTCTCCTGCTGCCCTGTGCCTTCTACATAGGAACCATCTGTGGTAGGTCAACAACATCAGTCAACAACAAGAATATTTAGTAATGCACTTAAGATACATTTTTCGGGGTTCTTTTACTTGATTCCACCTTACTCGAGTATAACCACGACTGGTCATCATGTAGATCAAGCTCTCTCTCTCTCTCTCTCTCTCTCTCTCTCTCTCTCTCTCTCTCTCTCTCTCTTCTCTCTCTCTCTCTCTCTCTCTCTCTCTCTCTCTCTCTCTCTCTCTCTCTCTCTCTCTCTGTCTCAAAGACAGTTGATTAAATGAATTACGTAATTACAATATTATTACAGTATACAAAATACAAAGGGAAGACATAATTTCTCATAACAACCACTCCAGGGGGTCTAATGAAACTGCAACTGAAAATATGAAAAAGTACAAATAGATTCATGCTTAAATGAATTATATGATTTATATTTCAGTCTAACAACTTCTCCTCTTTGTTCTCTCATTTGTCTTCATGTTGTAACCATGCAGGGTACAACCGTTGCAGGAGAGAAGAACTTCAGAAGAGAACCAACTGAACCCGGAAGTGATAATCATGAAACATCAAAATTATTAACTGATTTTTCTTTGTCACAGTTTGAAACTAACATTTGAGTATGGTCACAATTTATTCCTGCTTTATAGTCTAAGCGTTGTGGTTTTCTGTCTTCAAGGTGCAAACAAATCTCTGTGTCTTTTTGAGCGGTGGTCACACCGTCTCCATAGCGTGGCTGTGTGTGTATGTGTCACACTGTCTCCATAGCATGGCTGTGTGTGTATGCGTCACACTGTCTCCATAGCATGGCTGTGTGTGTATGTGTGTATTCATAATTCATGTGTCTGTCTGTACAGTATGTAGCCTGAGTACCACTGGGTGACCAGAGAGGTGCTGTTGAGAAGCCTTGAAATGTACATGCATGCATGCACACACACACGCACACACGCACGCACGCACGCACGCACGCACGCACGCACGCACGTACACAGCCTTGAAATTAATGGACACCACTGCTCAGTTTACACTGGTGTGATTTCTTTTTAACTCTGCCCCTCTGTCATCACAACAAGCTCTGTTTAGCCATTATAGCCCATTGTTATCTTCAGTAGTGGACAGTAACCAAGTTACTTGGGTACTGTATTTGTACTTTATTTGAATATTAGTATTTTTTTATAATAATTAAATGTGACGTTTCACAAAGGGGCCCAAATGCTCATATAATTCCTGTGTCCACCTCTTCCTGGTCCAATCCGGTGCCCCTGCTCCTCACCTTTAAGAGATGGAACCATGTGGTGGAAAGTAACCAGAGCATTTAGTCAACTACTGTACATAAGTAATACAATTAAATAAATAGATACTTTTACTTTACTAGTATTACATATTTTCAATAGACTGCTTTATAATGTAGCGACTAGGGATGGAGCCCTAAACAAGACTAGCTCGATAACCCGATAACAGATTTATTGAGTACCCGGTATCAATAAGCTTTGGGCTTATCAAGCTTGTCATCGAGCATAGCGGCCCATGATGTCATGTTTAAACAATCAAGACAAGGGGCAATCAAGAAATTATTACAGTACTATCCATAATATAAAGCCATTTAAAACGTATTGCACACTAATGAATGAGTGTTTTAATGACATTTGTTACTTTTGTCAATTGTCATCTTCATAGATGGTGGTCAGCAACAAACTCACAACTGGCCAATAAAAAAATACACCAGTTATGTTCTGAATTTGTTTTCTCGTATCTTTCCACAAAATATTAGAAAATGCTCAATTAGTAGGCTCGATAAAAGCCCGGCTGGCCGGCTCAATAAGCAGTGTAGAAATCCATGCCGTTACACCACATCTCCAGTATTGACTTGATAATGCTTAGTTCAGTGTGGTATCAAGCACTGAAAATAGCCGACCTTCAAGCTCACAACGCGTCGCAGTTGGAGGTCTGCTATTTTCGATATTTTCACCAAAAGGCCCTTTTAGAAATTTCAGCCCCTGCCTCTCTAACATTCTCTGTCCCTGGTGTGGAGAGACTCAGCCTAGACAGACAGGGCAACATCTTTGTTGTTTTTCGGTGCCCTCCCAACCCTGTAACAAAAGAGCAGTAGGCCTGCAGCTGGTGTAGCCGTCTGGGTGCCAAGGCTGGTAATCCAGTGTGTTGTGGGTTCGAGCCCCGATCCTGGCGACATTTGCTGCATGTCTGTTATGTTTGTCCACTTGCATAAACAGTATAGTAACGACTCAAACAAATGATAGAAAGTTTAGGCGTTGTTTACCTATTCAGCCTGGTCTTTTGTACAGGCACGGCCCATCTGTGATGACTTAACCACATTTCTTAATGGGACAAAGAACTGCCAAAATAACAATAGTAGTTTACCTATACTTGAATTTAATAATGTATTCTTGAACCAAATACATAACGGTGTCACACCCACCCTTCTCTCTCCACGTTCCTGTCAGTCTACTGTGAATATATCAATAAAGGCCCAAAAATATCTAGAAAAAATAAAAAATAAAATAAAGAAAGAAAGAAAACTGTTAAAACAGCCAGTTAACAAGTCAGTCAATGTTTCCTCCCTTTATTTCCTAAGTTAATGAGTCAACTGTATTCACTGTGAGGGACCGCAAAATTAAACGCTACAATACTTCTACTCCAAGGCAAATATTGTACTTTTTACTCACTGCAATTATTTGACAGCCTTAGTTACAAGTTACTTTGTAGATTTAGATTGTTTTTATTAAACATACATTAACCACTTAGCCCCGATTTTATAGGATATTTTCAGATCTACAAGCTCACAACGCACAGTGATGCTATACACATTACACATTGCACGCGTGTAGATCAGTATTTTCCAAAAAGAAAAACATTGTTGAAGTATTTTATCTTTGGTAGTGTATTAACCTTATTTATGTCAATAAGGTTACTATGGTTAATAATAAGGTTTACTTTGGACTATGATGCATTTATGTTTTGGAGAGCAAACGCAGCTGTCTCATACTGTCATCTCATACACACTCAAACCCTCCATAATTGCAGGTCCCGGACCCCCTATTGAAGACCCATGAGTCCAGATCATGAGTCTTCAACAGGGGGTCCCAGAGTCCCAGAGCAGGTGTACAGAGGTACACAAATGCGCCGCTGTGCACATGTGTATAAAGTATGCATGCATGTTTTGCCACGCATGCGCATTAACGGCAAAAACTGCAGCAGTAGAGTTAAAGTGTGAAAAAAACTCTAATAAACAGCTTGAATTTGGGCCAAATGAAAATTGGGCTTCCTCACCATCTGAATAATGCAATGTAAAAGTTGAGATCACTGAAGCCAGTGAATAGATGAATGTTGAAATAACAGAGTGAGAGCGTAACTCTCTTAAATTATATGTAGGATGTAGGATACTCAGAATCAGATACTCAGAATCCACAAATCATCTGACCAGATGTTTCAGCAAAAAGGGAACTGAGAAAAGGAAGTGCTGTCATCAGCATTTTAATTGTGGTCATTGTTGCATAATTGTTTGCTGCAAAACAACCAGATTTCTTAAAGGGCCACTTCACCTCTGGGACAACCCTATCTTATTTTATTATTGTTTGGGACCGATTTTTTAGATATTTTAGTTTTTCAGTATGTAGCCTACTAGTGATGCGTTTTACATCATATGATGATACAAAACACATCACTGATGATGCAAAATGCATCACTAGTACATGCTGAAAAACTAAAATATCTAAAAAATCAGATTGAACACAAAAAATAACTCAGGATTGTGTTGATCGTGTCCCAAACAACAATAAAATAAGATAGGGTTGTCCCATAGGTAAAGTGGCCCTTTAATGTGTAATGTTGATATTAACACTAATAAAGGCCTGACACATTTTGTTAGTTTTCTTTTAACTAAATTATTATTTAATGTAGTAGGCTATTCTATGTTTGCATTATTCAAATTAGCAATATTAAAATGTAGGCCTATTTGTCCATAAACCCCATCTGAAAATGTTTTGCCCCGTACCAGATTTTTGTTGTTAAAATGTTTTAAAACGGTTTTATTTTTTTTGAAAAAGGCAGATCTACAAGCTTGTAGATCAGCTATTTTCTTTTTGGGCCTGTTTTACTAGACCTAGTTGCTCATTTCTCTCACAAAATTTGGCAACACTGGCCCTCACACACAAACTCATGCATGCCTGACACACAGAGACATTTTCACTGAATGTTCATGATCTATTTATTAGCTTAAATGACAACAACCATGTTTAAGTTGATGGGTTAAAAATGTTCTATCAGTTACCATGAAGCCTTGAATTAATGGATTTTTCCCCCTTCTTTTTTTCTTTTCTTGTCTCAAATTATTGAGACAGAATTAGCAGCAAATTGGTGTCAATAGCTACCCTTGGGGTTGATGACATTGCATTAAAAGTATTTGTGCGTGCGTGTGTGCGTCACGACCAACAGTGGGTTGTGAGCTTTGTTAAAGGAGTGCAAATCCCTATCCTCCTTCAAAATTGGTCTGAAAAGTCACCTTCAGACGGCTGCTACTCGAGACTTGTAAATAGGCTAAGCCCCCATGTTTTCCACCCCCCACCCCCTTTCTCCCCCTCCCCCTTTTCTCCTTTTGTAATTGATGTTATCCTATGCAAAGTAATCTGTTCTATCCGTCTGTCTTTCAATGTTATATGAGATACATAAAGTGGTTCCTGTGTAAATAAGCCATAAAGCTTACAATCTCCTCTTAGTTGAACTTGTACCTGTGATTTGTGCTGTCATGAAACTGTACTTTTTCCTACTATTGCAAACTTCTAATACATTCTTCAAAACTGGTGGAGAGACAGGAAGACTTACTATCACAATACACCTATTTTAACAAAGGAAGGTCACTTACCCTGTCTTTAACCTAAATTATATATACCTTTAAAGCCACATTAAAGGATTGTACAATGTTGTGTGATAAAAAAGGTCTATGCAAATGTTCGTAACACAACCGACAAGTCTACTGTTTTAAAGTAAAAAGAAAAAAGTAGTCTGCCTTTTTGGATCGTTTAAACACCTGTATCGTATCACTCTCTCTCCGCCGGGCCTGGAATTTCATCATTTTAGGGTCAAGGCCACTTGGCCTTTAGTGTTGTCAAATGTTTTAGGGCACAAAGGCCATCAATTAAAACAATGATTTAAGTCCACGGTCATAATACTAGTTACTTTGTCGATGAAATGAGACAGGCATAATGAGTCATTTTGGTAATTTGAGTACATTTTGATACCAATACCTTTGTACTTTTACTCTAATTCCGACGCACGCACTGGCAGCGTGTGCGTACATGTGGCACCACGGCCACTGTGGCCGTATGGGCTTGTAACCTTTCGAGGGGCACACGGCCAAATTCCTGCCCTGGTTGCAAAGGTAGTTGTGGAACTTTCTCAAACTCAAACTGGTAATATGTAATAGCCTATGTAATATTTTTCTCTCCTGGGTAATATTGCTCAACACTGACCATAATAAATAACTCTTTGGGCCTATCCCAGTCATATACAATATCACTCAATGAATTAAACCTGCCTTACAAAGGTCGTCCAGGGACAGCCTATACTCTACCCAGCGGCTATGCTGTGTATTGTGTCTGCATACCTTTTGTACAGGTATCAACAAATCCCCTGTAACCGACCCGCATGTTTGGGAGCGCCACTCCCTCCCATCTTAGATGCCCCGGCATACTTTCAGTTGAATAAATTAAATTAAAGACTAACCACACAGATGAGTTTAAGGCCTCTATCAAAGCAAACCTGAGCTTCCATAACACCTCAGCAGTAGCACAGGCTGATCACCTTCATGCCACACGCCATTGATGAAGACATTTGTTCGAAAGTATTCCAGACCAAGTACTGACTGCATAAATTAACATAACCTTTCAGAAGTTCGACATTTCTGTATTATAATCCTTCTTTTGAGTGGTGCGTGTAATATTCTAATATTTTGAGATTTTTTCGATTTTCATGAGACGTTCGCCATAAAAATGAAAACAAAAAAAGGTTTTGACAATTTCACTGCATGCACAATGAATCTAGAATATATGAAAGTTAATTCTTTAAAATTATATTACAGACGAAAATCTACTTATTATTAATATTCAATTACATTCTTTTAGATGGATCTGTAAAGGCTCATTCAATAGAGTGCTTTTCAGCCCTTGTAGCCGCAGGTGACCGAGAAACTTTTGGTTTCCCACAACTTGTAGTTTTTCTCATCTTCGTCAAAACACAATCTATTCCACCGGCTTCCAAGATCCTTCCTGGGCCTATAACCTGTCTGCGCAGCAGCCATTACCAGCTGGTCTGGATAAGACTAATACGGAGGAATAAAGACACTCACACGCTCTGCATGAAGTTCACATAGCGACTGAATCTCCAGAGTGAGCCAGCCATGATCAATTTATTAGAATCACCGTGTTAACATACACACCAACATTGATTGTGATTGTGATTGACAGATCATAATGTCGTCAGAGTAAGAGCATTCAAGATACACATGTGCCATTTCAAAACATCACACATCCTGCCCATAGATTTTCAGGGGATTTGCAGAACATTGAGCTTGTGGATCAGCCATTCTGCATACAAATTAGAAAGGCAAAACAGGCAAAGAAACTTGTTGCAAAAATGCATTTGCAGAACATTTGCATGAAAAGAGCAGTAAATATACTGAAGAGTTGAAACGGCACATCTATAGTCAATGTTCACAATAGTTTCCTGAGTTGTGGATACGTCTCGAGGATCTCTGGTTTTTTGAGAAGTCTAAGGAACGGAGAGGAAAGTTCCTCTCCTCCATTAATTACTGTATCAATAAGTTGAATACAAGCAGCTTCTGGCTGCATTGCCATCAGTTGTTTATAAACTCTTTCATTAATAATTCCATCAGCCTGTGCATGTTGTAAGATGTGGAGATCTGAGCTGAGCAGCCCAACAAGTTTCGGCTTGTTGGTGACCAACATCTTCTTGTCAGGAGTACCCTATAGAAATGAGTAGCAGTTATTATTGTATACAATATGCATCAATTGTAACAATGATACCTTATGTTGTATTGCTATTCGTCAGTAAACCTAGAGTATCTACCTGAGTGGATGCCCCACTTGTCTCTGGAACGTGCACAGCTGAAAAGCAAAGAAGAAATTAAATATTTTCTCATTGGAAGGGGAGTTAGATTATGAATTACAAATATTTGCATACATACAGTATGCATCCGTTTATTATGTATGCATACTGATCAGCTAGTGTGCATGTTTTTACCACAACCATTGCCCAAAGAAAAGTGGTTTCAAATTTCAGTGTTTATTTGTACACTGGACTATTTCTTTTATTTGCACAAAAAAAGTTTTGTTTTTGTTTTACAGAGGGCAATTATAATGTATATAAGTCTTATTAGCCAGGGATCCTTTTAAGGGCTTTACAAACAGGGAGCAATTTGAGCGACACACAGACACGCAGACAAGACACGCATGCACGCAGACACACAACAGCGGGCATTCCATGTCTGCTTCAGCTGTGTCAAATCATTGTCTAGCCCGTTGTCAATTCAGATCTTGCCACGCAGTGTTAAATTTCACAGCACATTTTGATTTGGTTTAGTCATAGTCTTCAGAATAATAATGTCATTTAGATTTAGTCAAGAGTCTTTTTAGTTTTAGTCATATTTTAGTAATCTGAGAGGTTTTAGTTTTAGTCTAGTTTTAGGCCATGGCTACACGGAGCTGGATATTTCTGAATCTAATCATTTTTTTGTGCTGTTGGGGCTTGCAGCCACATGAAGCTGGATATTTCGGACGCGAAGCTGGATATTTTTTAAACCCGATAAATAAGTGGAGAGATTGAAAAATATCCAATTCACTGGATCTGTGTAGACAGGGAACCCGGATATCTCTGAAGACTTTACTGTGTGTGTGCTTGTTAGTCCTAGATATCTTTGTCGTGTGGACCTAGATATTTTTCTATGTGGATAACTGAAAAACCGGGATATATGAAATATCCAGCTCCGTGTGGGCCTAGATATTTTTCTATGTGGATATCTGAAAAACCGGGATATATGAAATATCCAGCTCCTTGTAGCCATGGTATTAGTCTGGTAGCCAATCTACAAGCTCACAAAGCGTCATAGCGTGACTCGTTGTGAGCTTGTAGATCTGCTATTTTCAGAGTGCGACACCTGAGCTCAACCAAACATAAAATTACTTGTCTTTTAGTTCTACTGGATCTCTTCTCCACTAGTCCCTCCCTAACATTTTAGTATAGTTTTTAATTATTGACAATATTGTCAATATATTTAGTCATTATAGCTTAATTTAGTTATTCGTTTTCATCAGTGAAAACAGCTAGTGGATGAACAGTTTTAGTTTTAGTGTGTGAGAACTTTCCCTCTCGCCTCTCATTGAAAATGAATCTGGCTGTCTATGCATGTCAGTCACTCTGTGTGAAAAGCCCTCCATGAAAACATTATAGATAGGATAAGACTAAACTAAGCATTTAGAGTATAGTGTCTATTCCTAGACTAAACCATATATTGACATTAAAGTAGTTAAATATGTACTGTAACGATCATTACGTTGACTAAAACTGTGACAGAAAATGTTCGTTGACTACGAAAACTACATAAAAACTAATCTATGATGACTAAAACTATGACTAAATATACTGACAATATCGTCAACTAAAATGTATAGGGAGGGACTCGTGGAGAAGAGATCCAGATAAAATATGACAACAAATAATTTGAATTTTATTCAAAAGACAATGACTAGTAACAACAAACACCTGTAGACATTGGTGACACTATATATATATATATATATATATATATATATATATATATATATATATATATATATATACCTTACTGTTCACATACTTGTGTCCTCAAACGTCAGAACTAGATCACCCCTGTTGATCTCGGCCAGAACTATCTTCATGACCTGATCTTGAAGGCCAGGCATGGGGTACTTCTGCTTGATCAGCTGAGCGACGTCCATTGGTTTAGTTCCATCCAGAGGGCCCGCCTGGATCGGATCTATGCCTTCCAGTTTAACAACCTGCAGATGGAACTTGAACCTGGCAAAGTCGTCTTTTGTCAGCGAGTCCAGAGCTTTCAGGATCCTCGCCATGGTTGATTCCTGGCACAAACAGAGGATAATAATATCTCAGCTTCATTATCTTAACCACTTTAACTCTATTTTGGGAATGTCGTCATTAAAATAATAATAATAATAATAATACAATTTTAAAACATCGAAAATGTTTCTAAAAGAAAATCATTGAAATGAGCAGATCTAAAAGCTCACAACTTGTCACATTGCAACATGAGCTTGTAGATCAGCTATTTTCACTGTTCAATCATAATTATGACAAATGTATGGTTTTAAGCTAGGTTAATGCCTGTTGTTGTTAAGAGACTGAACACAAGATGAAGGTATGTACATCAGGGAATACACATTAATGTACATGATAGCCTACATGAAGGAACATATACATGCAATCGTTCTAACATCTATTTTGGACTAACAGGCTCTATGAACAGCAGCCATATTGGAGAGAAATGGGCTGTGGCATCCATGCAATAGGCCTATGTAATTAATGATAGAGCTCTTTGAATCCATACAAATATTCGTGCATGCCTTTAATAGTCTCTCTAATGTGCAGAGAACATCTACAGCATAGTTCAACATGATCAACAATGTCCTTAAGTGTACATAGTTTGATCATTGTTGTCAATAGGCTTGAGTCATCAGAATTAACCTTAAATGTAAAGAAAACAGTGTCAATGTGTATCTCAATACGTAACAGGCATGTTACGGATCCTTTTGAGGTAATAATCAAAAATGAAAAAATCTCTGAAATGAGTGAAGTAAAATATTTGGGCATTATACTGGACAACCATTTAAAATTTGAAAAACAGGTGAAGCACATATGCAAGAAGGTCAAACCAAATTTAAACTGTTTCCGTCATATAAGAAGGGATTTAACATGTCAAACTGCACAGCTGTATATGCACGCTATGATTTTCTCACATCTGTCATACTGCATTACATCATGGTCACAAGCTTCCCAAACTGCATTAAAACCATTAACATCAATATACAAACAAGCTATAAAAATCATGGATCAGAATGAGATATCACCACTGTGGCATTATTAGAAAACACAACCTTTTTACGTTTGAACATTTTGTGAGTTTTTGTACAACCAAACTTGTTTTTAAATGTCTGCATAATCATGTCTCGCCTCTGTTCTCTGGACTAATACAGAGACGTCCAAGCTCTGGTAGAGCAACACGAGCTTCAACAAATGGTGACTGTATTGTTCCCACCTGCAGTAACTCATTTGGACAGTCTGCCTTCTCAGTTAAGGGGGTAGACCTTTGGAACTCCTTGCCTACTGTTTTAAAACTAGAGACGGATGGTAATGTTTTTTACAGAGGACTCAAGTTATGGTTGAAATCAAATCAACTGTGTTCACATGAATAGTTTCTGAATTTCTACCTGCTGTGTGACTTGTTTGATTATGGCTATTTATGATGTTGTATGTCTCACAAGCTGAAGGGTCAGATTGTGGTATGTTGGTTCTTATTGGTAAACACATATTATATTTGTTTGTACTTGATTGGGTTTTAGATTAGTATTATTGTTTTTGTACTTGATTGGGTTTTAGATTAGTATTAACGTTAATTGTACTTGTTTGGGTGTTATATTTGACTATTGTAAAATAGAAAAGCCTCCTGTGGACAGGTGATGAGAATTAGTACTTGTGCTAAAATCACTTATATCAATGCATCTGGTTCGTCCAATGTGATTGTGATGTCCATATCAAATAAATAAAACATAACATAACATAACAATAGGCATACCGACTAGTACAGAGTGAAGTGTCCTTTACAGCAGTGTTAATGTTTAGAGATTCCACCAAATGTCCACTAGATGGCGGAAATCAACCACCTGAGGGAAAGAGAGAGAACAGAAGAGAGAGAGAGAGGGAGGGAGGGAGAGAGAGAGAGAGAGAGAGAGAGAGAGAGAGAGAGAGAGAGAGAGAGAGAGAGAGAGACAGAGAGAGAGAGAGACAGAGAGAGAGAGAGAGAGAGAGAGAGAGAGAGAGAGAGAGAGAATTAACAATTATTAGGCTATGATAAGTGTTCTCCTTGAACTCTGTTGGAGGGAGGAAATCGGGTATTCAGAGTATTCTGTTTTCTCTGTCTCTCATGCTGGAATAAATACATGCAATTACGATGGGGGACTGCCCATAAATCCGAAATCTCATTAATCCTACATCTCATTAGTCCGAATTTAGTTAGGGTTAGGTTTTAGGGTTAGGGTTAGGCATAGTTTTACTGTGGTTAGGGTTAGGTTAGGCATAGTTTTACTGAGGTTAGGGTTAGGTTTAGGTTTAGGCATAGCATTTTTCACCAGATTAACATCACCAGATTCTGACTAATGGGATGTACCGGTAGGAACAATGAGATTTCGGACCAATGCCATGGCACCATTACAATGTACAATATGACTCAAGGAAATGAGCAGTGTTCAACCCTTGAACACTGTCAATGTGAAGCTGATAAATGTAGCCTACGCTCTACTGATTGAATGAGATTGGCAGTGGTGTAAAAAGTAACCAGTGGTGCTTTCTTTTCAGGGGGGACGGTCCAAGGGCGTATAGGCAGGATTTACCAACTGGCTAGGCCTGGCACAATGTGAATGGGCACAGATGCAAGCTTGCGAACATTTTAATATTTACAGGGACACAATACAGTAATTGGGAAGTGGACTTCCCAAGCAATATGGAGACGTTTTAATTCAAACCAAACTGAGGTGTCTTTCTTTGCTTCCTAGATAACCGCACATTTTTTTGTTCTTTTTGGGTGGGCACAAAAACTAAATGGGTGGGCCTAGGCCTATCCAGGCCCACCCTTGGCTACGCCCCTGGGACGGTCATTTATTGACTTCACGTGCGCCTACATGTGTGCATGCGAGCAGAACAAAACTGCTGACACAGTGTATGAGAGTCAACTTATGACGAGCATTAGAAAATATCTTCTTAATTAACTTATGTGTTTAATATACATTTTACATAAATGTACAGTTTGTAGTAGTAGGAAACATTTTAAATCTCAAGGAATGCCTTGAATTATATAGCTGTAGGCTATAGAAAGAAAGGATGTCAACACACAGCAGATGTAATGGTGGGGAAACAAAAACAATGTTTTGAATTAGTCTTAATTACATTTGCATTGTTACTTAAATTTGTATTTTCTAGTTTCAGTTAATTCAATTAGAAAATACTGCGCTGCAGTAGAGAAACTAAAAGTTTGCTTTGAATGAATCTCAAACAGTAGTGTACACTACAGTATGGAGCCATGTATGAGGACGCACGCACATTCAGTCACCACTGGAAACCTAGGTGTTAAAGTATTTAAGTAAATTTCTGGGCCTGACGCCGTGGTTGGTACGTCTATCGACAAAAGCACTACTACTACTGAAAGCAATAATCCCTTCTAAATCAGTAGAGTTCTCTGACTTTTTGTGCCACAAGGACCCCCAAAATGATATGTATAGTCCTACTTGGCCGTGTTGGGAGGCTCACAGAATAGAAGATGTGTGTCTCTAAATTATTAAAACATGTTCAAACAAAGTGACACACTGTAAGTTTGTAAATCTGCTATTTTTGAGTTTCCTGAAAAACATATATAATTCAAATCAAAATGTCGTGGTTTTAAAGGGTTGAGCCTGGTTTTTATATTATATAGTTACTAAAACGTTTTTCATCCCAATCTTAATTTTGTATTAATAATTATAATGAATATATTGTTTAATTATAATAATTATAATGAATAACATGATCTCAAATTGTCTCCATAGAAATCGTACCTGTTTTTTAGTGGGTGCAGTCTGAAGATCTGTGCAGTTATGGTCCTGTATGTTACAGTAGTTGGTAGTAGGCCTACTGTAGTTCACAGCCAGGTGACAAGTGGGAACAGCACTGGACGCAGTCCCCTGCTTCTAAAAGACAACATGTTCTCAGTCAAGATTCTGATTGGCAATCAGAACAGTATAGGAGGTGTGGCAAATGCGTTCAGGGTGTATTCTTGTTGTCAAGAAAAAATGCCAAAAAAGGCAAGGAGAAGGCGCGAGGTGGTGCCTGTGTGTGTGTGTGTGTGTGTGTGTGTGTGTGTGTGTGTGTGTGTGTGTGTGTGTGTGTGTGTGTGTGTGTGTGTGCGCGTGTGCGTGTGCGTGTGTGTGCGTGCGTGCATGCGTGTGTGTGTGTGTGTGTATGTGCGTGCGTGCGAGTCTGTGCACTCCTGCTCTCTCTAGGTCGTCTGAGGACGAGCTAGAAGTCAAAATATCAATACCACAATGCTGTTACAAGTGAAAGTCTGTTATTTAAAATGTAATAAAGTAAAAGTATTGGCAGCAAAATATACTTTAAGTACCAAAAGTAAAACTACGCTATGCAGTCCAATTTCATGATTCTTTACATGAATAAAATCAACAAACGCATATAGAATTGAAAAAAAAAAATGAAAAGAAAAAAAAGTGCATATCCGTCCCAATTTGGCTGGGAGCCAGTCATTGGATTTTTATTCATTTTCATTTTTTCATTTCATTTGAAAGCTGGGGATCATAGCTACAAAATGATATATTGATATATTGTGGAGATTGACCCAACAGTTTTGAAGATATGGCTTATAGAATGATGCCATGCTGAAATACTACTTTTGAGATATTCAAGTTCTAAATAAATTTCTAACCTGCAAATGACCTGACGATCTCTCACATTAATTAAAAAAAGTCTTATTTACATGCAGAGTTAAGCTCTGGCGTTTAAGTGAAATGTATGAAATGCTTTAGTGGCTTTATCACATTTTAGTGAGAAAAAAAAAAGGTATTTTCAGTCCCTGTCTAAAGCTGTACTTTCCGAGATGACTGGCTCTCAGTGAGATTGGGACACCAATATTTGTGGTAACAGCCCAGATGGCTGTTGTGGCGTTCCGGGCTCTTATTCTGCTGATGCAGCCTGACAACGTTGTCATGCCTTTAAATCCAGGAAAGCATCTGTGTCATTTTAGTTGTGACTATTATATCGTCACTGTCGGCCAGATACCTTGTATCTCCAAGTTTCACATCTGTATAACTTGTTTTGGTCAAATAAAGCCCTACTTCATCGCAGTGTTGCACAAACGTAGTGAAAATAGCTGATCCCCCTGATACCTCGCATCACAAGGCTATTTTAATAAGAACAAAGGAACGGTTTTTGACGTTCCTTTGTTTGTTTCCGCCTGAGAATAACGATATATAGCAACATTTTTGTTTTGTTTTTTTGTAAGGATTTATTACAGTTATTACCAAACAATTTTATCTCGGTTCACCCATGTGAATAACCCTTTCCTTTTTATATTACAGTAAATCTTTCCTTCTATGATAACATGTGTCACAAGCTGAACTTTAGAGATAGGACAGATTGTAAATAACTTTATTAAACTTTGTTTAACCACCACCCCTGCAACATCCCTATTCTGGGGGCTACATTGAGAATGCTGATTGTACTTATTTGGCCGTCATTGTCTCAGTAGTCTCGCGTAGCCAGACACCTATTCCACAATCTCCGAATGCTATATAGAGTCTGGAATGGCAGCTCCCGAACGGCGAGTATTGGAAGTAGCCAGTGCTGCACTGAACTGTAGTCCCATTGGAAACATAACAGAAACGCAATAGCTCAGGCAAAGTCATTCGAGCGGCCTATTCTTGTTATGGGTGTATAGTTTAAGAAAACGTTTGAAAACATCATGGAGGTAACACCAATAACACCAGAGAAAGACGAAATAACGCCCCCAGAAATATTGAAAGGAGACATAACGCTTCCAGTAGGACAAGTTATTGTTACTGCACCAAGGGAGCGGTTGTGTCACATCAGCTTTATCTCCCACTCATCGTTTTTATTTCCGTGCGGCCACGCGAGACTGTCGTTTGCAACAGCTTTCACTTCCTGTGCAGTAAAGCTGAGACAGAGGGGAAGTGCACACACACGCATACACACGCACGCACGCACGCACGCACGCACGCACACACACACACACACTATGAAGCGCGATCCGTGCCTCTTCAGCGCAGCGACGCACGGGTGCAGCATGGCTTTTTGTTTACATATGCGTGCGTGCATGCATGCGTTAGTTCTGCTCCAGTGGCACTCGTGGTGCACACGATTGCTCTGCGATGGTACGCGTCCCGTGTCCTGTAACGATGCCATGCAGCCACGGAGGTACGCGTGACGCGTCTTGTAAAAAAATAAATAAATAAAAAATGTCTGTAAATGTACAGTGATTCTTATGGTTTCATTGTAGCCTATTCATTTTAAGCTCTAACTCATTCATGAACACAAGGGTCCATTTGGTTTCATCTTATGTTCTAAATAAAATAAAGGTTAACGTCAGTCTTGCCTGACTTTCATGAGGGCAGAGGTATAGGCCTACTTTTTTTTTTTTTTCTTTTTTCGGTGATATGCACGGCAGCACGTCATTACTTTCTTACTGACAGTGGATTTCAACCAGTGGTCCGGGGCCCCCCAGTGGTTCTTGAGGGGGTGCCAGGTGTCTAATGGCTATTCAATCAATCCTCTACAAGTCTCCATGATTCATGAACATTAGCAATGGACCATTGCTGGATGGAACCGACGTCTCTCTCTCTCTCTCTCTCTCTCTCTCTCTCTCTCTCTCTCTCTCCTCTCTCCCCCCCCCCCCCCCCCTCTCTCTCTATGTCTGTCTGTCTGTCTGTATATATAAAGATATTGGCGAAGCATACGTTGTGCCATTGACCGTTAAAATGTTTAATTGGCCGGTAATTATAAAGTCCACCGGCACCGGACACTGTGACCGGCTGGGAAAATGTCTCCCTTATATAGGCTATTTTATCATGTGGCACCCTTTGGGCTATTTTATCAGATTTAAGCCTATTATTCTTATTATTATTTGGTTAAAGTAGTAGGCTACAACCATTAAAACAAATCATAATTTTTGTATCATGATCTGTCAGCGTGGTTTAAATCCCGAAGGGTGAGCGTGCTGCGGGCTGCTTCTTCTGTGATGTGTGCTGACGCGTGCGTGCAAGACACCAGTCATGTTGCCATACCTTAGCAACAGACATGATGAAAAGTACATTTTATTATTTCCCACTGTAGCCTGCAAGGTATGGCAGCTGCCATAGCTTGCCATACCCAATTGACGCCTCTGGGGTTTACTGTTATACAGAACCGTGCGGATTCCGTGGTAATCTGAACCAAACCAGACCAGTTGACGATTATAAAAAAGGGACCCGAACTCAGTGGAACCACGTGGATATTATAGCCTACAAGACTTTCTGATACAGAAATTGATGTGGTGGTGACTCGTTGAATTAAGGCAACTGAGAAAAGTCAGCCTTCCTTGCGCCATCATAACATTAATAAAACAAAACAAAGGTTGTATATTTGCATATTAAGGTTTAATGACACGTAAGACCAAATCATAGGCCTACGTAAACCAAATGGAACCGTACGGGTCCATTTGGCGAGGCTGTTTTTTCCCCCCAGCCCAGCTGTAGCCTGTAATTATCGCCTAATTTTTCTCTGTCCTGCGATGGTGTTTGCGTTCAGAGAATGAGTTATAAATGTCCATAACGTTGTACACTTCTCTCTCTCTCTCTCTCTCTCTCTCTCTCTCTCATCAATCATATCTGATCATTTGAGTTATAAATCTCTCTCTCATCAATCATATCTGATCATTTGAGTTATAAATGTCCATAACGTTGTACACTCTGTCTCTCTCTCTCTCTCTCTCTCTCTCTCTCTCTCTCTCTCTCTCTCTCTCTCTCTCTCTCTCTCTCTCTCTCTCTCTCATATCTGATCATTTGAGTTATAAATGTCCATAACGTTGTACACTCTGTCTCTTTCTCTCTCTCTCTCTCTCTCTCTCTCTCTCTCTCTCTCAACCACTACTCGCTCGGTACAGATCTCTCTCTCTCAACCACTACTCGCTCGGTACAGATCCAACCCATTCTCACTCCCTTTGCTTCACCCTCCCGACGTGTCTTTCTTTCCTTTGCTTCACCCCTGTGAAGTTTTGGGAGTGACTATTGCATCTAGGGTGCGACGGAGACAGAGAGTTTTTGGACGAGACAGAGTCTTAGTACGCATGCGCCGACATGTGTTAACTGGAAGATTTTTCACTGACGGCCGTCACGGGGAATCGAACCCCAGTCTCTGGATTTGTATCTCCATGCTCTACCGACTGAGCTAACGAGAGTGACTGGGAAGTACTTTTTTTTTTGTGGTTTTATCTTTGACAAAACGTGAAATGATAACGTAGTCCCTTCTTTGAGCCACATTCGGAGGCGGAAGCAGTCCCCTGGTCAAGATTTACTATTCTGTCCATAACGGCACGTAATTCGGTAACGCGGCTGAGTCGGCTCATGCGGCTCATCGCCGCCTGAGACGGCACCGCTCCGTCGTTTATAGTGGCGTGAACGGTAGCGACGGGTGGCTGGTAAACCAAGAAGCCTTCAGAGCGTATCGAATCCCGCATCAGGAACTACTTTTTTTTCTTTCTTCTTAGACCACCCAATGCGTCTAACCCTTGAGACATTAGGCAATCCGTCCGCGTCTATGGTGAGAAGCATTCGGTATTTAAGATCGCGTCGGTTGTATGACGCAATAGGGGTGAGAACCTGTTGATCAGAGTTGGTAAAAAAAAAAAAAAAAAAGAAAAGAAAACGAACGAAACGACTGACTGACTGACGGCCGAGCAAGTTGGGGAGAGAGGGAGATGGGGGAGAGAGATTTGTCAAATCATTTTGATCATAGCTCTCTCTCTCTCTCTCTCTCTCATGATATGTATACATTGTATAGGCCTATAAGTGATGTTCTGTCATGACAAACAGCCTTCTTTTTTTCCAATACTCTCCAATACTTCTGCACATTTGGAATCAGTTTTACCCAGTCCCAGAACTCAAGCAAATTAAATCGTACAAAGTCCCTTTATAGCTGATCAGTCATCGAAAACAAAAGCTCTCAACGCATCACAGACTGTCACACAATGTCAAATTGGTTGGTTCTATTTTGTCAGCCACCCGTGCCTGCCCATTATGCGCAGTTGCGCACGTAGGCCTATACTGTCTCCAAAAACGGTCTGGCTATGTTTATGGGCATATACGGTAGGCCTATATATAGCCTACTTGAAATGTAAAGCATATTTTCTAAACCTGCTGTCGTGAAAATAGGCCTACTTGTGCGTGCGAAACGCCAGGCGCATTGTATACGCCGTGCGCCGTATATAACTCCCAGCTGGTAGATAGATCAAACAGCCCATCAATTAAGCTACACAATTTACCTTAAGTGGCCAATTGGAACTTCAAAGGAGTAGAGATTACGTAACTGCACGGACCATCAGAGAAAGTGACGGAAGTGGGTGAAGTGCGCTCTTCGTATATCGCCTCTCTGCATGCAGTGCATTTGGCCAGAGAGAGAGAGGTGATAATAGAGTAATAGAGTAATAGAGTTATAATAAGAGGGGAGCAGAGCGTTGAGAGCCCTGCACGGGTGGATATCAAGCACCTTTCTGAGCGCAGCAATGGATGTGGTTGTGAAAGTTGGATGATTGCAGGCAAGTCAGTTGTGTGCAGGCTGCTGCCTCACTGTGACTGTATGCGCTCCAGCCGACAAGTGTGTGACTGCATGCCCTGGTTCTGCTGCTCACTGTGCGCTCTTGTGACGTTGTTTTAGGCAGAAACAGTTGTCTGATTTTCACAGTAAAAAGATGAGTCCAATTACCAGTAGCCTACTTTCCTTCTACTCCACTACACTTCGGATCCTTTTGTATTTAATACCCAGCGATGTATTTTAAAACATTAGTCTTTTTGCAGTTATAAATTAGCCTAAAACATACCATGCTTTTACCAGTATTATTTGAGTACTTTTTCCAAGCAGCCACGCTGCCACACAGAGAGAGACACGGAAAAGGAGAAAAACACCGTTCCCCTCGGCCTCAATGCAACGTGAAGGTCCCTCCACCATTCTCTCTCTCTCTCTTGAAATAGGGTCGAGTGAGCTTACTTTGATACAGAGAGAGAGAGGAATCAATCAATTGTATTTATCCTCAATTTAATTTAATTATAGGAAGGCCTGTGTATAATATTGCCAGTGGTGTAAATGAACTAAGTAGGCCTAGGCTATATTTATTTAACATAAATAAATGTAGGCTCCAGCCTGCTTGAATAGGCCTATTGCTACCCAACCAATAGGACTTTAGCAGTTTATTGAGACGTTAGAGAGACTCTTTATTATATAGCGAATATATTTGTTTAATTTCGCCGTTTTAAAGCACCATGCGTGGCGAGGAGGCTGCGCAACAAAAAAAAGAAAAAAATGGATGGAACCGACGTCTCTCTCTCTCTCGTCTCCCCCCCCACACCCACCCACCCCTCTCTATGTCTCTCTGTCTCTCTGTCTGACTGTCTGTCTGTCTGTCTGTCTGTCTGTCTGTCTGTCTGTCTGTCTGTATATATAAAGATATTGGCGAAGCATACGTTGTGCCCAAGGCCAAGAGGGGTGCAACATGACCTTACACACATCAACGTAGAAGCCGATGATCCAGCAATCATTATTTTAAGGCCGCCAGATTAACCACTTGAACCCTAGCGTATAGGCTATACTGAGAACTTTAGCCAAAAATGGCAGATCTACAAGCTCACACCGCCTCGTGCTGCTAGGCATTGTGAGCTTGTAAATCGGCTATTTCATACATGAATCCAAAATACACTGATGATTGTGCTGTCAAACAATGAAACTGTATGGAATCTATGAAGGTTGTGGTGGGGATCCCTGCTTCATCTCTCTCGCCTGTGACACCACGCAAAGCGTTTCGGGGTATTCCAAGTGTTGCACGATCTGATCAGCTTGTTAATCGGAGAGACAGACAGACAGACAGACAGACAGACAGACAGACAGACAGACAGACAGACAGACAGACTAATAGGCTATATTATCGAAGTGTCGTTTTGATTGCCGTTGGAACTAACGGTCTAACGCCCGTCCTGCGATAGTCATGAACAGCGACACCAGATAGATATAGATAGATAGATAGATAGATAGATAGATAGATAGATAGATAGATAGATAGATAGATAGATAGATTACAAAGCCCGATACATAATTGACAATTGGAGACCGGCCCGGCCCGAAGACCGACATTTTTCTAAATAAGCTTAATTGCAGAGTGCGTGTAGCGGCGGCCTTTTGTTTTCATTACATTTTAAATATTGGTGAAGAACAGAGACATGATACCCCTTTCCAACTGTCTTTATTTAAAAAAAAAAAAAAAACAGCTTGGAGCAAATGGGGATATAAATGTATACAATTTGCTATAATTGTGACAATTCCCAAATCAATTTTTTTTACTGTAAGAACAATTAAACATTCAAGTGGAGCCTGCGCTCTCGCCAGTCAGGCAGGCATATTGTAGTAACTGTATGAAACTGTACATTTTCTTTTCCTATGTAAACTTCTAAATAATAAAGTCTTCAATACAGTAGTAACGGAGGAGGAGGGCCAGGGCCTACAGCCTCAAACAAACAAACAAACAAATAAAAACGTAGGCCTAATCCCTTCAAACGCGATTCAATTGTGAAACAGGTCCCGACTCCCGAGGACAATTTAACAATGAACAATCCTTTGAGTTTGCGTTGTGCGACATTTGTGCAATTAAAATAAACAATCTCAAGTTAAGTATGTGTATAAAATATTAGAATGAATAGCCTTAATCAGTCAAGCAATGAAACATTCCCATTCCCTGGTTAAATTAAAGTATATAAATAGGCTAAACAAATAAAATAAACAGCATTTGTTATTTTAGTCCGTAACACAGCACTTTTCTTTGTATGAATCAACACTTATTCGTTCAGTTTAATAGTCCCAAAAATCCAGCGCTGGGCGCAAGGCCGCGCCGGGAGGCCGCACCGCCGCAGGGCGCTCGCTCCGGCGAATAATTCAATCAGACAGCAAGCAGCTGAAATTAAATAAAATACATTTATAAATAAATGATAAGATCACAAGAGACCAAGATGACTACATTCTACGTTGGCCATTGGGTATATATTGCCAACAGTTAAAGGCTAGGCTGTACTCACCGATTTTATAAATTGTGATGAAGAAAAAGGATGGAATCCACCGTCTCCGTGTTCAACGATGTCCTTCGCTCGGAGATGGTTCTGCCCGCAGCGCTGAAAACCCGTTCACTGGAACTGCTGCTGGCCGGGATGCAAAGCACAGATCTTGCCAATTGTGCAAGCTTTGGGTACACTTTCTTGTTGGCGCGCCGCAGATGACAGAGAGAGAGACGCTTGCCTGCAACCGACCTGACTAATACTTGTTGTGTATATTGTGAATGTGACACAATGCATACACACATAGCTAGCTAGCTCCAAATGAGTTGAATATATAATTTAATTTAAATGTATATATTTGTATTTTTTTTCTTTATTTTTTTTTCTCAAGCCCGACCCAGCCCAAAGCCCGACATGTGCGTGACAAATTGAGCCTGGCCCGGGCCGCGCCGCGCCGACCCGTCGGGTCCCGTCGGGCTCGGGCTGAAACGGCAGCCATGCGCAGCGTGGCGGTGTGCAAAGCAGACAGACAGACAGACAGACAGACAGACAGACAGACAGACAGACAGACAGACCTGGCTCTATTGCTCTGAGCAGCGCCAGGCCGCTGCTCAGAGCTGAAGTTAACAACTAAACAAAACAAACAAATAACGAAATAAAGGTCTAAACACAACATAACTGAACAGAACTAAACAAATAATAAATAAAGCAATTTAACTGACAACTTAACCAGAAGGCAGCCATTCCGAAGGGCTCAACTTAGGAACACCAAACAAAACAAAAACAGTTAAATAAATAAATAAATACATATAAATAAATTAACGAAATATGTATAGTCTCAATCAGTCAAGGATTAAAACATTTGGTTAAAATGCAAATATAAAAATGGGCAAAACAAATAAAATAACCAGCATCTGTTATTTTAGTCCATAAACACAACACACTTCTACTTAATATATTAGTCCCAACCAGCAGGGCGCAAGGCCGTGACTCATGTTTGCGCTGATCTGACACATTTCAACATCACATCATCGCCCAAATAATAATAAATAATATATTCGGAATGGCGGGGTGTTTCCAGAAAATGAAACGAAATCTATTTGGTTTCACTTTATTGCTATCAAGATTTAAAAGATCCATTTGGTTAACAACTCTCCATAATTTAGCTGTGGACCACTTGGAACTTCCCCCAAGGACCAACGGTAGTCCTTGGCCAACGGTGGTCCTTGGGGGGGGACCACCAGGACCACCAACTCACCAAAGGACGGGTCTGTATTTTATCCCAATTCAAATAGGCCTATATAAAGCAAATTTGCTACGTCAGCCAAGGAGCACAGAGAGCATGCAGCCCACAGTGGAGACAGACCAACGCATGCTCGCATGAACGTCTGGATGTTTTATTTGATATACACGTCTACACACACACACGCAGGTTTAGCGCTGAGAATCAAATGGGTGGCACACATCTCACACGTGCGTTCCAGAGCAGAGCAACAAGTCAATCACGCGTACAGTTCATGGCTGCGCTGCATTTGACCGTGTCGTCTCACGCATGATGGCCACATGGCCATTAGATGTATGCGTGCGTTAACACATGCGTTCGCCACAAACGCCTAACACTACGCGACCTCGCGTTCCCCTGTGAGGCACAAAAGAGAAGGCACACTGGGACGTGTGCCGGCGACGTTTGCACGTTCTGATTCAAAAGCCATTTGAAAATTACAGGAGACGTTCATGCGTTCAGTACAACACAGATAAAATCGAATGCGTGCGCGCGAGTGTAGCAACGTCCATGTGGCACGTTTTGCACTCGATACACACACACACACACACACACACACACACACACACACACACACACACACACACACACACATATGTTGTCTGAAAAGTTCATAGTGTGTGTGTGTGTGTGTGTGTGTGTGTGTGTGTGTGTGTGTGTGTGTGTGTGTGTGTGTGTGTGTGTGTGTGTGTGTGTACTTTCCCTCTGTCTCACTCAGCTTTACCGCACAGGAAGTGAAAGCCGTGTGTGAGAGTTTGGGGCTGCACAAGCTCTGACTCCCTCTCCCCTGCATCTTGTATCTTGCTCTTTACATAGATTGTGCATTACATTCACCCATTCACACACACATTCTTACACTGATGGCAGAGGAAACCATGCAAGGCACCAACCTGCTCATCAGGAGCAGTTAGGGGCTCAGAGTCTTGCTCAAGGACACTTCGACACAAAGGCCCATTATCAATACGCAGACTTGGGGAGTACAGACTTGTGTCCTTGGGAGTTCAGACTTGCAAGTTGTCCTCGGGAGTAGGGACTTCTGAGTAGGAGGAGATAGATTTTTACAGTTTTTCATATAATTCAAAATGGTGGGAGATCTAAAGGTCAGAGGTCAAAAGTCAGAGTGGCAAAGTTGTTCGGCATGAGGAGACACATATGGATGGCCAAAACGCAAAACCTCCTATCTGAAAAATTCACTTTGTTGTGTGTTAAACACCAAAACCTCTTATATACAGTTTTCAGAAAAACATGTTTCTAAATCAGTGGTGCTCAAACTTTTTAATGCCAAGGGCCGCTAGAATTATATGTATGTGACCGTGGACCCCCATCTCAAAATTTTTGGTTACATTTCTAGGTAAAAACCTCCTATCTGCAGTCGACAACATGCAGATAGGAGGTTTTTACCTAGAAATTGTTAGGCTATTTCTTGTTTAATAACACTTTTTACAGCACTTAATTGAGATCAAAACATTCTACAGGTCTGTTACAAGTATTACCATTAACATCTTTTATCAAAAGTTTCACCACCGGATACCAATCATTAGCAATCAACAAGGCAATGCAGATAGGAGGTTTTGAGCTTCATCATTTTGCCACTTTTGCAAACCTGTCAATTTTTTCTAGTCACATGACATTTTTGGTAAAAAGAGGGGCAGAACGATCTTGCAGACAGACTGGCCTGTTCAAAGTTTGCACCTTCAACTACAGCGCCACCCAATTGTTGCGAAAAGTAATAGCACACGTCTCACAGTAAGCTGAACACATCAAAGTTTGAATGGTGTTTTGGGTGTAAGTATGTAGGAGTAGATATACTGTAGGTGCCAAAGTTTTGAGGAGAACTTACTATGACTGACTGATTGATAAATAAAGAAATAATGAGGGTAACATACGTGAATTAGCTCAGATTCAGGTTTCTGAACTGTCCACATCCCACCTGTGAGACAGAGAGAGAGCGCACTAAACGGTTCATTTATATTGTATTGTGAGGGAACCATGCAGGGCCATCCTGCTCATTGGCTCCAGATTAGTCCAGTGTCTTGCTAAAGGACACTTCGACACTGACCCAGGAGGAGCCTGGTATTGAACCGGTACATTTCAGATTAACCCAACATCAATGGCAATGGGTTGGTTCCCGCACATTTAGCATGGGTACGTCTTCAGAATCATCTGTGACTGAAATGATATTTCACTACGCCCCAGCCGCCTTAAAGTTAAAGCTTCAAACAGCCCAAAACAAACTAATTAGGGTTGTGCTTGGTCTCCCTCCTCTGACCCACCTTACCGATCATCACCACGAAAGCGTGGGATGGCTCAAAGTAGCGCACAGAGTACAGCATCTTGCAATGGGCCTGGTGTACAAGATACACTACACCTCCAAGATTCCCATGTACCTGACAAACTACTTCTTAAAGGTCAAGGATGTTCACGACCACAACACCAGAGGCAGCTCCACTAATCACCATCAACGTAGATTTAACACTAAACAAGGCTCTAACTCGTTCTCCTGCTACACCATCAACATGTGGAACGCCCTTCCTCAAGCCCTAAAGGAGAGCAAATCCCTAGCCTCCTTCAAAATTGGTATGAAAAGTCACCTTCAGACAGCTGCTACCCGTGACTTGTAAATAGACTAAGCCCCCATGCCCCCCCCCCTTTTATTATTCTTTTTTCTGCCTTTGTATTTGATGTCATGCTTTTGAAACTGATATTATCCTAGATAAAGTACTATGTTCTATCCGTCTGTCTTTTTAGTTGACCTTGTACCAGTGATTTGTACTGTCATGAAACTGTACTTTTTTCTATTGCAAACTTCTAAACATTTTGTGTGGAGTGGGTGCATAGTCTTCCCTTGGGAGGGGGGTCTGTCTGTGGCGGGCTTTCTCTATGGCAAGGCTGTGTTCGCTGAGTCTGTACCTTGTCAAGGCTTTCCTGAGAACTTGAACATTTATTTTCCTACCTTTAACATGGTAAACAAAGTTCTTAAAAAATATAAATAATTAAGAAGTAATGCAAATAGCAGATCTACAAGCTCACAACGTGTCGTTTTGCACCGCATTGTGAGCTTGTATATCGGCTATTTTCAGGGTTTGGGTCCCACCCGGTCAAACATCCAATTTCTCGTTTGGGTCTTGAACTGAAAAGTTTGGGAACCACTGCTGTTAGTCAGGGAATTTTAAATTCCTTACCAAACAATTTCTTCACCAATGTGTTCGTAAAGGTGTCTAGTAACATATCTAACAAAGTTTGAAATTCAACATCCCTAGCAAAATATTTGACAGCTAGGGTAATTCTGGGTCTCATTCACTTACTATACACTGTACTAAGGGGAAAAAAATCACTCCCAAAAATATGCTTTAAGTAGCATGTTAGGGGTCTAACTAGGTGTTTTTAATTATTATAATTATTTTAATTATGCTGAATCCATTGCAAGCATTTATTTTGCACGAAAAACATTCATTGGGCCAAAATCAGACGCAAAAAAACGATGGTTTAGTGATGAGTCATCACTTTTCACAAGGTGTATGGGGTCCATTTTTCCCCAGAATTACCCTAGTTGTCAAACATTTTGCTAGGGATGTTGAATTTCAATCTGTGTTAGATAATGTTATTAGACACCTTTACGAACACATTGGTGAAGAAATTGTTTGGTAAGGAATTTATTCCCAGATTTGACAGGTATTCTGGTAATTTTTTCCTGACTATGTAAGTTATGTTTTGTTAAAACAAAGATATATTTTTAGCTGTGTATATTCTTTTGTGTTTCTGGAGCAAAACATCAGACATGAAGGCAATTACTATCTAAATAGAGAGATATTAATACAAATACAAATAAAAAAACTGCTTTAATGCTGAAGAGATTAATCCTAGATTAAATGGCCTTTCCTCTGGCGCCATCTTTTGGCCAAACTCTCCACTTGAACACAAGATGTGTCAAAATGTAATGGACAGATTGTCATGAAACTTGATCAGTGCATTCATGCTTCCTGGAAGATGAACCCTAACCAAGTGTTCCAATGACCTTGATCTTCTTGCGCCACCATCAGTGGCTGCTTAAAGTGTGTGATCAGATACCATCTATCATCCCCACTCCTTACAGTATGTGATCAAATACCATCTCTCATCCCCTCTTGTTAGTTTGGGGATATACTTTGGATCAAACCCAGTTTTTGTACTACATTTATTTGTATCCTACACTTCCTCTGTTTTACTTGAATCCATTTCTAAAATGTGTTACACATCAAAGTCTGTACAGACTACAGTAAAGGGTGGGAGGGTATATGTTGGTGGGGTTGGGAATATAAGGAAGCATGGTTGAAGAAACATAACAAGCAGATTGGCTACGTTCACCTTATTCACCTTTGGAAGAACCTCTCTCCAAACGAGAAGAACAAGGCTCGAGGCCCGAGCCTCTCTACTCCGCCTAAGTTGCACTAAAACTTCAGAAGGTGAGGTTATGCGTAGAACAAGAATGAGTATGGATGTGCCAGTGAAATCAATACTAAAAACAGGAGACTTCTATTTAAAATAATAGCAGTTAACTTTATTATATCAATACCGTTTGCACAAATGGGCTATTCTAAGTTCTAAGTAAAATCTATGTAAGGAGACAAAAGAGAAAATAATCCAAGTACCGGTACCAAGAGGTTCGTTCAGTAAAGCACACAACAGCAAGCTGTGGTGTTCTCGTAGAGACGGACGCAAAATGAAAGTAACAAGAGTCTTTATAGTATTTCGCAGGTCTTCAGCAGGGGAGGTGAGACTTTCTGATTGGTTCGTGGGAGGAGTCCCGGGCTGGACTCTATTGGATGTTTCTTCAGCTGGGCAGGCATGATTGGGCCACACACTCAGGGGGGCAAGGCTGTCTGCCTCCGCCCCATCACCACGTGATCTTCACTCCTCCTTCCCCCGCCCCTGGGCTGTGCCAGGAATCGTTGGGTTTCTCTTTACAGATAACAGAGAAATGTAGCTTTTCCAAGGCGGCTGAGACCCCGCAAGTGCGTGGGTGCGGGTATCTGCACGTACAGGCTGACTTGTGCAAAACAGGTGCAAAACATCATTCACAGAAGATAACAGAGAAATGTAGCTTTTTCAAGGCGGCTGAGTCACAGAGCATGCACTACTATATCATTGGTGACATGAGGTGAGCATGAGCTGATCACGCTCTAGGTGCATGCTGGCGTGCGTGTGAGACAGGACTGTGCGTGAGTGGATGAACCTTAAAATGAACTCTAGTAACCTGACTGTGGGACAATACTGTAAAACATTGGCTTTTGGTACTTAGATATAATATAAAAATATAGATTTACTTAAATCAGCTTAGATCAGATATTCAGCAAACGTTTTGGTACAAAAAGTATTTACAATGTCATCACATCATATCATCAAATCCCCCTTTGATCTGCCTCCAGGGCAGATCACTAACTAGTGATGTGATACTTGGCACATTTTTCAGAAAAGTTTAAACTCCCCCTTTGGACTTCTTTTAAGAAGTCCACCTAAACTGGGTAACGTTTCTGAAAAATATGGTGAGCGGGGGTCAACAGAATCAACACTTGTTTTTTTTTTTTTTTTAACTTAGAAACAATAAATGGCACCCCCTTTGGGATGCAACTAACACATAAACAATGGCACAGGATTCTATGTTTCTGATGACATCTATTTCATACTTGTCAGTTTCTATCTTTTGACCATAAGGTCAACTTGGTCCCTGAATCCAGAGTTTTCACTTGGTTGGACAGACCACAGTTTTTAGCCACTGACATGTCAGTCTATAGTGGGGTATTGTTGATCAGATTCCCTAACTTTTTCTGTTACAATTGTGATCAACATACCCCTGTCATTCCTGTGTGACTGTCCAACTTTACTTTTTTGGTTGTAAGACAACATCCATAAGATGACATCAGAAAACATGAATTGACACAAGACCCCCTTCGGGGTAAAACAGAAATCAGTGCAGAAAATACCTAAAACTATATCACCTAGTCCTTTGGGGATGCTAGGGATTCACACAAGCAGGGAAAAACAATTTCTTATAGAAAACAACGGGTTCAATGTGTAAGTAGACTGGAGGCTGGTCTATGCGTGGGTGGATTAAACCATCAGTATGTAAAAAAACAAAAGCTCACTCAAATGCCTCCTCGTAAACAGGAGGTGGACGGACCTGGTCCGTAACAAGATCCAGGAGAGGTTGGTGGACCTCTCCTTCGGTCAGTTGGGCTAGCTGGAAGTCAGTAGAAGGGTAAACAGTGCGGACAGCTTTGTTAATCATGCATTTCAACATTGGTATGGCTACGAAAATGATGAGCCCTACGATCAACAGGACTGGGAGAATGGTGGTGACAAACCAGTTGCTAAAGCCCCCTAGTAAGCTAAAGTCAAACCAAGTGTTTGGAATCTGGGGCTGTGGGATGGTAGCTATGGCATCACGAGAATGAGAGATGAGGGAAGAAATGTTAGCATGATTATTAGGGATTAAGAAACAACATTTTCCACCTAGCATTTTGCACACACCACCTTCCTTAGCCGTCATCCAGTCCAGGGCAGCACGATTTCTGAGGACTACTGTCCTGATTTGGGACTGTTCGTTGGTTAGGAGCTGACCTGCCAGCTGGAGGTCAGAGAGGGAGTCATGTAACATTAGCAGTTCGGCAGCTAGAGTGTTAATCTTTTTCAGGGTGAACTCTTCAGTCACACCAGAGGTGATAAAGGTGGTGGCACCTAGGCCATAGGCCATTTGGGAGTCTGAGTCAGTCCATGGGTCCTTGAATGTGTAACCTGGGTACTTGGCCCTAATGTATTCTAAGTTAGTCTGAGTCTGGTCTGGAGTGGCCCAGGCAGTGGTGGGTGTTAGGCTCCTCTTAACTCTATTGTGGGCATTGTCATCTTCTGGGGGAACAACAGGGTAAATTATAACACTGGTAAAAATATAACCCGGGTGGCAGCAGCCGTTCCATTTGGGTGGGAGAAAATGTCTTGCGGCTCTGCCGCAAGTCCACACAGCAGCATAGCTGAGGTGAGAAACGGATACATTAAACCATGGGCATGAGACATTTAGCAGGGTGCCATCTAGAGCCACAGAGGTGCAATAACCGTCATTAAGATGGATATTGCGTTCGCACAGAGATATACCTAACGCTACAGTGCCTGGGGAGGTGTCGTGGGAACACAACTCTGCAGCCTCCGTTATGGCGATTGGACAAGGGGCGGGATCCTGCAATAATTTGACAATTGTCCTTGCAATTTCCTAAGCATGCGTATACATGATAACCAGTGCCGTAGTAAGTATACCAGTACCCTTTCACGTGAGTGGAACAATCCACTCCCTCAGTACAGAACATGTAATGATGATAATAATCTGATGCTTGGTCCCTCCGGATATGCGGTTTGCACCTTGGACAGGAGTTATCAAGTGTACAAACATCCATATTTTGAGGAGCGTAAGTACAGTCAAGAGCATGGTATACTTCAGACGGCTGGGCTTGGTGTTCCTATATATCCTAATATCACTCTCTGACTTACTATATGTTTTCAACTCTTTCTTTAAATCTGGGCATAGTCAATTTCTAAATTATGTGTAAGTGTAGGTTCTTATCTAAACGCCCAGATCTCTCAGTTATCCTGTTTTGGCGTCAGAGGTGGTGTTCATGCAGTTATCAATAGATGATTTCTGTGGAGACATAGAACAACAGACATTAGTACATGACAGCACAACATTTAACAGACTTACTATCATTTGAGCAAAATCTTTGAGTAGTGTGCTATTACACTACGTTCCCCACCATCCCCCTTATGTTTCTGATACAGGACTACATTGAAAATGCCGTCCTTCTCGGAAACATCTAATAAATGGCTTATTGGCTTCCTCTGCTGCAGCTACCCTCAATCTTCTTGGGCAGCCCTAGTAACCTTGGTCTTGGGCGTAATTTTGGTTCTTGCTGAAGTAGTCAGTCATTGCTGCTTGTACGGCTATGTGTATGTCAGGTGGGGCTGTAGTGGGGGCTGGTGGGTATTGGCCTGAGAGAGACCTTGGAGGTACCCGTCCATCCCTGCGGGAGAGGGTGCTGTGTAAGGGGGGGGGGGCAGGTTATATGGACTGTGAGTGGGTGCATTTTGGTGTGACGGAGGCGGCCCCTGGTCGCTTCGCTGATTTGGAGGGAAGCCCTCATAATCCTTTCTTTTCCTCTCTTCTGCTCTTGCAACCTGGTCCTGCCATTCTAACAACCTTTCTCTTTCCAACTCTAGCTTTCTCATCTCCTCAATCCTTCAGCTGGGTGTCTATCCCTCACCCTGGCCCTTTCGTCATCTAATCTGTCTCGCTCTGAGCCCTCAGAGGAGTGAGCATTTTCACTTCTCTTTGGCCTCGTGTCAGAGCTCCTCCCCTTCAACTTACTTTTCTTTCCTGTTTTCTCATCCTCGCTGGAGGACCGTCACTATCTTTACTTGCGGTTTTCCTTCTTCTCTCTTGCTCCCCCTTCTCTTACTGTTACTCTTTCTTCCCCTTTCCCCATCCTCAGATTCCTGACCAGGGGAGCCTCCTATGGGTGTTTCGAGTGATATGGGTGTTCCTAGAGTTGCTAAGTTAGGGTAGCAGCGTCGCATGGGGTCTAGCGGGGTGGACTTCAAGAACTTCTCTCTGTATTGGTCTATTTGTTGCCACTCACCGTTATCAGTTAAACACATGGGGCAATGAATTTGAAAAAAGCTCTGCAATACGGTGTAGGAGTTGATCGTGATTCATTAATTTTTCAGTAAAAGTAACAGTTGGACCTATTACTATTTTAAAACTCCACTCCGTGCTGAGGGTAGCACTCCAACTAAACAGTTCACCTTCAAGGTTAGAAGCGCAGTAAACCAGTGGACGGATGTCAGACATTGAAAATTCCCAAATTGTAAAATCTCAAAGGTTCTCTATCCAAAAAGGACCTTGGTTCATATAAACAGAATTCTAACGGGTGGTGAGTACAAATAGGCTCTGCAATTGGACGGAATGGGTCTGTTCTGAAATATAATTTATTGAAATGTATAGAACTATTAGAGTCTTTTGTCCTTCAGTCTCCTCTCCTAATGAAACAGAGACAGCACTGACGGGTTTCGACCTCAATTATCCTTGTTCCTAATTGTGCCCTATTTTCTAAAATCTCTGTAAACACACAATGGCAATAACCAATGACTATGTCGAAACACCATTCAGGGCTGGGAGTTGAACTATAACCTATAAGTTTCCCATCTCTTGTAAAGTAGGCCGGTACAGTAGTACACATTGACAATTGGACTTCTTAAATTTGACTGTTCAGCTCACAATATTAAACATGCAGGGATTATCAGCCCTTCAATGATTGGATTGGGATTGTCAGCAGGGGGAACAAAGTCCTGAGGCGGAACCGGCGCTGCAGCAGGCACCCCAGATGGGACGTCTGGGCTCTGGGGCGGGGCTGATGCTACTGTAGGTACCGCTGGGACGTCTGGATCCTGAGGCAGATCAGGCACTGAAACAGGGGCCGCAGGAAGTAACAATAGGAAAGGAGTTGACTGATTAAGAGAACGACGCTCAGCGTCTGGGGGCAAGAATGGATTAGCCTGCTCAACTTTAGGGAGTGGAGTCAATGGAGTAGCACAAGTCCGACCTGTGCACTTGTGGTCTTTCCAATTAGGAATAGTGCGGCCTGCCTGTAAGTCACTCAATATTAGTCTTGCTCTGAGTTTGGTAATTTGGGACGCCCAAGTGTGGGTCCGTCCATATCCTAATTTCACCACTACTCTGCTGCCTTCCGAGTTAGTGGACAATTCACAGAACCTCTGGATTTCTGGGTTGTTCCAGATTACAGTCGGGTTTTTCGGGTTGTATGTCACCGAAATCGCGACATGTTCAGAGAACCCTTCAGTTTCAGGTTCGGAAGTGAATGGATCTCTGTCGGGCAGCAGAGACACAGATCCTGATTGGTGCTGGTCAGACACGTGCCTACAGTTTGCTAGAAAATGTTTGTAATGAGTCGTAGACCAACTTATAGTCGGGGGAAAGTCCCTCTCGGTGGAGTTTCTAGAGTGGAGTAGTACTGTGTGTATGGGCCTTAGCCCTTCATTTTGTGTTTGGGAGGAAGAAATAATGGTTTCAGTTTCTTCCCCGGGTCTGTCGGTTCTGATCACAGCTACCAAACACTCATTTGGCAAAAAGGGGAAAAAGGGAAAAGCCCAGGGATCATTTCTTATACTTTCCAATTCTTTTAGAGTGTAACTAGTTCTGGTCCACCCAGAAGGCTCTCTAAGTGGTTTGGGGATTTTTCTCGATGTCTTGCAACCCTGGCTCACTGGTTGAGTCATAATTGGATTGTCTTTGCCTTTTGAGAGTCTGTGTCCTGATTTTTTAGGTCTCACTAATTTGTCCATGTGTCTTCTGAATTTCTATGAACCAATGTTTATGATAATTGACGGCAATTTTAAAACACCAATCGAGACTGGGAGATGAACTATAACTTGTTAGTACACCAGCTTCAGTAAAATAGGCTGTTACTGTAGTACACATTGACAAAGATATTCTTACTTTAGCTGTTCGTCTTACAACAGTACACAGGCAGGAATTGTCAGACTTATACTAGGTTTAATTAATGATTTAACACTGTTTAAGTATTTTTATCCAAACCATCTAATGGTCGGAAGCTTCTTAAGACTTTCTAATTTCTGGACTCTTTGAGACAGTCAAGATTGGTTTTTATTCTAAAATGTTCAAAAATGGTTTTAATTCAAAAATGTTCACTTAGAAGGAATCGCGCGGCGCAGTCAGCGAGGACAGGGCAAATAGTCAAACCAACACTTACAACACCTCAAATGACAACCTTTGGTCAATCACATCTCAAACTCGACTTGTACTTGGCATCTTATGCTATGTGTATAACATTACCAACTGACTTGCTTGTTTGAAACTGTTAACCAATATTGTCAACGCTCACAATAACCACACTCACTAAATGCCTGCCCTCGCAGTGAACCACCAATATCAATAACAACAATATACATGTCCCATGCCTCAAACTGTAGTCCCCGATTTATATGCTGACAATATATATAATATATATGCTCAGAAGGAACGCTGGGATGTATTCTATCTACTAAAATTATTTAGAGAGCTTACAAAATTGTTTAACTATTTTTTAAACAGTCCGTTGTACATCGAGCTCATTCAAACCATCAATCATTCACTTTATTCCATTCGCTCTAACAATCTCTCACAGTCCCTCTTGTCCTCCAGAGACACTGTTTAAACATTCACAACACGGCGGAGACACCGTAACAGCCCCCCTTGTACTCCAGAGACACTGTTATTATTTACAATACGGCGGATACACCGTTGTGTTATTGGGCTAGGATTTAGTAAATGCACTCCCCTCACACTGCGTTCTTGGCTAGGATTTACTATAGTTACCCCCTTCACGCTAGGTTCGGGACTTTGAGACTTACCCTACTAGTGCTCTAGGTTTGGGACTTGAGACTTACCCTACTAGTGCTCTAGGTTCGGGACTTGAGACTTACCCTACTAGTGCTCTAGGTTCGGGACTTGAGACTTACCCTACTAGTGCTCTAGGTTCGGGACTTGAGACTTACCCTACTAGTGCTCTAGGTTCGGGACTTGAGACTTACCCTACTAGTGCTCTAGGTTCGGGACTTGAGACTTACCCTACTAGTGCTCTAGGTTACCTTTTACTCATTCAACCCAGGCGCGACCCGGTGTTGTAGATGCCTGTATTTATACCGCACACTATTCACGGTAGGATGCAGTTATACTACGCTCCCAAGCAGTGTTTGTCCCACAGATTTTACTGTAATATTCCTATCGAACTAGAATGTTTGACAGTTCATACAACAGCACAACTAAATTTAGAACCTATGCCAATGTGCACAATTTCAGTGTAAGAGGTTTGTGCTTACCTTGTTAGATATTGTAGGTGATCACCTGTTGTACTGGTTGGAACTGGAACACTCAGGGAAAGCAACAACGCGTTTTTTCCGAAAATTTTGAATCTCGAAAATTGTTAAAAAGGCACAAAACTCATCACGTCGGGGTCACCAGGTTTTGGAAGAACCTCTCTCCAAACGAGAAGAACAAGGCTCGAGGCCCGAGCCTCTCTACTCCGCCTAAGTTGCACTAAAACTTCAGAAGGTGAGGTTATGCGTAGAACAAGAATGAGTATGGATGTGCCAGTGAAATCAATACTAAAAACAGGAGACTTCTATTTAAAATAATAGCAGTTAACTTTATTATATCAATACCGTTTGCACAAATGGGCTATTCTAAGTTCTAAGTAAAATCTATGTAAGGAGACAAAAGAGAAAATAATCCAAGTACCGGTACCAAGAGGTTCGTTCAGTAAAGCACACAACAGCAAGCTGTGGTGTTCTCGTAGAGACGGACGCAAAATGAAAGTAACAAGAGTCTTTATAGTATTTCGCAGGTCTTCAGCAGGGGAGGTGAGACTTTCTGATTGGTTCGTGGGAGGAGTCCCGGGCTGGACTCTATTGGATGTTTCTTCAGCTGGGCAGGCATGATTGGGCCACACACTCAGGGGGGCAAGGCTGTCTGCCTCCGCCCCATCACCACGTGATCTTCACTCCTCCTTCCCCCGCCCCTGGGCTGTGCCAGGAATCGTTGGGTTTCTCTTTACAGATAACAGAGAAATGTAGCTTTTCCAAGGCGGCTGAGACCCCGCAAGTGCGTGGGTGCGGGTATCTGCACGTACAGGCTGACTTGTGCAAAACAGGTGCAAAACATCATTCACAGAAGATAACAGAGAAATGTAGCTTTTTCAAGGCGGCTGAGTCACAGAGCATGCACTACTATATCATTGGTGACATGAGGTGAGCATGAGCTGATCACGCTCTAGGTGCATGCTGGCGTGCGTGTGAGACAGGACTGTGCGTGAGTGGATGAACCTTAAAATGAACTCTAGTAACCTGACTGTGGGACAATACTGTAAAACATTGGCTTTTGGTACTTAGATATAATATAAAAATATAGATTTACTTAAATCAGCTTAGATCAGATATTCAGCAAACGTTTTGGTACAAAAAGTATTTACAATGTCATCACATCATATCATCACCTTAGACCAGGGGTCTTCAGCAGGGGGTCCGGGACCCCTAGGGGGTCCTCAGAGTTACTACATGGGGTCCTCCAAATCTTCCAAGCTTGTAGATCGGCTATTTTTGGCAAAGAGGTTTGGTGTAAAGGGGGAAAAGAGCAGACTAAGTACAGAGTGAAAGGTCAAGTTTATTAAGTATTGACGGTTCAAGTGGTTAAATATCTGAAAACACAAATTTACATTAATCCAAAATACACTGATGATTGTGCCGTCAAACGATGAAACTATATGGAATCTATGAGCAGGTTGAGGGGCTCCCTGCTTCATCTCTCTCTCAACTAAGGGGTCCTTGGCATGAAAACGTTGAAGACCCCTGCCTTAGACCATTATTTGCATTTTCTTGACACCACTGGTTCTGAGGTTATTAAAGTCCTTGTTGAATTGCTTCATTTCAGAGCAGAGTGTGGAGTCCAGACTGCAGGTGAAGATGAACTCTCCAGACTCAGCCAGGGAAATTTCTATTAAACAGGAGGAACCTGAAGATCAGCCACACTTCAGTAAGTTTAACCACTTGAACCCCAGCATCGCTATGCAGGGGGAACGTGCTGAAAATAGTCGATCTACAAGCTCACAACTTGTTGAGTATTATCTTTTAATATTGTTTTATAATTTCATGACTGAAATTAACCCATTTAGACCTGCGGCTTTTCACTCTAAACAAGTCTAAATAAATAAATATTTGCTGTAAAAACAAACTCAGCACAAAAAGAAAGGAAACTTGACTTCGGTCCATTATATCTCCCCTTTAATAATACCAATTTGTATTGTGTTTTATATCATTTTTATCTGTGATTCGTCACCTTTACAACAAGGTACAATTTGTAAGCATCGGGCATTCGTGGAATGAGCACCACAGCCAAATGTGTGGGTAGCGCCGACCCAAATTTTGCTAACATTCGGTCCATTATATCCCCCCTTTAATTATGACAAATGGTATTGTGTTTGATATCATTGTTATTGTTAATTTGTCTACAATGAGGAACAGCTTGTAAGGATCTGGCATTCGTGGAATGAGCAACACAGCCAAACGTGTGGGTATAGCGCCCCTCCCAAAATGGTCAAAATGGCCTGGCAGGCTTGCAATATTAATAATTTTGGTGTTCACCTTTGTTGCCTTGAGCATTGAATGATTGCACTCTCCCACAGTAATAAGGAAAAAACAACAACACATTTTTTACACTTTGATAATGTAAGCTCAGTGTCAGGGAAGCCCAAAACGAGAGTAAATGCCAGCAGAGCAGTATTGCAAGCCATTTTGGCAAAATGTTGGTCGGCGCTACCCACACGTGTGGCTGTGTAGCTCATGCCTCGAATGCCCAATGCTTACAAGCTGTGCCTCGTTGTTAAGGTGACAAATCAACGATAATGATTATATAAAACACAATACAATTTGGTATTATTAAAGGGGAATATAATGGACCGAAGTCAAGTTTCCTTTCTTTTTGTGCCTAAAACATGGTGTGGCGTTGATTCAAGTGGTGCCAACTAAGCGTTATGTTGCTTCAGTACTATTCACTATGGGCTGTTGAATATAGCATGTCTGTCCAAAATGGTAGAAGAGAAAAGAGGAGAGGAGATACAGGGCCCTATTTTCGTCCATGCCTTATCCCTTATCCATAAACTTCTTAGCCTATTGTTTTTTCCTTCTATTTTTCTTTTACAAATTTGGAAAACATTTTAAATTGTTCAAATAGCTGATCTACAAGCTCACAACGTGTCGATGTACAGTGATGTTGCTAGGTTTTCAATGTAATTCGTCCCAGTCTTTCAGATCAAAGTGCAGCGTGTTTGATCTTATATGGTTATTAATGTAGAAATCTGAAAGAAAGAATATTCTAAATCTATAGCATTTGCATAATACAAGTATGTAAACATACAATAGTAGGCTGTATGAAGCACCAGAATATAGCAAAGTAAAATAAACAAATACATTGCTGCTAAAATACTTTGGTGGCATTTAAAAATAGGGAGTGTTATTTTACGCTATAACAATGTTTCAGTTCCAAGAGTTTGTTATACTAAAAAGTGTGACTCATAAAATCAGGTCACCCCCGGCATACATAGAACTACCCACTCTCTGAGCGGACTGCTTACGCGCTGAGTCTGAAATCAGGCTACTAATACCCAAAAGTGTGATGTACTGTATATAATCTTTATCATGCTTATTATAGTGATGTGTATTACCTGCTTATTGTAAGTTGCTGGCGGCCAAGTTGCACCATGGGATATGTAGTTGTTTCGCTACCAGCGGCCACAGCAAGCGTTTGTTTACCTGGTAACGATGGTAACAGTTATCTACTCTGTGGACGAGTTTGGCGACTTGGTTCCCCGTCCCCTTATCTCGTTCCTGGACAAATTGGGCTATGTGAGTGTTAAGGAATCAACCCAGTGTTAGCTATACTGTTGTTTTTTCTGCTCCTAGACATCCTGCAATTGGTTGTGTGTAAAGAGGAGGTTTCTCCTGAACAGGAGAGGAGCTCCAGTCTGCTCCAGGAAGAATCAGAGCCTCCACACATTAAGGAGGAACAGGAGGAGCTTCTTCAAAGACCAGATGAGCCTGAGGGGTCAACGTTGACATTACCAGCAGTGAAAAGTGAAGACGATGATGAAGACATCTCTTCACACCGTTCTGAAGTTGAAGTCAAGCTTGAATCTGACTCTGAAGTCACTGAAGACAGTGAGGATTGGGAGGAAACCAGTGGAGGTCAGTCAGTGTTAAACACAGGGACAGGACTTACATGTGTGGGGGAAAGAAACTGGGAGTTAGAATAAAAGAGGTGTATGACAAATATAATTAAATCAGAAATATTCATATTAATTGTTCCTCATTTTATATTCATCAGTTTTAACCTGCCTCTCCCCTTTTCTCTCTCTCTCTCTCTCTCTCTCTCTCTCTCTCTATCTTTCTCTCTCTCTCTCTCTCTCTCTCTCTCTCTCTCTCTCTCTCTCTCTCTCTCTCTCAGGAGACACTGGAGAGAAACCTTTTCACTGCGAACATTGTGACAAGAGTTTCAATAAGTCATCTCACCTGAAGAACCACCAGCATGTCCACACTGGAGAAAAACCTTTTCACTGTACACACTGTGACAAGAGTTACAGTCGCTCATCCAGCCTTAAGAATCACCAGCGGGTTCACACTGGAGAAAAACCTTTTCCCTGTGAACATTGTGACAAGAATTTCAGTACGTCATCTCGCCTGAAGAGCCACCAGCATGTTCACACTGGAGAAAAACCCTTTCACTGTAAACATTGTGACAAGAGTTACAGTGAGACATCTGGTCTGAAGAAACACCAGTTCACACAGGAGAAAAACCGTTTCACTGTAAACTTTGTGACAAGAGTTTCAGTCAGTCATCTCACCTGAAGGCACCCCAGTGTGGTAGCACTTTAAACTAAGGTGCTGTTAATAAACATTTATTAACATTTATAAAGATCATTTATTAATGTTAATAGGTATATGTATAAGAAGCTTATTAATGTTTGTAAGCAATCTAACAAACATTTATTAATAGTTGAGAGGATGTTAATAAGACAATTAATAACTGTTAATAGGCGATTTATAAGACGCTTATTAACCTTATTACTTGTTTATAAACATTTGTAAGGCATTCAAAAAGTTAATAGGAGGTTTATAAGACATTTATTAACTGTTAATTGCTTATTTATAAGACACTTGAAAAACGTTTTCATTTTTCTAAAACGTTTTTAAGGAATATAATAAACATTCATAAATTGTTAATAACCATTAATAAAAGTTAATAAGATAATTACATAGCATTAATTAACAGTTTAATAGATGTTAATAAGATATTTACACAGCATTAACTAACCGTTATTAGTTTACTGAACCGTTGGTAAGGGAACTAATAAACATTAATACATTGATAATAATATATTAAGGTAACTAAAAAAAGGTATTATAAACAGTAACAAACCCTTATAAGACGCTTGAAAAACCACATTTATTCTTAATAAATGTTTATAAGGAATTTATAAATCATTAATAACATTTATTAAATGTTAACACGTTAATAAGATGTTCATAAAGCTTTACTTAACCGTTAATAAGTTACCCTAAGTTAACCTAACCGTTGGTAAAGGATCTAATGAAAATTAATAGAACTGTTTATAATATATTATTAAACTGATAATAGGGTATGAACAAGTCTTATGCACTTGGTTTAAAGAGGAACGGTCATTTATTAACTAGAAAACAGACTTACAAACATCAACAACTTGTTAACAATGTATTTATTAACACTTAAATAGGCAGGAAGTGGGAACAGTCATCTATGAACATTTATAAACCACTTATAAGAACTAAACAGTGTCTATTAACATTAACAAATTGGTAATGTTGGCACTTATTAACACGTTATTAGACATTTAGCAGGTACTTGGTTTAAAGTGGGGACAGTCATCTATAAGCATTTATATAGGCTTTAAAAACACCTAAACAGAGTCTTATTAACATTAACCAATTGTTAACAATGCACTTATTGACGCGTTAATAGGCATTTTGCAGGTACTTGGTTTAAAGTGGGAACAGTCATCTATAAACATTTATAAACAACTAAACAGTGTCTTATTACCATTAACAGACTGTTAACAATGCACCTATTGACGTGTTAATAGGCATTTTGCAGGTACTTGGTTTAAAGTGGGAACAGTCATCTATAAACATTTTTAAACAACAAAATAGTGTCTTATTAACATTAACAGACTGTTAACAATGCACCTATTAACGTGTTAATAGGCATGTTGAAGGTACTTGGTTTAAAGTGGGAACAGTCATCTCTAAACATTTATAAACCACTTATAAGAACTAAACAGAGTCTATTAACGTTAACAAATTGTTAATGTAGGCACCTATCAACACGTTAATAGACATTTTGCAGGTACTTGGTTTAAAGTGGGAACAGTCATCTATAAACATTTTTAAACAACAAAACAGTGTCTCATTAACATTAAAAGACTGTTAACAATGCACCTATTAACGTGTTAATAGGCATTTTGCAGGTAGTTGGTTTAAAGTGGGAACAGTAATCTATAAACATTAATAAACAGATTATAAGAACTAAACAGTGTCTTAATAACATTAACACATTGTTAAAAAGGCACTTATTGACGCGTCAATAAGCATTTCGCATGTACTTGGTTTAAAGTCTAATGTTAGTCATCTGTAAACATTTATAGTCCCTTTAACAACAACTAAACAGTGTCTTATTAACATTAACACATTATTAACAAATCACTTATTAACACGTTAATATGCATTTTGCAGGTACTTGGTTTAAAGTGGGAACATTCATCTATAAACATTTAGAAACAACTAAACAGTGTCTTAATACCATTAACAGACTGTTAACAATGCACCTATTGACGTGTTAATATGCATTTTGCAGGTACTTGGTTTAAAGTGGGAACAGTCATCTATAAACATTTTTAAACAACAAAACAGTGTCTTATTAACATTAAAAGACTGTTAACAATGCACCTATTAACGTGTTAATAGGCATTTTGCAGGTAGTTGGTTTAAAGTGGGAACAGTAATCTATAAACATTAATAACCACATTATAAGAGCTAAACAGTGTCTTAATAACATTAACAAATTGTTAAAAAGGCACTTATTGGCGCGTCAATAAGCATTTTGCATGTACTTGGTTTAAAGTCTAATGTTAGTTATCTGTAAACATTTATAACCCCTTTAACAACAACTAAACAGTGTCTTATTAACATTAACACATTAATAACAAATCACTTCTAATATGCATTTTGCAGGTACTTGGTTTAAAGTGGGAACAGTCATCTATAAACATTTATAAACAACTAAACAGTGTCTTATTACCATTAACAGACTGTTAACAATGCACCTATTGACGTGTTAATAGGCATTTTGCAGGTAGTTAGTTGGTTTAAAGTGGGAACAGTAATCTATAAACATTAATAAACACATTATAAAAAACTAAACAGTGTCTTAATAACATTAACAAATTGTTAAAAAGGCACTTATTGACGCGTCAATAAGCATTTTGCATGTACTTGGTTTAAAGTCTAATGTTAGTCATCTGTAAACATTTATAACCCCTTTAACAACAACTAAACAGTGTCTTATTAACATTAACACATTAATAACAAATCACTTATTAACACGTTAATATGCATTTTGCAGGTACTTGGTTTAAAGTGGGAACAGTAATTTATAAACATGTATAAACCCATTATAAGATCTAAACAGTGTCTTATTAACATTATCAAATTAACAATGCACTTAATGCGGTAATAGGCATTTAGTGGGAACAGCCATCTATAAATATTTATAAAGCCTTTAAAAACACCTAAACAGAGTCTTATTAACGTCAACAAATCCCTAATAAAGTGACTTATTAACACTGAAAGTGTATTATTAACATCAACAAATCGATGATTAAAGGGGCACTCCACCACTTTTCAACCTATGTTCATATAATTGGTCCTCACTCAAAAATAGTAAATACATTTTCTTTTTTTCTTTTTCTCAGAGAAGGGTTGTGGGCAGGTCAGAAACCCATCGTCTTGTGACATCATCGATTGCCAATCCAGCTTATAGAAACTGCAGGCTTTCTATTCCTGAAAAATTGCAATTTTAAAGTGGAAGCCATTGTTCTCGCAATAATAAAAATCTAAATATTCTTTTCAAAAATATTGATTAAATCCTTTTTTTGGAAAATGATGATGTCACAAGACGATGGATTCGGAACTTCCCACAGCTCTCCTATGAGACCCGGACTGAGTAGAAAAAAATGAACATTAGTGAGGACCTATTATAAGAAGACAGGTTGAAAAGTGGTGAACTACTCCTTTAAGTATTCATTAACACCTTAAATAGGCATTTTTCAGCTACCTGTTGCAAAGTGGGAACAACATTAACAACTTACTATTTATCTTTCTTTTCACTTTAGGTAAATAAAAGGAGGTCATTCATTCTTAAAGGAAGGCTGTGCACAAACAGAAGTAGGCTAGTAATGTTTTGGGACTATTCCTTTGCAGCTTATGTAATATCATTCCAGTTTATGTACAACTATCACTGTTGTACACCTCTTCCTCCTCCTGCCATCGCTTGAAGATGAAGAGCTTGAGGAATTTGAGGCGAAGGTGGTCGAGTAGCTGGACTCGGACGGTGACTTGACAGAGGTTGGAGACTCATTTCTTGATGCTGTAAAAACAAAATGCAAAATGTTATATAAATAGGAGGTTAGGCATTTTGGACATGTTTTGTTCATAAAGGGGTTACAGTGCACTTATTGTAAATAATAATAATAATAACAATAACTAAATAAATAGGAGCAGCGCTCTTCCGAGCACAGGTCTCCAATGTGATAAGCAAATGTGAAAAGGGTGCCATGTCATCTGTGGCCTGTCATGATTTCGTTCCAAAGATGTGTTTTGCTCAAATTGAGCTGCTGGTGGCGCTATAACAGGCCAATGTGAAAAGGGTGGCATTTGTTCCTTGACCTACGGAAATCACAAGCTGCGTTTATGATTTGAGGCATTTTGTTCAAAACAGACCAATCCTGCAAACTTTGGAAGCCACTCAACTAGGATGGAATATGAATTATCGGACAACTCAGTCTTGATCACTTGCCTATAGCGATACTCAGTTCCACACACATTCCTGTGATTTTTGGAACAAATCTGAAGGAGTCATTTAAAAAAATGTGTTTTACTTAAGTCAGCCTCCAGGTGGCACTATAAAAAGCAGATGTGAAAAGGGCAAAGGTTTTTCCTTGGCCTCTTGGGAGTGCGCATACAAAGTTTTACACTGATCGGTGGAGTTAGAACCATAGACTGTAAAAAAAATATGGACGATGCGAAGCCATTGGTTTCTATGCTGCGAAGATGAAGTTTTTCGTTCAAAAGGGAGCACACTTGCAAAAGCCAGTCTTAGCCTATCAGGATGGAATTTGAAGAATCTGAAAGACCTGTTTCGTTTAATGACTATAGAGATAACATGTACCGATTTGCGTGATTTTTGGACAAAATCGTTAGAAGTGCTGTGACTGCTGTCCAAAAATCTTGGATCACATGACCACATGGGGTGGCAGCCTGTATTACAATCCATTGTAAACAATGGAGCGATAGTCCCAAAATATGAGTTCTGTTCAACCAATTTATTTTGACCAAATCGACAAATGGGCAGATGACAATTTGGATTAAATAGATGGGTACATCCACAATATTCATGGCAGTTAGGTTGCAATGTTACTCTGTACAAGAGACTTGCTACTAGGGATGGAGCTCGTTAATTTTTATTGATAATGAGCACCTTATCGATCATGCTTATCGAGCCGGGCTTTTATCGAGCCCACTATTGAGCATTTTCTGTTATTTTGTGGAAAGACATGAGACACTATCAATTCTGAAGTTTTTTTTAAAAATATGTTATATGTATATAGTATAGTTTTACAGTACTATTCATAAGTTATTAATACTAGCCTGTACTGTAAAATTATACTATAAATTGTATGGTATATAATATAAACTATAGGCTAACATTTCCATGTTTTTCTTTTTTCTTTTTTTTTACAGTAATGCATAGGCCTATCGATTTTTTTCCATAATATCTTTTTGTTTGTTTTAAGCAACAACAAAAATCTATATTTGCACTACATTTGACTAGGGCCTTCAAATACAGTACTTTAACTTAACAGACAGAAGGCAAGTAACCTTTTTATTTTTGAAAAAATATTTGAAGAAACTAAATGTGTACCGTCTCTTTAAAAATGTAATTTTTAACGCATAGTACGACGGTGTCACGCAACAAAAAATACCCAATCAACAAGCTCACACAGCGTCTGCTCGCACCGCGTTGTGAGCTTGTAGATCTGCTATTTTCGGTAGACTGAGAAGTCGTCACGCTGGCAACGCTATACGGATTCATTTGCACGGAGCGATATATTATAACTCTGCGGCGGAGATTTTGAGTGTCCCAAACGGATTTATTATCAATGGAATCATTCATATTTTCAAGCACCACATACTTTGGGTGGAAGAGATCGGTTGTCGCGCTGCTGAAACAGCCGACGCCCCGACGCTGCCGTTGTTTTAACTCGTCGTCGCAGACATTCAAAGTTATTGCACTTGGGTGGGTCTTATGTGATGCACTATGGACAATTAGTGCCTCCGCATTCTCGAAGTGTTCCCTCCCGAGCATGTAACCGTGGGCGTGCTTGCATAAGGCCTATTGCATTTAGCTCTCCCCTTGTCTTTTCTAAAATGTAACCAAACTTTTTAGTGTTTCACAAGTTCAACCATTGTTCCACGGCACACACTTGCAAAGCACACAACTATCAATGACGCAATGTAGCCTACCTCCTGTCCCAGCCCCCTATAGCGGTCCATGACGTGTCGTTATGAGGCTTACCCGATAACAGGCTCGACAGAGCAAAAGCTTATTGATACTCGGGTCTCGATAAATTGGACCCGGTTTTCGGGCTCCATCCCTACTTGCTACAGTATCTGTGCAGACTAGTGCTTGCTCTGCCATCATATTAACTTACTGTATTGTGATTTTTGCATATAAATCAGGAACAAGAAATTGTTAATATGATGGCAGAGCAAGCACTGCAAAGATTGCAAGTCTTTGTACACATTAAGGTTGCAACCTAACTTGAATATCGTTACCGTGGATTAAATCAATCCAGTTACTGTAGCCCTTCTATTTAATCCTTTAGGGGATTTTTCATCGTCCTGCTGGACGGAGGAGCATTAGGACCATTCATTCCTTTACATTAAAACGGGCTTCACTGTAAACGTAATGATTTACAGCCGTTTGTGGGGGGTCATTTAGACGAAAATGGCGTCTTCGGGGGGTGAAACCGTAACAAAGTGAAAACCCCTTTGAAAGTGGAAAAGGTAAAAACGCTTTGTATCTTCCGCTTTCATCTAAATACCGTAAACGCAGCAAACCACTGAAAATGATAAGATGTGGGACGTCCTAATAGGGCTGTCACGATTAGGAATTTCTCCAGATGATTAATTGTCATAGAAATAATCGGCGATTGACGAATATATCGTCTTTTTTCCCCCCTTCATTTTATGCCACTATGATAAATAGCTTTGAGCTCATACACATACTGTACCTTAATGAAGAGCAATTGAATTGCTTTTTAAACATCAGTTCAGTGGTGTAAACTGTAAAGTAACTATTAAGTACATTTATTTGCTAACGTTAGCCCTAATTTATACCGTAGCTATTTGAAAATAGCCGATCTACAAGCTCACAACAACGCGTCGCAGTGCGTTGTGAAAATAGCCGATCTACAAGCTCACAGCGCGTCGCGGTGCGTTGTGAAAATAGCCGATCTACAAGCTCACAACGCGTCGCGGTGCGTTGTGAAAATAGCAGACAACTGCAAAAATAGCCGACGCTGAAAATAGCGACAGTAGCCTATAATGTTTATCATGACACGATCCAACATCTATAGCTCGTCGCCGTCTGTGTGTAATCATCATCCCCTCCATAAGCTGCAGTAAAGGCATTGACTCCTGTCCTCTGTGTTGAAACGAAACGTGAAGTGAACGCCTTTTTCTGTATCATATCATAAGGAATAAATATAGTCCCGGGATGTGTATGGTACATGTGTCTGTTCCGACCGTCTGGAACAAACTTTTTAAGCATTTTTAGTTAGCCAGCCAGTCTGCTTGTGCTGTGTGACAGCAGTGCGTTGTGTTGACTGACTGACTGAGGAGGACCAGCATTGAGCTGGCTGCTAGGAAGTAGAACGGAACTTGGGCAGTGCGGTCATGGCGACATGCGCCACCTAGCGACCTGGCATGCAAATTACTGACAAATTGCGTTTTCATCTAAAGACCACAGAAAAAATTAAAACTAAACGGCTCTTAGCCGTTTTCCACGAAGCTCGTTTTAATGTGAAAGTCATTTTGAAAATGAATAAGGGTAATAATAACAATAATAATAATCCAACAACAATTTCATGGACCCCTTGCAGTAACTCCGGACCCCCTAGGGGTCGTGGACCCCCCGTTGAGGACAGGGGGGTCGCACCAAATTCTGGGCCCTGGGTACAAGGATTCACTCACATTTTGTGCTTTAAAAAGTTGCTATATGCAGTTTTCTGCTGAGATAAGCAGGCAATTCCTTATTATTATTTTTTTTACTTTATTATATTCAGACGGCTAACCATGCTTCCTAAAGAAATGTTGTCTCTGTGACACTTCCTGGGGCCACAATCTGCCGCCAAAACTATAATTTTCCTCTGTGAGAAGTTCTATCATTGGTCGATAGACAGATAGCCTGCCCAGTAAGCAGAGGCTGCAATCAGGACCGCCTCTTGTTGTTGTTCGGATTGGTTGACCTGTCTGTCAATCCTTTTAGCCCCGGTCGGCTGGTTCATGCACCAATGAGCTGCTAGTGACAGAGACTAGATTCTTTTTAGGGAGCATTGTTTAGCCGCCTGAATATAATTAAATAAAATTAAAAAATTAAAATAAGCAATTGCCTGTTTCCTGCTTATGTCAGCAGAAAACTGCTTATAGCAACTTTAACCATTGAAAAATAGCAGATGTACAAGCCCACAGCGCGGCGCCGAGTGCCACGCTGCGAGCTTGTAGATCTGTTATTTTTGAAAAATTGTGAACATTTTTCATGGGGTCTTTGAATATTTCAAATCCCTCTAAGGTTTTTGAAAAACCTATGTTTCTATGTCAGTGGTGCTCAAACGTTTTCATGTGAAGGACCCCCAAAATGATACGTATTTGGCCACATCTCAAAATATTTAGTTCCAGGGACCCCCCAGAAGCAAAATTGTATCTAAAAATGTTACCTTAAAAAATACCCATATTCAAAGATTTCCACACATTTTCATGACTTAAAAAATAGCAGATCTACAAGCTCGCAGCGCGGCACTCAGTGCCGCTCTGTGAGCTTGTGGATCTGCAATTTTTCAATAGCTAAAGTATAAAATAACAATATAAAATCAAATTGGTTTAATCTCATGCTCTCAAGAGTGCTTGTTACAATAAAACACTTAAAATATCTGTAAATATTTTCTAAATCTACAGCAGTGGTCCTCAACCTTTTCAGGCTGTGACCCCCTAAATAATCATATTTTAACTGGGGACCCCCCACCCTGACAAGCATTAAGAGTTGAGGCATTACATTTTGTATAACTCGGTTATATTGTGAAAATAGCAGATCTACATGCTCACAACGCCTCGCGTTGTAGATCTGCTATTTTCACAATTTCTGGGTCTAATATATGCCAATTTGGCCAATGTTTAATTTGTCATTTTAGAAGTTTTAAAAAGTCCTTAAATTGTCACTTTAGAAATGTGCAGATACCCTCTATACACTTAAACTTTATGTTGGTTTGTTTACTGTTGAGTGAGAAAACAGTGTTGCACATTAGGCTAATCTTCTGGAGACCCCCCAAAATAATTTGGGGACCCCCAGGCCCTGGTTGAGAACCACTGATCAACAGTAATGCACTTAGCAAATTCGTTTAGCCCTTAGCAGGAGGTTACATCACAGCCAACAAAAACAACATTAAACAGGCCTAAGTGAAGTAAAAACAAAACAAAAAAAACGTCATACTGTACCTTAGGATGCATACATGAACAAAGAGGGGCTTGTAGGTGATTTCGCTGACTTGTAGGCACTTAAACTGTTAGAACAACACGCAGAAGTTGCATGCATATCGACGTTGTGTTTACTGTGTTACAATATGTCCGTGTTACGTTCAAATGCGGCCGGACGGAAACGGCGTTTTGCCGATAATAGTTCCACTGACTGACACAGCTGCAATTAATTACTGTCACGTACCACGCCACCTGTACTGTGTGGAACTGAAGTTTCAGATTGGCTATGAGTGTCAGGCAGTGGTTTAAGCAAAGTAACTAAGTATTTGTACTTTACTTGAGTATTGACAACTCCTACAATGTTTGCCCTAAAATCACACAAATTTGTACACAGTATGTCTAGACTCATGTCATCAACATGGGTCTGTCCCATTTAGCGCCACCTTCAGGCCGATTTTTTAAAACACATTTATAGACACCGCTCCTACAAATGTTGCCCTAAATTCACGCAAATCGGTATACAATATGTCTAGACTCATGTCATCAACATGGATCTGTCCCATTTAGCGCCACCTTCAGGCCGATTTTTTAAAACACATTTATGGACACCGCTCCTACAAATGTTGCCCTAAATTCACGCAAATCGGTATACAATATGTCTAGACTCATGTCATCAACATGGATCTGTCCCATTTAGCGCCACCTTCAGGCCGATTTTTTAAAACACATTTATGGACACCGCTCCTACAAATGTTGCCCTAAAATCACGCAAATCAGTATACAATATGTCTAGACTCATGTCATCAACATGGATCTGTCCCATTTAGCGCCACCTTCAGGCCGATTTTTTAAAACACATTTATGGACACCGCTCCTACAAATGTTGCCCTAAATTCACGCAAATCGGTATACAATATGTCTAGACTCATGTCATCAACATGGATCTGTCCCATTTAGCGCCACCTTCAGGCCGATTTTTTAAAACACATTTATGGACACCGCTCCTACAAATGTTGCCCTAAATTCACGCAAATCGGTATACAATATGTCTAGACTCATGTCATCAACATGGATCTGTCCCATTTAGCGCCACCTTCAGGCCGATTTTTTTAAAACACATTTATGAACACCGCTCCTACAAATGTTGCCCTAAATTCACGCAAATCGGTATATGTCTAGACTCATGTCATCAACATGGATCTGTCCCATTTAGCGCCACCTTCAGGCCGATTTTTTAAAACACATTTTTGGACACTGCTCCTACGAATTTTGCCCTAAAATCACACAAATCGGTACACAGTTTGTCTACACTCATGTCATCAACATGGATCTGTCCCTTATAGCGCCACCATTAGGCTGATTCTTTCAACCACATTTTTGGACACTGCTCCTACAGATTTTATCCTAAAATCACACAAAGCAGCACACAGTATGTCTACAGTCGTTTGTACATCTGCTACAGTTCCGTTGGTTTTTCCCATCCACTGCAGACTTCTGTGCTTAAACCGGTAGGATTAGCAGTGCTAGCCAAACATTTGTGTATTAGCTAACGGCTAACCTAGCCCTTCCCCCGTATACTAGCTAAAGCTAACAATATGTTGAGTGCAGAAGAAGTGGATTTCTCTTGGCCGCTTCGCAAGTGTGGAGGCCTGAAACCGTCTACGCTCAGGGGCTATATGGCGGCTATTAATGCTTGTCACCTAGGTGTCAATGGTGATGTGCCCTCTTGTGACCTTGTTTATGGCTGGTGCCAAGCGCACCAGTCAGATGGCCAGATCGCCTGGGATTTAGAGGTGGTCTTGAGGGGTTTGAGACGAGGCCCTTTCGAGCCTTTGGGGAAGGTTTTTTTGAGACACCTAAGTCTCAAAACTGTGCTCTTATTGGCGTTGACTACAGCCAAAAGGGTCAGTGGACTGTATGAGGTTTGCTAACAGTGACCTTAAGGTTCTGCTTAAGCCCAATATCCAATTTGTACCAAAGAACGGGATTGTGACTAGGGACCCGGTCGAGTTGGTCGCCTTTCACCCTCCTCCTTTTGCATCGGAGGAGGACCGGCATCTGCATTGCCTCTGTCCAGTGAGGGCCTTGAAGGCATAATAGTTAGTTGAGGACTAGGAATGAGAGACAGTCTGTTTGTCTCCTTTAGCAACTCTCCAAAGAGAAAAGAGGTGTTTAAGGCCTCCAGTTCTAGGTGGATTGTGGAGGCTATCAGGGATAGTGCTCAGGTTCCTCTGCCGGAGGACCTTTAGGCACATTCCACCAGGGGGTTGTAGACCTCATGGGCCCTCTCTCAGGGGGTCTCCATGCAGGAGGTTTGCATGGCGGCCAATTGGGCGTCGCCATCTACGTTTGCAGCTTATTATCACCTGGACGTGGTTCCCGCATTGTTGGTGCACACTCAGTCTTACACGTGGCTGCCTCCTCAGTGAAAATGGTGGGTACAGTCCTTTCCCTTTTTCCAAGTGGCAATTGGACTGGTGGGTATAGTCCTTCCAATGTTTTCCTTCCATGACCAGTGAGTTTGGTTGGTCATGGTGAAGGTGGACCCATTACCTTATAAGGCGGACTTATTCTGCTCATTGGTTATGCAGCACATTTAGTCTGGGTATTTGGGTGATCAGGTGTTGGTCATCGTCGCTTCCGAGTGTCTATGGATCCCATAGGAAGGAATATAAACTGAAAATGTGACAATAAACACTAAACATAATGTGTACCACTTTGCATGATTTTAGGGCAAAATCTGTAGGAACAGTGTCCAAAAATGTGTTTGAAAAAATCTGCCTAATAGTAGCGCTATATATCCTTGTTGATGACATGAGTGTAGACATACTGTGTACCGATTTGCGTGATTTTAGGGCAAAATTCGTAGGAGCAGTGTCCAAAAATGTCTTTTGCAAGTATCGGCCTCAAGGTGGCGCTAGAAAAGGGCCATGTGAGAGGTTGAAGGTTGTTGTTTGGCAGGCAAGGAGTGTGTGTGCAGAGTTTGGCATGAATAGGGGCAACGGTGGCGGAGATATGAGTTGGGCAAAAGTGTGACGTGCCGTGACGTGATGTGACAGACAGACAGACAGACAGACAGACGGACTGACTGACAGCCGGTGGAGGTTTTGATAGTAACTGCGACCTGACGGTCGCAACAAGGGTTTCATACGGGAGATAAGAGACTGTCAGGTCGCATGTAAAAATCGGCCTGATGGTGGTGCTAAATGGGACAGATGCATGTTGATGACATGACTGTAGACAGAATGTGTACTGATTTGCGCGATTTTAGAGCAAAATTTGTGGGAGCAGTGTCCAAAAATGTGTTTTAAAAAATCGCCTGAAGGTGGCGCTAAATGGGACAGATCCATGTTGATGACATGAGTCTAGACATATTGTATACCGATTTGCGTGAATTTAGGGCAACATTTGTAGGAGCGGTGTCCATAAATGTGTTTTAAGAAATCGGCCTGAAGGTGGCGCTAAATGGGACAGATCCATGTTGATGACATGAGTCTAGACATATTGTATACCGATTTGCGTGATTTTAGGGCAACATTTGTAGGAGCGGTGTCCATAAATTTGTTTTAAAAAATCGGCCTGAAGGTGGCGCTAAATGGGACAGATCCATGTTGATGACATGAGTCTAGACATATTGTATACCGATTTGCGTGAATTTAGGGCAACATTAAGCGGTGTCCATAAATGTGTTTTAAAAAATCGGCCTGAATGTGATGTTAGGGCAAACATTGTAGGAGTTGTGTCATTGTGTCAATACTCAAGTAAAGTACAAATACTTAGTTACTTTGCTTAAACCACTGCCTGACACTCATAGCCAATCTGAAACTTCAGTTCCACACAGTACAGGTGGCGTGGTACGTGACAGTAATTAATTGCAGCTGTGTCAGTCAGTGCTAAAGCTGTTCCCACCTAACTCTATGGTTCCCAGTTCCCACCCTCCTGTGAACAATGCGGAACTATTATCGGCAAAACGCTGTTTCCGTCCGGCCGCATTTGAACGTAACACGGACATATTGTACAACACAGTAAACACAACGTCGATATGCACGCAACTTCTGCGTGTTGTTCTAACAGTTTAAGTGCCTACAAGTCAGCGAATTCACCTACAAGCCCCTCTTTGTTCATGTATGCATCCTAAGGTACAGTATGACGTTTTTTTTGTTTTGTTTGTACTTCACTTAGGCCTGTTTAATGTTGTTTTTGTTGGCTGTGATGTAACCTCCTGCTAAGGGCTAAACGAATTTGCTAAGTGCATTACTGTTGATCAGTGGTTCTCAACCAGGGCCTGGGGGTCCCCAAATTATTTTGGGGGGTCTCCAGAAGATTAGCTTAATGTGCAACACTGTTTTCTCACTCAACAGTAAACAAACCAACATAAAGTTTAAGTGTATAGAGGGTATCTGCACATTTCTAAAGTGACAATTTAAGGACCTTTTAAAACTTCTAAAATGACAAATTAAACATTGGCCAAATTGGCATATATTAGACGCAGAAATTGTGAAAATAGCAGATCTACAACGCGAGGCATTGTGAGCATGTAGATCTGCTATTTTCACAATATAACCGAGTTATACAAAATGTAATGCCTCAACTCTTAATGCTTGTCAGGGTGGGGGGTCCCCAGTTAAAATATGATTATTTAGGGGGTCACAGCCTGAAAAGGTTGAGGACCACTGCTGTAGATTTAGAAAATATTTACAGATATTTTAAGTGTTTTATTGTAACAAGCACTCTTGAGAGCATGAGATTAAACCAATTTGATTTTATATTGTTATTTTATACTTTAGCTATTGAAAAATTGCAGATCCACAAGCTCACAGAGCGGCACTGAGTGCCGCGCTGCGAGCTTGTAGATCTGCTATTTTTTAAGTCATGAAAATGTGTGGAAATCTTTGAATATGGGTATTTTTTAAGGTAACATTTTTAGATACAATTTTGCTTCTGGGGGGTCCCTGGAACTAAATATTTTGAGATGTGGCCAAATACGTATCATTTTGGGGGTCCTTCACATGAAAACGTTTGAGCACCACTGACATAGAAACATAGGTTTTTTCTAAAACCTTAGAGGGATTTGAAATATTCAAAGACCCCATGAAAAATGTTCACAATTTTTCAAAAATAACAGATCTACAAGCTCGCAGCGTGGCACTCGGCGCCGCGCTGTGGGCTTGTACATCTGCTATTTTTCAATGGTTAAAGTTACTATAAGCAGTTTTCTGCTGACATAAGCAGGAAACAGGCCATTGCTTATTTTATTTTTTTATTTGTATTTAATTATATTCAGGCGGCTAAACAATGCTCCCTAAAAAGAATCTAGTCTCTGTCACTAGCAGCTCATTGGTGCATGAACCAGCCGACCGGGGCTAAAAGGATTGACAGACAGGTCAACCAATCCGAACAACAACAAGAGGCGGCCCTGATTGCTCTGCTTACTGGGCAGGCTATCTGTCTATCGACCAATGATAGAACTTCTCACAGAGGAAAATTATAGTTTTGGAGGCAGATTGTGGCCCCAGGAAGTGTCACAGAGACAACATTTATTTAGGAAGCATGGTTAGCCGTCTGAATATAATAAAGTAAAAAAAAAAAAAAAAAGCAATTGCCTGCTTATCTCAGCAGAAAACTGCATATAGCAACTTTTTAAAGCACAAAATGTGAATGAATCCTTGTACCCAGGGCCCAGAATTTGGTGCGACCCCCCTGTCCTCAACGGGGGGTCCACGACCCCTAGGGGGTCCGGAGTTACTGCAAGGGGTCCATGAAATTGTTGCTGGATTATTATTATTATTATTGTTATTATTACCCTTATTCATTTTCAAAATGACTTTCACATTAAAACGAGCTTCGTGGAAAACGGCTAAGAGCCGTTTAGTTTTCATTTTTTATGTGGTCTTTAGATGAAAACGCAATTTGTCGGTAATTTGCATGCCAGGTCGCTAGGTGGCGCATGTCGCCATGACCGCACTGCCCAAGTTCCGTTCTACTTCCTAGCAGCCAGCTCAATGCTGGTCCTCCTCAGTCAGTCAGTCAACACAACGCACTGCCGTCACACAGCACAGGCAGACTGGCTGGCTAACTAAAAATGCTTAAAAAGTTTGTTCCAGACGGTCGGAACAGACACATGTACCATACACATCCCGGGACTACATTTATTCCTTATGATACGATACAGAAAAAGGCGTTCACTTCACGTTTCGTTTCAACACAGAGGACTGGAGTCAATGCCTTTACTGCAGCTTATGGAGGGGATGATGATTACACACAGACGGCGACGAGCTATAGATGCTGGATCGTGTCATGATAAACATTATAGGCTACTGTCGCTATTTTCAGTGTCGGCTATTTTTGCAGTTGTCTGCTATTTTCACAACGCACCGCGACGCGTAGTGAGCTTGTAGATCGGCTATTTTCACAACGCACCGCGACGCGTTGTGAGCTTGTAGATCGGCTATTTTCACAACGCACCGCGACGCGTTGTGAGCTTGTAGATCGGCTACTTTCACAACGCACCGCGACGCGCTGTGAGCTTGTAGATCGGCTATTTTCACAACGCACTGCGACGCGTTGTTGTGAGCTTGTAGATCGGCTATTTTCAAATAGCTACGGTATAAATTAGGGCTAACGTTAGCAAATAAATGTACTTAATAGTTACTTTACAGTTTACACCACTGAACTGATGTTTAAAAAGCAATTAAATTGCCCTTCATTAAGGTACAGTATGTGTATGAGCTCAAAGCTATTTATCATAGTGGCATAAAATGAAGGGGGGAAAAAAGACGATATATTCGTCAATCGCCGATTATTTCTATGACAATTAATCATCTGGAGAAATTCCTAATCGTGACAGCCCTATTAGGACGTCCCACATCTTATAATTTTCAGTGGTTTGCTGCGTTTACGGTATTTAGATGAAAGCGGGAGATACAAAGCGTTTTTACCTTTTCCACTTTCAAAGGGGTTTTCACTTTGTTACGGTTTCACCCCCCGAAGACGCCATTTTCGTCTAAATGACCCCCCACAAACGGCTATAAATCATTACGTTTACAGTGAAGCCTGTTTTAATGTAAAAGAATGAATGGTCCTAATGCTCCTCCGTCCAGCAGGACGATGAAAAATCCCCAAAAGGATTAAATAGAAGGGCTACAGTAACTGGATTGATTTAATCCACGGTAACGATATTCAAGTTAGGTTGCAACCTTAATGTGTACAAAGACTTGCAATCTTTGCAGTGCTTGCTCTGCCATCATATTAACAATTTCTTGTTCCTGATTTATATGCAAAAATCACAATACAGTAAGTTAATATGATGGCAGAGCAAGCACTAGTCTGCACAGATACTGTAGCAAGTAGGGATGGAGCCCGAAAACTGGGTCCATTACAAACCCGGTTCTGAATTTATCGAGACCCGAGTATCAATAAGCTTTTGCTCTGTCGAGCCTGTTATCGGGTAAGCCTCATAACGACACGTCATGGACCGCTATAGGGGGCTGGGACAGGAGGTAGGCTACATTGCGTCATTGATAGTTGTGTGCTTTGCAAGTGTGTGCCGTGGAACAATGGTTGAACTTGTGAAACACTAAAAAGTTTGGTTACATTTTAGAAAAGACAAGGGGAGAGCTAAATGCAATAGGCCTTATGCAGCACGGCCACGGTTACATGCTCGGGAAGGAACACTTCGACAATGCGGAGGCACTAATTGTCCATAGTGCATCACATAAGACCCACCCAAGTGCAATAACTTTGAATGTCTGCGACGACGAGTTAAAACAACGGCAGCGTCGGGGCGTCGGCTGTTTCAGCAGCGCGACAACCGATCTCTTCCACCCAAAGTATGTGGTGCTTGAAAATATGAATGATTCCATTGATAATAAATCCGTTTGGGACACTCAAAATCCCCGCCGCAGAGTTATAATATATCGCTCCGTGCAAATGAATCCGTATAGCGTTGCCAGCGTGACTTCTTCTCAGTCTACCGAAAAGCAGATCTACAAGCTCACAACGCGGTGCGAGCAGACGCTGTGTGAGCTTGTTGATTGGGTATTTTTTGTTGCGTGACACCGTCGTACTATGCGTTATAAATTACATTTTTAAAGAGACGGTACACATTTAGTTTCTTCAAATATTTTCCAAAAATAAAAAGGTTACTTGCCTTCTGTCTGTTAAGTTAAAGTACTGTGTTTGAAGGCCCTAGTCAAATGTAGTGCAAATATAGATTTTTGTTGTTGCTTAAAACAAACAAAAAGATATTATGGAAAAAATCGATAGGCCTATGCATTACTGTAAAAAAAAAAAGAAAAACATGGAAATGTTAGCCTATAGTTTATATTATATACCATACAATTTATAGTATAATTTTACAGTACAGGCTAGTATTAATAACTTATGAATAGTACTGTAAAACTATACTATATACATATAACATATTTAAAAAAAACTTCAGAATTGATAGTGTCTCATGTCTTTCCACAAAATAACAGAAAATGCTCAATAGTGGGCTCGATAAAAGCCCGGCTCGATAAGCATGATCGATAAGGTGCTCATTATCAATAAAAATTAACGAGCTCCATCCCTAGTAGCAAGTCTCTTGTACAGAGTAACATTGCAACCTAACTGCCATGAATATTGTGGATGTACCCATCTAATCCAAATTGTCATCTGCCCATTTGTCGATTTGGTCAAAATAAATTGGTTGAACAGAACTCATATTTTGGGACCATCGCTCCATTGTTTACAATGGATTGTAATTAGGGGTGCAAGGGTTCGTTTAGCCCACGGTTCGGTTCGTACCTCGGTTTTGGGGTCACGGTTTCGGTACGGTTCGGTGCGTGTTTTGCATAAAAAAAAAAGACTTTCCAAAAATCTATTTTTATTTTGCTTCTAAGCAAATTGAATTATGACAGTGCCTCTTAGCCTTAAGGTGGGTTAAATAATAATAATAATATAAAATAAAATAAAAAGGGGGAAAAATGATTTTCTTTTCTATTATCATTATCATCAATATTGGCCATCGTCTTCAGTTTCAAAGTGCTTTATTTATGAACAAATTGTTTTGCACACAACAAGAGATACTATAGTAGGCTACAAGCTTGAGCAAATAGCCTCTGTACGTTTTCATTACTATAACCAAAATAGACGGGTGTGTTCACTGTGTTGCCAAACTTTGCGAGAGGAATAAGCAACCAGATCTATGAAAACAATGCTTAAATAATTGAATATAGGCCACGTGAGGTCGTTAAACCTATACACGTCGGCTATTTGAAAGTGGCCAAGCCGATCTACAAGCTCACCACCGCATCCACCATTATTTAGCCTACAAGCAACTTTACATAAAAACAAGCTCAATGTGGCTTATAATAATCAGACATGGCAACAACACTCACCATGCGTTGCTCCTCCACTCAGTCAGTCAGTGAGGCTAGCGGGTGTCTGACACTCTGGCTTGGGGCTACGCTACGTTTGGCTTTGTTGCTTGCTAACGCTGCCTGCTATGGTCAGTCTGTAATGATGTATGGGACTAACAACAACAAGCAGATTTCTCCTGGACTTGTTCTCCATGTTACAACAACTATGCGCTCCGCACTGCACAGCTTAGCGACTAGCAAGACTGGCTTCGTTTTGTTTTTCTGTCTCTGTGAGGACTCTCAACTGCTTTGCTCTGCTGCGAGTGTGAATGTCGGCTCTTGTTACAGAGTAGGTGGGGTTGAGGGCTACGGTGATGGGACATTAGTGCGTGTTTACTTGCGGAGCGGGGTTTAGTGGAGATTGTCTTGTGCACGATGCACAGTGGCTGTCCAGCTGTAAGAAATTAATTAATTTGCAAACACAAAAAGACCGCGGTTCACATGAAGGCGTACGGTTCGGGTACCGTGCAGGGCGTACCGTACGGTTCGGTTTTATACCGTGAACCGTTGCACCCCTAATTGTAATACAGGCTGCCACCCCATGTGGTCATGTGATCCAAGATTTTTGGACAGCACTTCTAACGATTTTGTCCAAAAATCACGCAAATCGGTACATGTTATCTCTATAGTCATTAAACGAAACAGGTCTTTCAGATTCTTCAAATTCCATCCTGATAGGCTAAGACTGGCTTTTGCAAGTGTGCTCCCTTTTGAACGAAAAACGTCATCTTCGCAGCATAGAAACCAATGGCTTCGCATCGTCCATATTTTTTTTACAGTCTATGGTTCTAACTCCACCGATCAGTGTAAAACTTTGTATGCGTACTCCCAAGAGGCCAAGGAAAAACCTTTGCCCTTTTCACATCTGCTTTTTATAGTGCCACCTGGAGGCTGACTTAAGTAAAACACATTTTTTTAAATTACTCCAGATTTGTTCCAAAAATCACAGGAATATGTGTGGAACTGAGTATAGCTATAGGCAAGTGATCAAGACTGAGCTGTCAGATAATTCATATTCCATCCTAGTTGAGTGGCTTCCAAAGTTTGCAGGATTGGTCCGTTTTGAACAAAATGCCTCAAATCATAAACGCAGCTTGTGATTTCCGTAGGTCAAGGAACAAATGCCACCCTTTTCACATTGGCCTGTTATAGCGCCACCAGCAGCTCAATTTGAGCAAAACACATCTTTGGAACGAAATCATGATAGGCCACAGATGACATGGCACCCTTTTCACATTTGCTTATCACATTGGAGACCTGTGCTCGGAAGAGCGCTGCTCCTATTTATTTATTTATTGTTATTATTATTATTATTTACAATAAGTGCACTGTAACCCCTTTATGAACAAAACATGTCTAAAATGCCTAACTTCCTATTTATATAACATTTTGCATTTTGTTTTTACAGCATCAAGAAATGAGTCTCCAACCTCTGTCAAGTCACCGTCCGAGTCCAGCTACTCGACCACCTTCGCCTCAAATTCCTCAAGCTCTTCATCTTCAAGCGATGGCAGGAGGAGGAAGAGGTGTACAACAGTGATAGTTGTACATAAACTGGAATGATATTACATAAGCTGCAAAGGAATAGTCCCAAAACATTACTAGCCTACTTCTGTTTGTGCACAGCCTTCCTTTAAGAATGAATGACCTCCTTTTATTTACCTAAAGTGAAAAGAAAGATAAATAGTAAGTTGTTAATGTTGTTCCCACTTTGCAACAGGTAGCTGAAAAATGCCTATTTAAGGTGTTAATGAATACTTAAAGGAGTAGTTCACCACTTTTCAACCTGTCTTCATATAATAGGTCCTCACTAATGTTCATTTTTTTCTACTCAGTCCGGGTCTCATAGGAGAGCTGTGGGAAGTTCCGAATCCATCGTCTTGTGACATCATCATTTTCCAAAAAAAGGATTTAATCAATATTTTTGAAAAGAATATTTAGATTTTTATTATTGCGAGAACAATGGCTTCCACTTTAAAATTGCAATTTTTCAGGAATAGAAAGCCTGCAGTTTCTATAAGCTGGATTGGCAATCGATGATGTCACAAGACGATGGGTTTCTGACCTGCCCACAACCCTCCTCTGAGAAAAAGAAAAAAAGAAAATGTATTTACTATTTTTGAGTGAGGACCAATTATATGAACATAGGTTGAAAAGTGGTGGAGTGCCCCTTTAATCATCGATTTGTTGATGTTAATAATACACTTTCAGTGTTAATAAGACACTTTATTAGGGATTTGTTGATGTTAATAAGACTCTGTTTAGGTGTTTTTAAAGGCTTTATAAATATTTATAGATGGCTGTTCCCACTAAATGCCTATTACCGCGTTAAGTGCATTGTTAATTTGATAATGTTAATAAGACACTGTTTAGATCTTATAATGGGTTTATACATGTTTATAAATTACTGTTCCCACTTTAAACCAAGTACCTTTAAAATGTCTATTAACGTGTTGATAGGTGCCTACATTAACAATTTGTTAACGTTAATAGACTCTGTTTAGTTCTTATAAGTGGTTTATAAATGTTTAGAGATGACTGTTCCCACTTTAAACCAAGTACCTTCAACATGCCTATTAACACGTCAATAGGTGCTTTGTTAACAGTCTGTTAATGGTAATAAGACACTGTTTAGTTGTTTATAAATGTTTATAGATGACTGTTCCCACTTTAAACCAAGTACCTGCAAAATGCATATTAACGTGTTAATAAGTGATTTGTTATTAATGTGTTAATGTTAATAAGACAGTTTAGTTGTTGTTAAAGGGATTATAAATGTTTACAGATGACTAACATTAGACTTTAAACCAAGTACATGCAAAATGCTTATTGACGCGCCAATAAGTGCCTTTTTAACAATTTGTTAATGTTATTAAGACACTGTTTAGCTCTTATAATGTGGTTATTAATGTTTATAGATTACTGTTCCCACTTTAAACCAACTACCTGCAAAATGCCTATTAACACGTCAATAGGTGCATTGTTAACAGTCTGTTAATGGTAATAAGACACTGTTTAGTTGTTTATAAATGTTTATAGATGAATGTTCCCACTTTAAACCAAGTACCTGCAAAATGCATATTAACATGTTAATAAGTGATTTGTTATTAATGTGTTAATGTTAATAAGACAGTTTAGTTGTTGTTAAAGGGATTATAAATGTTTACAGATGACTAACATTAGACTTTTAAATCAAGTACATGCAAAATGCTTATTGACGCGTCAATAAGTGCCTTTTTAACAATTTGTTAATGTTATTAAGACACTGTTTAGCTCTTATAATGTGGTTATTAATGTTTATAGATTACTGTTCCCACTTTAAACCAACTACCTGCAAAATGCCTATTAACACGTTAATAGGTGCATTGTTAACAGTCTTTTAATGTTAATAAGACACTGTTTTGTTGTTTAAAAATGTTTATAGATGACTGTTCCCACTTTAAACCAAGTACCTGCAAAATGCATATTAACACGTCAATAGGTGCATTGTTAACAGTCTGTTAATGGTATTAAGACACTGTTTAGTTGTTTATAAATGTTTATAGATGAATGTTCCCACTTTAAACCAAGTACCTGCAAAATGCATATTAACGTGTTAAGTGATTTGTTAATAATGTGTTAATGTTAATAAGACACTGTTTAGTTGTTGTTAAAGGGGCTAAAAATGTTTACAGATGATTAACATTAGACTTTAAACCAAGTACATGCGAAATGCTTATTGACGCGTCAATAAGTGCCTTTTTAACAATTTGTTAATGTTATTAAGACACTGTTTAGTTCTTATAATGTGTTTATTAATGTTTATAGATTACTGTTCCCACTTTAAACCAACTACCTGCAAAATGCCTATTAACACGTTGATAGGTGCATTGTTAACAGTCTTTTAATGTTAATGAGACACTGTTTTGTTGTTTAAAAATGTTTATAGATGAATGTTCCCACTTTAAACCAAGTACCTGCAAAATGTCTATTAACGTGTTGATAGGTGCCTACATTAACAATTTGTTAACGTTAATAGACTCTGTTAAGTTCTTATAAGTGGTTTATAAATGTTTAGAGATGACTGTTCCCACTTTAAACCAAGTACCTTCAACATGCCTATTAACACGTTAATAGGTCCATTGTTAACAGTCTGTTAATGTTAATAAGACACTATTTTGTTGTTTAAAATGTTTATAGATGACTGTTCCCACTTTAAACCAAGTACCTGCAAAATGCCTATTAACACGTCAATAGGTGCATTGTTAACAGTCTGTTAATGGTAATAAGACACTGTTTAGTTGTTTATAAATGTTTATAGATGACTGTTCCCACTTTAAACCAAGTACCTGCAAAATGCCTATTAACGCGTCAATAAGTGCATTGTTAACAATTGGTTAATGTTAATAAGACTCTGTTTAGGTGTTTTTAAAGCCTATATAAATGCTTATAGATGACTGTCCCCACTTTAAACCAAGTACCTGCTAAATGTCTAATAACGTGTTAATAAGTGCCAACATTACCAATTTGTTAATGTTAATAGACACTGTTTAGTTCTTATAAGTGGTTTATAAATGTTCATAGATGACTGTTCCCACTTCCTGCCTATTTAAGTGTTACTAAATACATTGTTAACAAGTTGTTGATGTTTGTAAGTCTGTTTTCTAGTTAATAAATGACCGTTCCTCTTTAAACCAAGTGCATAAGACTTGTTCATACCCTATTATCAGTTTAATAATATATTATAAACAGTTCTATTAATTTTCATTAGATCCTTTACCAACGGTTAGGTTAACTTAGGGTAACTTATTAACGGTTAAGTAAAGCTTTATGAACATCTTATTAACATGTGTTAACATTTAATAAATATTATTAATGATTTATAAATTCCTTATAAACATTTATTAAGAATAAATGTGGTTTTTCAAGCGTCTTATAAGGGTTTGTTACTGTTTATAAGACCCTTTTTTAGTTACCTTAATACATTATTATCAATGTATTAATGTTTATTAGTTCCCTTACCAACGGTTCAGTAAACTAATAACGGTTAGTTAATGCTGTGTAAATATCTTATTAACATCTATTAAACTGTTAATTAATGCTATGTAAATATCTTATTAACTTTTATTAATGGTTATTAACAATTTATGAATGTTTATTATATTCCTTAAAAATGTTTTAGAAAAATGAAAACGTTTTTCCAAGTGTCTTATAAATAAGCAATTAACAGTTAATAAATGTCTTATAAACCTCCTATTAACTTTTTGAATGCCTTACAAATGTTTATAAACAAGTAATAAGGTTAATAAGCGTCTTATAAATCGCCTATTAACGGTTATTAATTGTCTTATTAACATCCTCTCAACTATTAATAAATGTTTGTTAGATTGCTTACAAACATTAATAAGCTTCTTATACATATATTTATTAACATTAATAAATGATCTTTATAAATGTTAATAAATGTTTATTAACAGCACCTTAGTTTAAAGTGCTACCAACCTTTTCACTGTAAACATTGTGACAAGAGTTTCAGTGATCCATATAACCTGAAAACCCACGAGCGTGTCCATACTGGAGAAAAACCTTTCCACTGTAAACATTGTGACAAGAGTTTCAGTGTGTCATCTAACCTGAAGAAACACCAGCAGGTCCACACTGCAGAAAAACCTGATTGATGTCACCAGTGTAACAAGTGTTTCAGTGTGTCAATAGACTGAAGGCACACCAGCGTATCCACATTCCACACTGGAGAAAAAACCTTACCAGTGTACACATTGTGACAAGAGTTTCAGTTGTTGTAGTAATTTAAAAAGACACCAGTTTATTCACACCAAGGGAAACAAACGTTCTACTATAAAATAGCTCACTATGTTGGTAGGGAGGTGGCTAGAAAAAAAAGAAATATTATGGATATTCATACTGCCCCTGTCAATGGCCTCCATAGCTCTTCATTTCCTCAATCCTTGATTTTCTCAATTTGTTTTAAGTGTTAACACACACGTTAATATATCAACGTGGACTTATCTGCAGACAGGACTGATAAAATAGGATTGTGGGTGTGTTTTATACCTTCTTGTGGCCCTTCATCTTGGCACACGAAATCTCATAAGTTACTCCAGTTACTCCATGACTTCATTAACTATTTCTATGAAATAACTTCTTTGTCACAGTCTAAATATATCATACAGCATGTCAGTATGCATGTATCATAGATATATTGATAATAATGAAATGTTAACACATGTTCAAAAGGATAATTCAACCCCAAAACTACTTTCTTTTTCTATTGATTACTCACCTCATGAATTAGTGGATATATAGTTGTTTTTATGGTGAACTATCCTTTTAATACATGGTATATGTTGGTCTGAAACTGGAGCCTGGTAGTCCGGTCATTTTATGGATTATAAAACAGCCCAACAAAACTATGGTTTAGTGATGAGTCAGCACTTTTCAGGAGCCGTTTTTAGCCCAAGGAATGTGTAAAACAAATGCTTTCAATTGATTCAGAATCATGAAAAAAAGCCTAGATTGACCCCTCACATGCTTCTAGTTGAAAGCGTTTGTTGCAATGTGTTTGAGGTTAACCCTTTATAATCCATAAAATGCCTGGACTATGGTGCGTGTCCTCTCTGCTTGCCTCACAGGAAGGAAGTGGCACTCCAAAATAAGAGTTTGCAAGACACTGTCATTCAGTTACCATTTTCTTTATTACGGTAACGGACTATTATTTTGATGCACAGCCATTTAGTGATTTACAAATAAATAACAATCTTAAGTGTGCTTAGTCCTGGTGAGGAGAGGACACTCCCCACATAATTCTGTCATATTTGTCATTTTGGGTGCAGGTCCATTTGGTTACAAACTCTCCATATGTATTATATTTATGCCATATTGTAATATTACCTTTAGCATAACAGTATGATCTCAGTTTTTTTTAATCTTAATTAATGATCATAAGATGAATACAACATCTGAATGAATTTGTTTTATTGAGTAAATCAGATTTGTGTTGTACATTTAAATTAATTCAACTATAACTATTAAGCAAGCCTTGTCCGAAAGTTTAACAAATGCACTGATCAACAGCTAGAGAGCCTAAAGCAGTGACATGGGGGGTATTTGTTTTGCATTTTGTATATAATTGAAAGGCATGAGACTATAATGACATAAGGTACATTTCTCACCTTGAACATTCAAATGCAGACAGGCATGTACTGCTATGTGTTTGAAAGGGGAAACCTTATTTATTTTTGCTTTTAGTCGAAATAAAATGTTTCTTCCTTAAGATAAGATTGTGATTGATAAGATACGTTTTGCCATAATCTTGCAGCTCTATTACAATGACACAGCTATAACAGCAATGTTTAAAAATGTTATAGACTACTGTAGGCATAGTATAATTCTGTTTTAATTAATATTATTTTTGTAATCACTTGGCCTTTTGGTGCATGGGCATCAATATTATATCCATATCATGATATTAGACTGGATAATGAACCTATCGCAACTCCGCCCCCCTCCGCCTAGACCTCCGACCAGAATCACAGCCGCCTCTAAAGGAGCCATTCACTTGAATGGACATCCAGCGGATTTTTACACATTAAATATTAATTCCGTTTTGGACCCAGAGCTTCGAAATCTCTTCTAATCCATCAACAAGGCCTGGATCTGCATTGGAAAAAATATTTAGACCTTTAAACTTTTAAAACAATATGACATAGGAATATATAAGGTCGCAGCAGAGGAATAAGGAACATGTGCATGGTTGCTGGACCACAGAAAGCCGTTTCAAACCAATTTAAATATGAATGGACTGTATTGGCCTAAACGACAATAACCCATGACTACAAACACCTTATTTGTTATGTTAAATAGCAACTGATATGTAATGTACGTCTGTGAATGTCTGAATGAACAGGGGTAGTGACGCGAAGTGTTGTATTTCAACTCTGCTTTCGACTGCAGGCTGTGGGTAGGGGCGTCACAAGGGGGGGAAAAGTGGGACTGACTTACCAGGGCCCAAGGTGGAAGGGCCTTAATTATTTTAGACTTTATCGATTGAAAAATAGCAGATATACAAGCTCATAGCGTGGCACTGAGTGCCGCGCTGCAAGCTTGTAGATTTGCTATTTTTGAAATCCCACGATGAAGAACATTCATGTGGGCCCACAGCGAATCCTTGTACCCAGGGCCCAGAATTTGGTGCGACACCCTGCCTCTCCCTCTGCGGCTCGGCAGCTAAACTTGTCATGAATCGCGAACATTTCACGCCAGAGATATCAAAATAGATAAGATTTATAAGCAATCGGCATGATAAGAAACATGTAGCCTACATTTGAAGCAGTTTATTCTGGTTGGTTGTTTGTGTAATGGAGAGTAATAGCCTCTAAACAAATCAGTGAAAAGTGAAAACGGCTCTGTATAGGTCCAGCAGACAGGCGATTTCCTCATTCTGCTGTTGCGTCCTTATATATTCCTTTGTCGTATTGTTTTAAAAGTTTAAAGGTCTACATATTTTTCCAATGCATATCCAGGCCTTTGTTGACGGATTGGACGAGATTTCGAAGCTCTGGGTCCAAAACGGAATTAATATTTAATGTGTAAAATCCGCTGTATATCCATTCAAGTGAATGGTGCGGCTGTGATTCTGGTCGGAGGTCTCGGCGGAGAGGTGGGGGCGGAGCTCCCGGTACTCGTCCATTATCGTCTGTGATTTGGGATATACAGTATGGCATATGTCTTATTTGTACTTATTTGTCTTACTTGTGTATAATGGTTCTTAGATAGAAAATCGGTATGGGGAAAAAACAGTACTGGGAGACTTATTTAAAAAAATATATTTAAATAAATAATTTTGCTTAAAAACAATCCAAAGTAACTGAAAGTAACTAGTAGTTAATAAGGAATGTTTTTTTTAAAAGTAACCTTCCCAACCCTGGTGCTAATTTAGAGAGAGACTGAACGAAAAGGAATCCATTGTTCACCTTATGTGACTGATTGATGTCATATGTAAAAACGAGCAGTTTACAATTGCATTTTGGTTCACAACATCCCAGTCAGCAATGGAGTAGCCCGCTACTACTGATTTATTTAGTGTAAAACTCTCTCAAACCTAAACCACAGCAACCAAAGGTAATTTGGGGAGACCTAATTGTTTTACCGGTAATTTGAAAACGAGCCATTCATTTGGCCTACCTACCTAAAATCCCCATTGGTCTTGGACTCGACTCGTACTCGGCCCCCTCCCAGGGGCTCTTGACTCGGACTCGACTCGGACTCAGACCCCATATGACTTGGACTTGACTTGGACTCGCTTTAGGTGGACTCGACTACAACACTACCCTGCTCTAAGGGAGCTAGTTCTCTTGGCGTTACGGGTTGCTTGCCTTGTTTGCTGAGTGGGAGGCTGGGGTTCGCTTCCCTGCCTCACTCAGTCTGCTAAACGTTACAATATTATTATTGTGAATAATAATACATTAACCCATTCAGAACAGGTACATATTATAGTGTATTAATATTTTATGCTTTAACTATTGAAAAATAGCAGATATACAAGCTCACAGTGCGGCACCGAGTGCCGCGCTGCGAGCTTGTAGATCTGCTATTTTTGAATTTTAAATTAGAATTTTGACCCGATTCTATAAGTGTTTTTTGAAAAAGGTTTTTTGAAAAAACAAAAACTATGTTTCTATGTCAGCAATCTGGCCAGCCATCGTCAAAGAAAAGCTCCTTTTCACTTAACTGGAGCTCAGTTAGTCTGTTCTTGAGAGACTACTATGTCAGTGGTTCTCAAACGTTTTCATGTGAAGGACCCCCAAAATGATATGTATTTGGCCACGGACCCCCAACTCAAAATATTTTGTTCCAGGGACCCCCCAGAAGCAAAATTTTAGTTACAAATGTTCGCTTTCAAAATACATATATTCAAAGATTTGCACACATTTTCACAACTTTTTCAAAAATAGCAGATCTACAAGCTTGCAGTGCGGCACTCGGTGCTGCGCTGTGAGCTTGTATATCTGCTATTTTTCAATAACTCATTAACTCATTATCTAACTCATTATCCACTCAGCAGACAACACAAGCAAGACCTAGAGAGCTAGCTCACTTGGCATTGCTTGCCTTGTCTGCTGATTGGGAGGCTGGGGTTTGCTTCCCGGTTTGGGAGCGAACTGCCTCACTACAATATTTAGTGTCACTATACACACTTTTCATGTTCTGAAAAAGGTCTTGTTACAAAAAAATAAAAAAATAAACAATAAATAAACCATTGGAGTTTGCCGTTGCAAGTTAATATGACACAGTTTTCATCAATAATTCATTTAAATCCCCGAGCCACCGGTAGAGGTCAGCACTAAACCAACTGTTAACTGTTCCAGAACTAATACTAACAAATACTCAACCAGGAATGAATGCATAAGAACCAGACTTTATGGTTCATTATTATAGTGTATTTATTATTGAGACTTAATCATATTTAGATGTGTGTTAAAATAGTCCCTAGAAGCAGACACTTCAGATAGGCCTAATAAACTAGCAGTGGGCTGTTTAAATCCTTCTGGTTTCCCCTCCCCTCCCCCACACCTGCATGAGCTGTTTTATACAGACTTTGGGACTATCTGTTTTAGAATGTGTAATTGAAACAAACGTTGAAATAACTAAATAAAGTATAATGTAATGTTACACAACATGGACATACAGTAGCCTACAGTTATCAGTGTCAGGGTCAGGGAGTTAAAACTACTAAACCACATCTTTGAGGCAGGAAGAAAAGTCAATCTTCACAACAACAAAGTCGTTCCAAACGAGTGGATTATTCAGGTGAGTTTAATAGCTAAACACAGCTGCTTAGCATTACCATTTCCATGGAATATGGCTGATTTGTGTCATTTCACTTTTAATATTGTACTTTGAGAAATATGGTAACATAGGGTGGCTTGTGATGACAACAGTTAGCTGTGTTATGTGAATTGAATTACGAAATTATGTCGTAATGGGGATGCATTTGAGTGTGATGTATCATGAATAGGCCTAAAGCACAGTGTGCGTGTGCGCGTGTGGGTGTGTGTGAGAGAGAGAATATGGTGTGAACTATAGGCTACGATTTCTTGATAGATAGATAAAGGCTGTTTATGTTATGTTGTGGTTATTGTTTGGCAAAGAGTTGTGGGTACAGTACAGTACATAGGCTACATAGTATAGTATACTAGGCTGTTTATGTTGTGTCCTTAAAGTGGGCGTGACACGGCCAAAACAGCTAATTATGGCTATCAAATTAGCCAATTTTTTTAATGATGTCATGTACCCCCATGTTACATTACCCAATCAAATTAATTTATTGTAGTTACTGTACTGAAAGTAGTACTTTCTGTACAGTAACTGAATTAAATTAATTTGATTGGGTAATATGACGGGAGGGGGCGGAGTTGAGCGCTGAGTATTATCTAGTGAAACAACCCCAACAGAACTGTGCGAGGAGAAAATGCGACAATTCATAAAACGAATTTTAAAACAAGCAGTTCTAGGGGTAAAAAATGTATATAATCTGCTATAGAATCCCCCCTAAACGCGTACAGGGTACAAGTCTTCTAACAAAAAGGTGTCAGAGATTAGAACCAGGGTCCAACGTTCTCCTCGATCCTCCGCAGCACAGACCACTTTTTAGCAGCCATCTCTGCTAAAAAGTGCTCCAGTGCTTCACCGGTGTCAGCTCCGGACCACTTTTTAGCAGCCATCTCTGCAAAAAAGTGCTCCAGTGCTTCACCGGTGTCAGCTCCGGACCACTTTTTAGCAGCCATCTCTCCTAAAAAGTGCTCCAGTGCTTCACCGGAGCTCCGGAGGACTGAAGTCTGTGGTAGCCTGTGTGTGTGTGTGTGTGTGTGTGTGTGTGTGTGTGTGTGTGTACAATAGCTCTTGAAAATAGCCGTGCGGTGCGGCGCTACCAGCTAACAACAACACATCACGGTGTGCGCGGCACCGCACGACGGACGATGTATACATTCACTAATAACTGATACGGGCCCGCCTCCTTTTCAGACCGTTTGAAGAAAGACCACGTGACCTACTGTATCATAATGTTAAATTTCGGCCGGTGTCCCGCCCCCTTTAAGGTAATCAGTTGACCATGGCCGTTGGCCCACTGTGGCCCCTCAGTTTGGCCCCTTTTTTGACCCCCAAAGACATATCTTCCCTGAGGCCACAGTGGACTTGCTGCCCTGCCTGCACGGCCAGATGCTTGTACCCTTTTCTCCTCTACCCACTTCTTGTCAATATATATTTTTTGGGGGGATGCCAGTGTCTTTTTGAGATTCTGAATTCTGAGCTGTTGCAGTAATGTGTTTTCCTAATTTCTTTTTTCCCCCTTCTTCTTTTAATGTGTTTTAGGTTTTTCATGCCTTTCATTAGGTACAGTAGGTTGACAGAAAAAGGGGAGAAAGATGGGGGGTTCACACAGCGAAGGCCGTTGGGATCAGGACTCAAACCCACGATACAACACAAATCACAATTACAATTTAGGCATTTAGCAGACGCTCTTAATCCAGTGATTTACAATAATCAAAAACAGCACAAGGTAATACATGAAATGCATAGATGTAGTAACCTTAAAAATGTTATACACAGTCTGTCTACAGGTATATCAAAAATGCTATCTAAATTACATTTTTGTCTTTGCATATGCCTGCATGGTCATCGAGGTTAGGCAACTGTTACACTAAGTGTTATGGGTTCAAGTGGAGCCTGAAGAGGTGAGTCTTCAGACTATGGTAGAAGCTGTAGTTTATTACACAGTTTGGGGGCCAGGAGGGCAAAGAGTCTGAGAGAGTGCATCGTATTACCAGTCTAGGTGCCTGGACCAGTACGCCAGCGGTACAGGCCCTACTTTTTCTTTTTAAATAATTTGCGTGAAAGGAAATGTTAATATGTTTCCAATTGCTAAAGTTCCTCTTCAAATAGTCTATTAGTTAGTGTGAACTGAAGTTATTAGTTGTAATGCATTCAATTCCCCATGCCACCAGCGGAGGTCAGCACTAAACCATTGAATGACAAAGCTACAAAGTTGCTGTGCCTGAGCTGACATGAAGTGATTGCATAGGAGTTAGAGATAAGTGAATTATCCCATCCAGCATTTGTTCTCAAAGTGGGGTCTGGGGACCCCCAGGGGTCCTTGAGGGGGTTCCAGGGGTCCCCAGTAAAAGTAATTACTACAGCATCACAATCATTTGAACCACTTTATGGCTATTCAACAATAGCATAAATACAAGCTCACAGCGTGCCATTCTGTGATGTATTACAAGCTGGTACATCTGCTATTTCTGAAAATATTTAAATAATATTTTCTTTTTAAATACATGTTTTATCATTTTGAATCGTTTTAACACAAATCTTCTCTTCTGGTCGTCCCTGACATATAACTCATACCTTATGTCAATATCAAATTGCGGGAGTTTTTGGACAGGTAACTTAGTTGACTTTTTTGTCAACTATGTTACTCTTTGTCCATTAAGTTTAACGTTACAGGGTAATTTAGTTGACGGTAACATAGTTGACAAAATGTGCTGTTTTCAAATCAAAAATCAACATGGCTGCCTATCACCATACACCACACGGCATTTTTACAGAAAGTTTCTTCTAAATATTAGACATACAATCAAATAATCTTTAAATTGAAAGTTATTTATAACACAATTATAGTAACACTGTTGACATGTGATAAATACACCCTTGACTCACACACTACTTTATATTAAATATTAACTAAGAGGGAGAAAGAACATGCCTTGGAGTCTTGCCAGACTTTTCAGCAGGAGTAAATGCCATCAGGTTGAGCAGGTCATGTGATTTGGAAATGACACACCTCCTTGGGAGGGTTTTTTGTAATGGGTAACTTAGTTGACAGTGATGTCTCGGACATAGAGAAAATGTGTTATTTTCCATATTATATTTGATATAAAAAAAAAAAAAAAAAAATATATATATATATATATATATATATATATATATATATATATATATATGGAACAGGATTATCTTAACTTCATAAAAATAAATTGATTCAACTAATTTTATTGTTGTTTAACTAATTAGAAGGTGGTGGTTGTTAAATTCGGACGGTTATTTAGTTGACATTTTAGGGATATTCAGCCATTTTGTATTATTAAGTGATTGTTTCCACAGTATTTGGAAAGACAAGATCATAATGAACATAACAAGCTTTTGTTTTTTTTACTTGTAAGGCAAACACATGCTAGATAATTATATCCCTCGGACTGGAAAACTTCCGCAATTTGATATTGACCTACCTATTATTGTCCTGTCCATTCCTCATATACCACAAACATTATAGCCTACCTCAGTGCTTGACCTGCTTCCCCGGCGACCTGCTCGCTGCCGCTCGCTCGGTGGTGTCTCACGTAGTTCAAGGTCGCCTGAGACGGCACACCTCCATCGTCATCACCGAAAACAAGCGCTCCTTCCACAAGTGTCTCTTACGGATTCCAAAATGGCGTACAGTACGTGAGCATCTTTATAACCAGGAAGTTCTGAGTAATGGTTTACAACCATTAACACCATCATCATCATTTAAAGTTTTTATCATGATCTTAAAGTTAGTGAGGGTTAGTGGGGAATGGGGAATTAAATACATCAAAATGAATACGACTGCAGTGAAGACTATTTGAACTTATTGAAAACAGAGTCATATTAACAAGGATATGTTTCATATTAGGGACACATTTCTCTTTGACATGTTGTCTTTATATATTTTTAACATAGAGATTTATTTGTCTTTCTGCATCAGTGACATCACATCTTACATACGTGTAAGTCATCTTTTGTCAGCAAATAAACGAAAATCAACAACAACGGAGAACAGAGAAAAAAAAGACAATTTGGCAGACATATTACAGAGCAATTTTAAGACTTAAAAAAGGACAGGTACTCAAAATCAAAATAAACATACAGTAGCAAGATATATCAAAGTCTCTTGGCACTCAGCATCCTCAGCATGAAGGGTTGGATTGGGGTCCCTGCAACATACTATAGCATCATGTCCAGGAGGTCTAATTGTACATCAAGCTGCCTCACGCTACAGAAACAGGAGATGGGCTCCTGCCCCTATGGGCCTCATGGCTCGGTAAGGCTATACTGCACTTATTAGCATGGCACATGAAGTATATTTACACAAAAACTTACACTCTCATATAGGGAAGTTTAGACAATCTATTACTGGGGCCCAATATTTTAGAAACACATCATACGTCATCTGGAGTAGCTGTTATCTTGTATCTTGTCAAATGTAAACCACCTGTTTATTGACCAACCCCTCTGGAACCACTATAATAATACACTCTAATGGTAAATCTATATTTAGGATAGAATCTGCTTGCAGTCCCTCCAACCTAACTCTGTTTCATTCTCATCAAATTTGGATATAGGCCTATCATGAAAGGTCGCCTCAAAACAGTCGCCTCGGGCGCAAAACAGGCAGGACGGTAGAAGGGTCTCTGCCTGGTATTCCTAAATGTAACCTCAGTAAACTATGTCTAAACGGTTGCATCTAACCTAATTCCTAACATTATCCTCTGTAAAACGATACCTAACCCTATTCCTAATCTTAGCCTTAGTAAAACTAACCCTGAACCTATTTCTAACCTTATCCTCAGTAAAACAAATACCAGTAGGCCTATATGAGAACCACCCCACCGAGCTGTTGGCTTGAGGTCTGTGGAAAAAAGAAGAAGAAAAAACTGAGGCAGAGTGTACGTGTTTTATAGTTTGCAAGCCTTCCGGTTTGCAGATGGCAGATGCTCACAATGTGGCACTGCTTGATCATAAACAACTACAGCAGAAGCAGTCAGTCAAGCCTTTCCGGATGCAGCAGAAGCAGTCTAGCCTGGCTCCAGCCAATAGACCCGCCCACTCTCTGAGTGAACTGCATCTCTCTTGGTCTGGATGTGTCATATGACGCGTCTCTCGATACGGTGTCTTGGCGAACCGAGTCAACCGACCAATGAATTCAAAGCAAGAGAGAGAGAGGGGGGGGGGGGGGGGGGTCTAACAGTAGGCTCGCAGCACTCAGAGAGTGGGAGGGTCGACGGAAGTGTAGTCTTCTTGTGATTGGGGATTTCAAATTTGAAATCCCCTCCCCTTTTCAATCAAATAGATTTTTGATTGATTGATTTTTCTTTATTTTAGTGTCATGCTTCCAAGGAAGCCCAGCCCATATGGACTTACAGGACACTTTTACATTTCATTTAACAAAAACAATTCACCGACATAACAATTCACACAAACAATGATCAAACACATAACCAGCTTTAACACTCAAGCTACTATTTGAAGAGCTGAGACTGTCTTCTACTCCAGGCTAGGGAAACAAAATGTGCCGTCTTAAAGACTTCATAATTAAACAACCATTCTAACTTCTGTCCATCATCTTCCCAGAACAGCTCAGGTTTTTGTTTTTGCATTACATCAAACAAAGGGACCCTCAAATCATCATATAGAGTACAATAAAACATGAAATGAAATTCATTTTCAACATCTTTCAGGTCACATACATTACATATCCTATTCTCTTCTGGTACAGCTGAGAACCTCCCCACCTCAATAGCTAGAGGTAGGATACCAGCTCTCAGCTGAGCACACAATGACCGTTGGTTTCTGGTTAAAAAGGATTTGACATAGGGCTCAGTACCAAAACAATGCTTAATCTGGACATATGATCTAAGTTTTGGCTTAGACCATATGTCGTTTGACCATTTCTCTTTGTGATTACAAAATATTTTTTGTTTCAACAGGTTAATGTTACAACAAAGCATATTAAGAAAAACATACGCCAGATCTGCCTCTCTGAGAATAGAAAAAACTCCCTTAGTCCATGGCCCATTGTGTGCCTTATCCCAGTTGAAGACCTTTTTTGTTAACCTACTCTCTGACATATTAATGAGGCGGTTCCACAAACGAATCACTTCTCCCTTTTGCCTGATCTCCATCGGTTCCCAACCCATATCTCCCTGGATCGCAAGAGAAGGGGCAAATGCATGTACCCCAAGGAAACACCTTATGGCTCTATTCTGGATAGAATTTACCTGTTTGACGTCCTTAAAACCCCAGACACCTGCTGCATAAACGAGTATAGGACAAACACATGCATCATAGAGCTGTGAGTATGTGGAATAACCAATATCTTTACAAAATTTCATTTTACTAATTATTGACCCAACAGCTCTACCCGCAGAGTCTGCCAATAGTGCAATTCCAGAATCATAAGACATAAATTCATCTAGTGTAAAGCCCAAGTACTTATATGCTTCAGTATAGTCCAAAGACAGGGTACCAAATGAGAAGTTCTGAAGAGATCTTACTGTGCCTTTTTTTCTAAAGTGCATAATCTGAGTTTTACTTTGATTAATCATAAGCCTCCATTTTGAGCACCAGAATTGAACAATATTCAGCATTTTCTGTAAAGCATCTCCAGACTCTGCCAGGAGGACTATATCATCTGCATAAAGTAAACAGCTTACAACAACATCATCCAACATGACCCCTAGACCGGAGTCTTTAATCTCCTGGACTAAATCATTAACAAAGATAGCAAATAAAGATGGAGATAAAACATCTCCCTGCTTCACTCCAAATGGTGTTGAAAACCAACCAGTAGTGAAGTCATTCACTTGAACAGATGCTACAGGAACCTCATATAATACTTTAATAGCTTTGTAAAATCTACCATCGACACCACTCTGGAGTAATTTAAAGAAAAGCAAATCTCTATTGACCCAATCAAAAGCCTTTTGAAAGTCTATAAAGCATGCATAGGTAGATTTCCCCTCTTCAATTCGTCCTTTAATCACTGTGGATACTGTATAGATATGATCAATACAGGCCCTGTGCTTCCTGAATCCATTCTGCTCATCAGCCAATATATCAGATTCCTCCAAATAATAAGAGAGCCTACTATTTAGAATACTAGAATATAGTTTGTAAACAGTACTCATGAGACTAATACCCCTATAATTTAGAGGGACCCTTGGATCATTCTTGGCAGATTTGGGAATCGGTTTAATGATAGACTTATACCAAAGGGAAGGAATAATACTATATTTAAAACATGTCTGAAATAAACTAAACAAAACAGGCAATATCTTGGGAGCTTTAAGAACTTCATTATAAAGGCCCTCTATTCCAGCTGCTTTTCCATTTTTTGCTTTATCAATGGCCCTTATAACCTCTTCTAAAGTGAGATTACCATTTAGGAGTTGGTTTACAGCATATCTGCCCTCATCCATCTCCCTCTCAAGAGCATCTTTGGAATGACTGATGTTGGCCAGAAAACTCTCATCAAAGATGGGTGGGATACATTGTCCTGAATACAAATTAGCAAATTCACTTTCCCATATGTTCAGAACTTTTTCAGTCCTATCCTCCAAGTCACCATTTGGTAATCTTACCTCCATAGGTATTTTTTGAACTTTTTTAGGACCCAGACGATTAATTTCACTCCAGAACTTTTGGGGATTGTTGGACTGAAGCTGTTCCAAATGCATTGCTTGGCCCCTAGTGAATCTCCGCTTAAAAAAGCGCACTCTTTTATCAAAGATGTGTTGACACCTTTTAAACTCATCCCTTAAACGACTTTTCTGCAATATGTCCTGGCATTTTAAGAACAACTTTTCAGCCTTTCTTACATCTGCCCAAAGTGTCTTTAATTCATAATTCCAAAATGATTTACCTTTAAGCTGACGTCCTACATTTTTACCTGAGGTAGCCTTAGTGGAAGAGTGTCTGTCCATCTCTGCATACAGCACACTGCACAGTGAGCTGTAGCAGAGATCCACATCCACCTGACTGCCCTGACAAGACTCTATATTACTGATTAATTCTAATAAAGCAGTGCAACACAACTCTGATGAGAGAAAATTATCAGGAAAAACTCTGGGTCGCTTAGTTTTGTTCGTGACTTCTGTGGGCAGAACAGTTATATACCTCTCAGCACTGGCTTTAAATTTTAACCACAATAAGGAGTGGTCAGGCACTTTACACCGATCCCCCAAGAGATTAAGGGATTCTGGACCATTCTTCTCCATCAAATCGTTTGGAGTAATAACCCGGAATTCAGAGCATAAATGAAGACAATCTTGAGAGACCATGATGTAATCAACCACTGCCTTACCCTTGGGTGAGATCGATGTAAAGTCATCATTAAGGGGGGTGACTCTGCCATTCA